>NW_026782290.1:0-570000 GCF_031769215.1 Ylistrum balloti | reverse complement strand
TGTAAGTAAATATGTATCTATTTAAAATGAAGTGGCAACCAGACAAAAGATTGAAGAAGGGTCATTTATATTCCCTAGGGGCCTAATTCATAATTCAAGGAGTTGGAAAAACTGAAATTCCTCACTGATCAACCAGAAATCAATTTGTTGGGAATGGAGAGACGAATTCACACCTGACTTAATAGTTGACCCCGGGAGCATACCACAACACTAGGGGCTTAGCTTGGGACCATGTCTTTTAAACAGTTGAGATCTCAACCTTCTGCAACTAAATATATACTCAAAAAAAGAAAGGTTAACATATTTCCTTGGCGAATACCTGTAAATGAGCGAAAACAAACTGACGTTTGTGCAATATTAGAAAATGGTAATGTTTTACATTACAAATTCCAAGGAGGTTACCAAAATCATTCAAGCGTGAAAGTCCGTATTAGCGAAAGAGCTGCACGAGGTTTTCTGCGACATACTTGTATCTTCGCTTGAATTTCATAAACCTTCAAACTGACAACTGTTAGATCCTTAGGACTTAGAAATCACCGAATCTTGCTATCTATCAACTTTATCATTATGCCTCGGCTGTCACAAGTACAGAGAGGAAGGGCTGTAGGCATGATCCATGCTTGGGAGTCTCGCCGTCGAATTTCACGGCATTTTGGTTGCAGTGTTAAGACAATTTGCCAGTTGATAAGACGTTTAAACCAAACTGGGTCATTATCCGATCGTCCCCGAAGCGGCCGACCCCGTAAAACGACCGCCAGGCATGACCGTCGTATACGATTGATACACTTGCGCAATCGATTCTTAACCGCAGTAGAGACTACAAGGACATTGTTTGGGCGTCGTGTGTCTCCCCAAACAGTCCGCAACAGGTTGAGGGCCTACCAATTGAAAGCGCGGCGTCCCTACACTGGACCCAATTTGTTGCGACGTTACCGTAATAATCGGCGTAACTGGACACGTGTTCACCGTCGTTGGGCCTTACGACAATGGAACAATGTTCTGTTTTCAGATGAGTCCAGGTTTTGTCTGCAACACGGTGACAGAAGGCGCAGAGTGTGGAGGCGACGAGGGGATCGTTTTGCGAACTGCTGCGTCGCAGAATGGGACCGCTTTGGCGGCGGAAGTGTAATGGTTTGGGGTGGTATTTGTGTGGGGACTCGTACTAGGCTTGTTGTGTTAAATGGCAATTTAACCGGCATTCGATATCGGGACGAAATTTTAAGACCAGTGGTTCTGCCATTCGTAGGACGCCATGGCGTTGGCGCCATTTTTCAACAGGATAACGCACCAGCGCACACCAGCCGCGTCAGCAGAACTTTCTTGCAGCAGAATAACGTACAGGTGTTAGATCGGCCATCTAAATCACCTGATTTGTCACCGATTGAGCATGTCTGGGACGTTCTTGGGCGACGCGTGAGAGAACGTCGAAATCAGCCGTCAAACTTGCAGGAACTGGTCCAAGCCTTGATCGCTGAATGGAACAACATCTCTCCTCGAATTATCCGCCGGTTTACGAGTTCCGTGCGACGACGCTGCAATGCTGTTTACTTCGCAAACGGTGGCCATACCCGTTACTAATGGTGTTACATTTGAAATTGACCCCAACGTCCTTTACAGTCGAATAAAATTAACTGAACGCAAAGTTTTATAATGAACCATGACTGCTTGATCAATTACTTTATTCGTACATGATTGGTAAGGATTTATGAAGGGGTTAATTAATTAATCACAGAATAAAATAGTGTTACCTTTCTTTTTTTGTTTATTATATATTAGTATTCAATTGAAACATACATTAGCATTACCGTTATCTTTGTGCGACGTCTTCTGTGTAGATTGTATTTGTAGTTTATCTTATCGAGTAAAGCATTTTTCGTTACTTAATTTAGCATTATATTACATTCCTTTAACTCTATTTAAAATTGAATCGGAAAAAAATCTTTGCAAAATAATGAATATTGATAAAGACACCATTAAAACTACAGGAGTAGATGGAAACGCCATTAAAAAGACAGTTATAAATTCAGGAACCATCAAAAAGACAGGTATTGATTAAGACAGTTTCCGGTTTTATACTGACACATAGATTTCAACGCATATGATGTAAGGAATTGATCAAGTGAAAACATTTAATACATATCTAATGGCCTTAGTTTGTCATTATGATAGTTCCGTCTTAAGAACTCACGCAACTTAATCAGCAAATGAATAACGGAGGTTTTGTTTCATCAAAAATCCTTACCTTAAGTGAGCTTGGGGAGAAGATTACGTCCTATTGGGGTTTAGATTTATAACTGGCAACAGCACAATAATTCTTCTGTTATTTGACAATATCTGTGCAGCAAATTTAGACAGATGCTAAATGTCGGATTATTTCCCTAAGTAGGTGTTTAGTTTTTTCCTTTGATAGTTATGTTGCTTTGAATCTAGACAGTTGTCTAATGGTAATTGATAATATACATTGAGTGATTTAATTGCATGAGTACTTAATTATTTTCGATGTTACCTTAACTACGTGTATGTCATCTGAGCCATAACGACATCTTTTGACAATCCTTTTTGAACTAATCCTTTTATTCATAAACTATTTCAAATGTGACCAATCAGAAAGCTGTGTGTTCATGACGACAAAAGTAAACTGAGAACTTCAGTTTATGAAATCTGTTTGAGTTATTTGTTATTAAAGTCAACATTTCG
Source organism: Ylistrum balloti (assembly GCF_031769215.1). Classification (NCBI taxonomy): domain Eukaryota; kingdom Metazoa; phylum Mollusca; class Bivalvia; order Pectinida; family Pectinidae; genus Ylistrum; species Ylistrum balloti. The sequence goes on along the minus strand of NW_026782290.1, from coordinate 567,303 downwards.
GTCTATTTTTGTAAGCAGATAGGTTACAAATAGAAACTTTTTTATAATCTAACATAATTTAAATTGAGAAGGTTTCGCTTGAAAATCCAGATTATTAGCTTTTCTTCAATCTATATCTTTTATTCATTTTTTATCTAACACTTTGAATGAAATCATAACCATGTATATTATTCAGCATCGGCGATATACAGTCAAACTCGGTTATATTGAAATAATCGGGGAAAAAACTAATTCAAATTAACCGGATTAAGTTGTTTTTCAAGCAACCAGGTCCAACACACATTACCGATGCAACAACGGATATATAAGCATTCATTTTACAATTAAACGATATTTCATCAGAAACAGCTAAGTAGTCTATTTACATATTGAATAATCTTTTCATCACTTGTCAGTTGTGAAACACCTGTCGCTCTCTTCTACATACAAAGTTAAATTAACCAAAACATTTGTTTAAATAACAAACAGAGTTTATTGATTGATACTCAACATTTATTTCTTTTTTATCATATTTTTACCGGGACATTGTACTAGAGAAACAGACGCATCAAAGCGTGACGACAATGCTCATGGGGACCGGTGTGGACTTCAACTTAAGTGATGTGAAAACAGTTCACTAGTACTATCTTTCACATAAAGCGGGATTTCAAATTAACCGATGTCAAATTTAACTAGGTGAAAATACTAAAATACTTAAACAAAGAAGACATTTTGACGGCGATTGTTTTTTATTTCAAATTAACAGGGTTTTCAATATAACCGAGGTCAAATTAAGTGGGGTCGACTGAACAATACATGTAAATGTACATGCTGGGTTTTTGCTCCATCCCGTGAACCCCAGAGGATAAGGAACATAATATTTTTACTCCATCAGATATTAATGCCAGTGCTCGTATTGTGTCTAAATTGGCTTAGGGGTTCGCTCGAAAAGTAGCTAAAATGTAAAAAGTAAACGGACAACATATGACGGACATTAAACATTCGAAAAATTCCAGCATGGCGAAATAATCATAATTGAAACTCAAATTCAGTAAAATTAGGGCAAGGTATGAAGAAAAGAAAGATTTACACTGAGACTGATGACAACCTATTTAGCTTAAAATTAACTATGTCATCCTGGTGTTATAGCCTCACTTTGATCAAGTAATGCCCTTTCAAAAATAGACGCGTTACATCATCTACCTGTCATGGCAAAATGTGAAACAGGTACATAGTTTTATAAAGTTATGCAATGGAAAGTTAGCGAAGCTTCTATGTCATCAATTGTTGAATGTGCATTAAATTAAAATTAGATAATGAATTTTGTCGTTTTCAGGCTCAAATTTTGTCTCAGGATCAAAACGGAATTCATGCTCAAATCTACAGTATATGCGCAAAACCATCCGATTTGATGCCTACTTCAAATACCTAGGAGCATAAGCTTAATAAGTCATTAATGCATTTTTATCCTTATAACTCTTATGTTTGTTTCTGTTTTAATTGGTGTTTAAACTCTTGATATTGTGAAACATTACAGCATAACCAGCATCACATCTAGCACATCTAATGTCCGTGCTCATATTTGTGCCATCAAAACTTACAGTACTATTATTTGTTGTTTAAAAATTCTTCCTATTAATAAATTATAATTACTAGCAAATTTACATCTTTAGTGGATAGATAATAATAAGAGCTTGTTAAAACAAATATAAATCATACGAACATGCAATTAAAATGAAAATTATGCTTTATTATGTGGTAAATTTTATTGCCAAAGGTAACATACATCCTTTGATACGTTCATTAAGAATAGGATAGAAATCATTCAATATATGCTTACCTCTTTAATATCAGTTCTCCTCATCTGTTAATGTTTTATAGGGCCTGATCAATGTATCTCATATATATCTCTTTATACCTTCGAGGCACTTGGCTTGTTGCTGGCATGATTCAATTTTGCGTACTTTCCCCAAATGAACTAAATTCTAGTATACATGCTTAGTTTATATCTAATGAACTGACGAAAATACGTGTATTGTATGTCATTGATTATTTTAATGCACACATAACAGCATTTTAAAACGTTTCTAAAGCACCAGAAATGGATTAGATAGACTTCCTTAGTGATACAACTGTGTTATTTGTGTACCTATACGTAAAAAAGTAACTTTCCGAAATTTCGATGTTCCGATTCTAATAACAAATTGAACACGGCGCTTTGTTTGCGTTTCTTTTCTGCGATCGTGTCTTCACTTTAGCTTTAACTTGATCGTAGGTTATTCAGACGAGATATACACTAACCAAACATCCAAATTAGTTTCAAATGATATACTTACGAGTGAAGGTATGATTTGATATGAAGCGGGGACGTAGGTGATGGTATTTATTAATATAAAGCGGGAAAGTGAATAAAGGTAAACACTGATATAAAGCAGGGCAGTGTGTGAACGAACGAATTAATATAAACCGGCGAAGTGAGTAAATATATGAATTGATATAACGCGGGGAAGAAAGTGAGGGAATGAATTGATATCAAACGGCTAAATGAGTGACGGTATGAATTGATATAAAGCAGGGAAGTAGGTAAAGGTATAAATTAATATAAAGCAGGGAAGTAGGTAAAGGTATAAATTGATTTAAAGCGGGGGATTTATCGACAACACCCACGTTGTATATCAGTTAATCGAAGTAATGTCATGGTCCAAGAGTAGAACAAGACTAACAAAAATGGAACCAACAGGCATAACAACGAAATAGGCATGTGAAACTCTATATTCAAAAAGGAATTATTATCAGTCTATATATCTCAAAACACAGTGATGTGAGTTGACAACGTGACATTGAGAACAGCTGATTAGATATTGAATCATGGCCTATGAAATGCAAACAGTATTGTTTTGGGGGTAGACGTGTTAATATCTATGATACAATTATTAAGTTTTATAGTTTTTCTCTAGAAATGCAGAATTCACGTTTATTGCAATAGCATGATATAAACTGAAATTTGATTGGCGGATGCATGGCACAAGATATAGATTTAAGAAATCAATTATACTTGAACAATCATAATTTTCGTGAGAGGTTCAATTTTCGTTGACATCGTGTTTCCTCTTAGTCAACTAATTCATATTCTAACAATTGCTGAAATAATTATAAACCCATTAATTGGTCCATATATCAACGAAATGATGAAGTTTTCACGAAATTCTGTTTGGGCATTGGGCCTCACGAAGACATGTGATTTCGCAGTGTACAAACATAAGTATTGATAAACAGTATCTAAAAATTAAAAGGTAAAAACTATCTTAACATTTGCTCGATTGGATTAAAACATACACTGAAATAATACCAGTGTTATCACACGGGTATCATCAGTGGCAACTGACGTCATTTATGTCGAATATTTTAAGGATATCCATGACGATAAAGATATATTAGCAATGGGGTCACTTAAACCGTTTGTATTTGAGGAAATTGTTGAAGATACCGTGCTGGTGTGCTAGATATCTATTCGACGAAACGCGCTTGATAAAGGTATTGTTGTATATCACTCAAGTAAGGCAAGCACAGAATGAATAATGTAAACATTTGGTTCAGATCCCAATCAGACCATGTAGCGTAAACTATTAATATGTTTGTGAACAATGAGAATAACTGATAAGCTTTTGACCATCTACGCTCACTTTCTCTAATCACCTGTTTCGTTAAATTATTCAAGTTGTTAGGCTTTATAAACAACACACGAATTCTTTATATATATTATACGGAATACATTGAGTTTAGGCTCCAAGCATCTCTGAGGAGTCCTAGAGGCACAAAACAGCTGTATGAAGCAGTTTTTTTCATCGTCTTTCTCTACTATATCTAACTCTAAAGCTGTGATACCAGATGCCATTGACTTGTGTGTCTTTTGTACAAGTTTCGAGTTTGCAGATGGTAGACAATGCTTGTAGACTTTAAGTCCCAGAGACTTGCCGTAGCCTGTAGCCGCGTTTTTAATTCACTCGAATAGATGCACGGCTCAGAATATACAAATTAGGAAACGTATTTACTTTGGGGCAAGTGCATCTACCCATCTAGATTATTTCTTTTCTTTTACCTTTGTTGTTCCTCGGTGCCTTCAGAGCTTCAAAATTTAGGACCTTCGAATCACTGATGAGTCATAGTTATTCTGTCACTATTACCAATACAAAGTCATAGTGATATTTTGTCAAAGTCACCTATATTAAGTAAAAGTTACTCTGTATTTACCAATATTAAGCCATGGGTATTTCGTAGTCACATGTATAAAGTCAAAGTTCCTTTGTCACAACAATCAATATCAATTTCCTTTGTTGCATTAATCAGTATTTATTTACCTTCATTTGTTTGTCACATTTACCAGTTTTTAGTAATAGTTACACTGTCACATTCACAAGTATCTCATCCTAGGTGTTTTGTCACACTTACCAGTATTTAGTAATAATTACACTGTCACATTCACCAGTATCTCATCCTAGATGTTTTGTCACACTTACCAGTATTTAGTAATAGTTACACTGTCACATTCACAAGTATCTCATCCTAGATGTTTTGTCACATTTACCAGTATTTAGTAATAGTTACACTGTCACATTCACCAGTATCTCATCCTAGGTGTTGTTTTGTATTTAGTAATAGTTACACACATTCACCAGTATCTCATCCTAGGTGTTTTGTCACATAGTTACACTGTCACATTCACAAGTATCTCATCCTAGGTGTTTTGTCACATTTCCCAGTATTTAGTAATAGTTACACTGTCACATTTCCCAGTATTTAGTAATAGTTACACTGTCACATTTACAAGTATCTCATCCTAGGTGTTTTGTCACATTTACCAGTATCTAATAATAGTTACACTGTCACATTTACCAGTATTTAGTAATAGTTACACTGTCACATTCACCAGTATGTAGTAATAGTTACACTGTCACATTTACAAGTATGTAGTAATAGTTACACTGTCACATTTACAAGTATCTCATCCTAGGTGTTTTGTCACATTTACCAGTATGTAGTTATAGTTACACTGTCACATTTACAAGTATGTAGTTATAGTTACACTGTCACATTCACCAGTATCTCATCCTAGGTGTTTTGTCACATTTACCAGTATTTAGTAATAGTTACACTGTCACATTTACAAGTATCTCATCCTAGGTGTTTTGTCACATTTACAAGTATTTAGTAATAGATACACTGTCACATTCACCCTTATCTCATCCTAGGTGTTTTGTCACATTTCCCAGTATTTAGTAATAGTTACACTGTCATATTTCCAAGTATTTAGTAATAGTTACACTGTCACATTCACAAGTATCTCATCCCAGATGTTTTGTCACATTTACCAGAATGTAATTATAGTTACACTGTCACATTCACCAGTATCTCATCCTAGGTGTTTTGTCACATTATCCAGTATTTAGTAATAGTTACACTGTCACATTAAAAACGTATCTCATCCTAGGTGTTTTGTCACATTTCCCAGTATTTAGTAATAGTTACACTGTCACATTTACAAGTATCTCATCCTAGATGTTTTGTCACATTTACCAGTATTTAGTAATAGTTACACTGTCACATTCACCAGTATCTCATCCTAGGTGTTTTGTCACATTTCCCAGTATTTAGTAATAGTTACACTGTCACATTCACCAGTATCTCATCCTAGGTGTTTTGTCACACTTACCAGTTTATAGTAATAGTTACACTGTCACATTCACAAGTATCTCATCCTAGGTGTTTTGTCACATTTCCCAGTATTTAGTAATAGTTATACACTGTCACATCCACCAGTATCTCATCCTAGGTGTTTAGTCACATTATCGAATATTTAGTAATAGTTACACTGTCACATTCACAAGTATCTCATCCTAGATGTTTTGTCACATTTACCAGTATTTAGTAATAGTTACACTGTCACATTCACAAATATCTCATCCTTGATGTTTTGTCACATTTCCCAGTATTTAGTAATAGTTACACTGTCACATGTACAAGTATCTCATCCTAGATGTTTTGTCACATTTACCAGTATCTAATAATAGTTACACTGTCACATTTACCAGTATTTAGTAATAGTTACATTGTCACATTCACCAGTATGTAGTAATAATTACACTGTCACATTTACAAGTATGTAGTTATAGTTACACTGTCACATTCACAAGTATCTCATCCCAGATGTTTTGTCACATTTACCAGTATGTAGTTATAGTTACACTGTCACATTCACCAGTATTTAGTAATAGTTACATTGTCACTTTCACCAGTATGTAGTAATAGTTACACTGTCACATTCACCAGTATCTCATCCTAGGTGTTTTGTCACATTTACCAGTATTTAGTAATAGATACACTGTCACATTCACCCTTATCTCATCCTAGGTGTTTTGTCACATTTCCCAGTATTTAGTAATAGTTACACTGTCACATTCACCCTTATCTCATCCTAGGTGTTTTGTCACATTTACCAGTATTTAGTAATAGTTACACTGTCACATTCACAAGTATCTCATCCTAGGTGTTTTGTCACATTTACAAGTACTTAGTAATAGATACACTGTCACATTCACCCTTATCTCATCCTAGGTGTCTTGTCACATTTCCCAGTATTTAGTAATAGTTACACTGTCATATTTCCAAGTATTTAGTAATAGTTACACTGTCACATTAACAAGTATCTCATCCCAGATGTTTTGTCACATTATCTGGTATTTAGTAATAGTTACACTGTCACATTAAAAACGTATCTCATCCTAGGTGTTTTGTCACATTTCCCAGTATTTAGTAATAGTTATACACTGTCACATTTACAAGTATCTCATCCTAGATGTTTTGTCACATTTACCAGTATTTAGTAATAGTTACACTGTCACATTCACCAGTATCTCATCCTAGGTGTTTTGTCACATTTCCCAGTATTTAGTAATAGTTACACTGTCACATTCACCAGTATCTCATCCTAGGTGTTTTGTCACATTATCCAGTATTTAGTAATAGTTACACTGTCACATTCACAAGTATCTCATCCTAGGTGTTTTGTCACATTTCCCAGTATTTAGTAATAGTTACACTGTCACATTCACCAGTATCTCATCCTAGGTGTTTTTTCACATTATCCGGTATTTAGTAATAGTTACACTGTCACATTCACAAGTATCTCATCCTAGGTGTTTTGTCACATTTCCCAGTATTTAGTAATAGTTACACTGTCACATTCACAAATATCTCATCCTAGATGTTTTGTCACATTTCCCAGTATTTAGTAATAGTTACACTGTCACATGTACAAGTATCTCATCCTAGGTGTTTTGTCACATTTACCAGTATCTAATAATAGTTACACTGTCACATTTACCAGTATTTAGTAATAGTTACATTGTCACATTCACCAGTTTATAGTAATAGTTACACTGTCACATTTACAAGTATGTAGTTATAGTTACACTGTCACATTCACAAGTATCTCATCCCAGATGTTTTGTCACATTTACCAGTATGTAGTTATAGTTACACTGTCACATTCACCAGTATTTAGTAATAGTTACATTGTCACTTTCACCAGTATGTAGTAATAGTTACACTGTCACATTCACCAGTATCTCATCCTAGGTGTTTTGTCACATTTACCAGTATTTAGTAATAGATACACTGTCACATTCACCCTTATCTCATCCTAGGTGTTTTGTCACATTTCCCAGTATTTAGTAATAGTTACACTGTCACATTTCCAAGTATTTAGTAATAGTTACACTGTCACATTAACAAGTATCTCATCCCAGATGTTTTGTCACATTTACCAGTATGTAGTTATAGTTACACTGTCACATTTACAAGTATCTCATCCTAGATGTTTTGTCACATTTACCAGTATTTAGTAATAGTTACACTGTCACATTCACCAGTATCTCATCCTAGGTGTTTTGTCACATTTACTAGTATTTAATAATAGATACACTGTCACATTCACCCTTATCCCATCCTAGATGTTTTGTCACATTATCCGGTATTTAGTAATAGTTACACTGTCACATTAACAAGTATCTCATCCCAGATGTTTTGCCACATTTACCAGTATGTAGTTATAGTTACACTGTCACATTTACAAGTATCTCATCCTAGATGTTTTGTCACATTTACCAGTATTTAGTAATAGTTACACTGTCACATTCACAAGTATCTCATCCTAGGTGTTTTGTCACACTTACCAGTATTTAGTAATAATTACACTGTCACATTTACCAGTATCTCATCCTAGATGTTTTGTCACACTTACCAGTATTTAGTAATAGATACACTGTCACATTCACCCTTATCTCATCCTAGGTGTTTTGTCACATTTCCCTGTATTTAGTAATAGTTACACTGTCACATTTCCAAGTATTTAGTAATAGTTACATTGTCACATTAACAAGTATCTCATCCCAAATGTTTTGTCACATTTACCAGTATGTAGTTATAGTTACACTGTCACATTTACAAGTATCTCATCCTAGATGTTTTGTCACATTTACCAGTATTTAGTAATAGTTACACTGTCACATTCACCAGTATCTCATCCTAGGTGTTTTGTCACATTTACCAGTATCTAATAATAGTTACACTGTCACATTCACCAGTATCTCATCCTAGGTGTTTGTCACATTTACCAGTATTTAGTAATAGTTACACTGTCACATTCACAAGTATCTCATCCTAGATGTTTTGTCACATTTACCAGTATTTAGTAATAGTTACACTGTCACATTTACAAGTATCTCATCCTAGATGTTTTGTCACATTTACCAGTATGTAGTAATAGTTACACTGTCACATTCACCAGTATATCATCCTAGGTGTTTTGTCACATTTACCAGTATGTAGTTATAGTTACACTGTCACATTCACCAGTATCTCATCCTAGGTGTTTTGTCACACTTACCAGTATTTAGTAATAGTTACACTGTCACATTTACCAGTATTTAGTAATAGATACACTGTCACATTCACCATTATCCCATCCTGGGTGTTTTGTCACATTTCCCAGTATTTAGTAATAGTTACACTGTCACATTCAAAAAATATCTCATCCTATGTCACATTTACCAGTATCTAGTAACGCAATTGATGATGTCCAACGCATTAGACAGGAAAATCTAAGACAAACATATATTCCATAAATCATACGTTACCTACAAATGGGTTTAAGGCATGTGCTGTAACATCTAAAGTTCAACAGACGATGAGGACTAACGAAATTCATGGTATAAATTATCTCTTGATAGAAGTTGAACGGAATAATTATATTCTTTATACGAAATGAATAGAGTAGGACTTGTGGTGTATTCGGTTGCTACCTTTTTACCCTAGTTAGATACGACAGTCAGAAGTTTAAACAATGTTACGGTAATCCCTTGACGACTGTTTCTACCAAGTAGTTAAAACAATGTTACGATCATCCCCTGACGACAGTTTCAACCCTGGCGTTAAAACAATGTTACGGTCATCCCATAACAACAGTCAGAAGTTAAAACAATGTTACGGTCATCCTCTGACGACAGTTTCAACCCAGAAGTTAGAACAATGTTACGGTCATTCCCTGACAACAGTCAGAAGTTAAAACAATGTTACGGTCATCCCCTGTCGACAGTCAGAAGTTAAAACAATGTTACGGTCATTCCCTGACGACAGTCAAAAGTTACAACAATGTTACGGTCGTTTCCTGACGACAGTTAGAAGTTAACACAATGTTACGGTTATTTCCTGACGACATTCAGAAGTTAAAACAATGTTACGGTCATCCCCTGACAACAGTCAGAAGTTAAAACAATGTTACGGTCATCCCCTGACGACAGTCAGAAGTTAAAACAATGTTACGGTCATCCCCTGTCGACAGTCAGAAGTTAAAACAATGTTACGGTCATCCCCTGATAACAGACTCAGAAGTTAAAACTATGTTACGGTAATCCCCTGAAGACATTTTCAACCCAGAAGTTAAAACAATGTTACGGTCATCCCCTGACGACAGTCAGAAGTTAAAACAATGTTACGGTCATCCCCTGACGACAGTCAGAAGTTGAAACAATGTTACGGTCATCCCCTGATAACACTCAGAAGTTAAAACAATGTTACGGTCATTCCCTGACGACAGCAAAAGTTAAAAGAAAGTAACGGTCATCCCCTGACGACAGTCAGAAGTTAAATCAATGTTACGGTCATCCCCTGACGACAGTCAGAAGTTAAAACAATGTTACGGTCATCCCCTGACGACACTCTGAAGTTAAAACAATGTTACGGTCATCCCCTGACAACAGCCAGAAGTTAAAACAATGTTACGGTCATGCCCTGACGACAGTTTCAACCCAGAAGTTAAAACAATGTTACGGTCATCCCCTGACGACAGTCAGAAGTTAAAACAATGTTACGGTCAACCCCCGACGACAGTCAGCAGTTAAAACAATGTTACGGTCATCCCCTGACAACAGTTTCAGAAGTTAAAACAATTCGGTCATCCCCTGACGACAGTTTCAGAAAGTTAAAACAATGTTACGGTCATCCCCTGACGACAGTTTCACAAGTTAAAACAATGTTACGGTCATCCACTGACGACAGTTTCAACCCAGAAGTTAAAACAATGTTACGGTCATCCCCTAACGACAGTCAGAAGTTAAAATAATGTTACGGTCATCCCCTGACGACAGTCAGAAGTTAAAACAATGTTACGGTCATCCCCTGACGACAGTTTCAACCCAGAAGTTAAAACAATGTTACGGTCATCCCCTGATAACACTCAGAAGTTAAAACAATGTTACAGTCATCCCCTGACGACAGTCAGAAGTTAAAACAATGTTACGGTCATCCCCTGACAACAGTCAGAAGTTAAAACAATGTTACGGTCATCCCCTGACGACAGTCAGAAGTTAAAACAATGTTACGGTCATCCCCTGACGACAGTTTCAACCCAGAAGTTAAAACAATGTTACGGTCATCCCCTGACGACAGTCAGAAGTTAAAACAATGTTACGGTCATCCCCTGACGACAGTCAGAAGTTAAAACAATGTTACGGTCATCCCCTGACGACAGTTTCAACCCAGAAGTTAAAACAATGTTTCGGTCATCCCCTGACGATAGTTTCAACACAGAAGTTAAAACAATATTACGGTCATCCCCTGACGACAGTCAGAAGTTAAAACAATGTTACGGTCATCCCCTGACGACAGTCAGAAGTTAAAACAATGTTACGGTCATCCCCTGACGACAGTCAGAAGTTAAAACTATGCTACGGTCAACCACTGATAACACTCAGAAGTTAAAACAATGTTACGGTAATCCCCTGACGACAGTTCCAACACAGAAGTTAAAACAATGTTACGGTCATCCCCTGACGACAGTCAGAAGTTAAAACAATGTTACGGTCATCCCCTGACGACAGTCAACTCAGAAGTTAAAACAATGTTTCGGTAATCCCCTGACGACAGTCAGAAGTTAAAACAATGTTACGGTCATCCCCTGACGACAATTAAAACAATGTTACGGTCATCCCCTGACGACAGTTAAAACAATGTTACGGTCATCCCCTGACGACAGTCAGAAGTTAAATCAATGTTACGGTCATCCCCTGACGACAGTCAGAAGTTAAAACAATGTTACGGTCATCCCCTGACGACAGTCAGAAGTTAAAACAATGTTACGGTCATCCCCTGACGACAGTTTCAACCCAGAAGTTAAAACAATGTTACGGTCATCCCCTGACGACAGTTTCAACCCAGAAGTTAAAACAATGTTACGGTCATCCCCTGATAACACTCAGAAGTTAAAACAATGTTACGGTCATTTCCTGACGACAGTCAGAAGTTAAAACAATGTTACGGTAATCCCCTGACGACAGTTCCAACCAAGAAGTTAAAACAATGTTACGGTCATGCCCTGACGACATTCAGAAGTTAAAAGAAAGTAACGGTCATCCCCTGACGATAGTCAGAAGTTAAATCAATGTTACGGTCATCTCCTGACGACAGACAAAAGTTAAAACAATGTTACGGTCATCCCCTGACGACATTCAGAAGTTATAACAATATTACGGTCATCCCCTAACAGCCAGAAGTTAAAACTATGTTACGGTCATCCCCTGACGACAGTCAGAAGTTAAAACAATGTTACGGTCATCCCCTGACGACAGTCAGAATTTAAAACAATGTTACGGTCATTCCCTGACAACAGTCAGAAGTTAAAACAATGTTACGGTCATCCCCTGACGACAGTCAGAAGTTAAAACAATGTTACGGTCATCTCCTGACGACAGTTTCAACTCAGAAGTTAAAACAATGTTATGGTAATCCCCTGACGACAGTTCCAACCCAGAAGTTAAAACTATGTTACGGTCATCCCCTAACGACAGTTTCAACTCAGAAGTTAAAACAATGTTACGGTCATCCCCTGACGACAGTCAGAAGTTAAAACAATGTAACGGTCATCCCCTGACGACAATTTCATCCCACAAGTTAAAACAATGTTACGGTCATCCCCTGACGACAGTTTCAACCCAGAAGTTAAAACAATGTTACGGTCATCCCCTGACGACAGTCAGAAGTTAAAACAATGTTACGGTCATCTCCTGACGACAGACAAAAGTTAAAACAATGTTACGGTCATCCCCTGATAACACTCAGAAGTTAAAACAATGCTACGGTCATGCCCTGACGACAGCAAAAGTTAAAAGAAAGTAACGGTCATCCCCTGACGACAGTTAGAAGTTAAAACAATGTTACGGTCATTTCCTGACGACAGTTAAAACAATGTTACATCCCCTGACGACAGTTTAAAACAATGTTACGGTCATCCCCCGACGACAGTCAGCAGTTAAAACAATGTTACGGTCATCCCCTGGCGACAGTCAGAAGTTAAAACAATGTTACGGTCATCCCCTGACGACAGTTTCAACCCAGAAGTTAAAACAATGTTACGGTCATCCCCTGACGACAGTCAGAAGTTAAAACAATGTTACGGTCATCCCCTGACGACAGTTTCAACCCAGAAGTTAAAACAATGTTACGGTCATCCCCTGACGACAGTTTCAACCCAGAAGTTAAAACAATGTTACGGTCATCCCCTGACGACAGTCAGAAGTTAAAACAATGTTACGGTCATCCCCTGACGACAGTTTCAACCCAGAAGTTAAAACAATGTTACGGTCATCCCCTGACGACAGTTTCAACCCAGAAGTTAAAACAATGTTACGGTCATTTCCTGACGACAGCAAAAGTTAAAACAATGTTACGGTCATTTCCTGACGACAGTTTAAACAGAAGTTAAAACAATGTTACGGTCATCCCCTGACGACATTTTCAACCCAAAGTTAAAACAATGTTACGGTCATCCCCTGACGACAGTCAGAAGTTAAAACAATGTTACGGTCATCCCCTGACGACAGTTTCAACCCAGAAGTTAAAACAATGTTACGGTCATCCCCTGATAACACTCAGAAGTTAAAACAATGTTACGGTCATCCCCTGACAACAGTTTCAACCCAGAAGTTAAAACAATGTTTCGGTCATCCCCTGACGAAGTTTAAAACAAAGTTAAAAGTTAAAACAATGTTACGGTCATCCCCTGACGACAGTTTCAACCCAGAAGTTAAAACAATGCTACGGTCATCCCCTGACGACAGTCAGAAGTTAAAACAATGTTACGGTCATCCCCTGACGACAGTTTCAGAAAGTTAAAACAATGTTACGGTCATCCCCTGACGACAGTCAGAAGTTAAAACAATGTTACGGTCATCCCCTGACGAAGTTAAAACAATGTTACGGTCATCCCCTGACGACAGTCAGAAGTTAAAACAATGTTACGGTCATCCCCTGACGACAGTCAGAAGTTAAAACAATGTTACGGTCATCCCCTGACGACAGTTTCAACCCAGAAGTTAAAACAATGTTACGGTCATCCCCTGACGACAGTCAGAAGTTAAAACAATGTTACGGTCATCCCCTGACGACAGTTTCAACCCAGAAGTTAAAACAATGTTACGGTCATTTCCTGACGACAGTTTAAACCAATTAGTATCTTTTTTGCTATATCACAATGTATCCCTGTTGTTATAACAGTGTATCCTTGTTGTTATATCACAATGTATACTTGTTGTTATACCACAATGTATGATTGTTGTTATATCACAGTGTATCCTGGTTGTTATATCACAATGTATCCTTGTTGTTATATCACAATGTATCCTTGTTATATCACAGTGTATTCTTGTTGCTGTATCACAATGTATCCTTGTTGTTATATCACAGTGTATTCTTGTTGTTATATCACAGTGTATCCTTGTTGTTATATCACAATGTATCCTTGTTGTTATATCACAGTGTATCCTGGTTGTTATATCACAATGTATCCTTGTTGTTATATCACAATGTATCCTTGTTATATCACAATGTATCCTTGTTATATCACAGTGTATTCTTGTTATTATAACACAGTGTATTTTTGTTGTTATATTACAGTGTATCCTTGTTGTTATATCACAGTGTATCCTTGTTGTTATATCACAGTGTATCCTTGTTAAATCACAGTGTATTCTTGTTATTGTATCACAATGTATCCTTGTTGTTATATCACAGTGTATTCTTGTTGATATATCACAATGTATCCTTGTTGTTATATCACAGTGTATCCTTGTTAAATCACAGTGTATTCTTCTTGTTGTATCACAATGTATCCTTGTTATATCACGGTGTATTCTTGTTATATCACAATGTATCCTTGTTATATCACAATGTATCCTTGTTGTTATATCACAATGTATACTTGTTGTTATACCACAATGTATGATTGTTGTTATATCACAATGTATCCTTGTTGTTATATCACAGTGTATCCTTGTTATATCACAGTGTATTCTTGTTGCTGTATCACAATGTATCCTTGTTGTTATATCACAGTGTATCCTTGTTATGTCACAGTGTATTCTTGTTGCTGTATCACAGTGTATTCTTGTTGTTATATCACAGTGTATTCTTGTTGTTATATCACAATGTATATTAGCTGTAATATCACATTGTATCATTGTTGATACATATCAGTGTAATCATTGTTGTAATATCACAATGTAACTATTGTTTTTTGTTTTTGTTTTTGTTTTTTTTTTTTTTGTATGTAACCTCTTATTGCTCTTGTCCAATCCTTTCGTCATATGCATTTGCAAGGATAATTCTATGCGATGATAACATAGCATACATGTCGAGTTCTTAGTTAATTATCAGGGAACCAGACAGACCAGTACCAGCCAGACGCAACATTTCCTCCTTCTTTGATCCATTTCCTCCGAAAGTTACATCTTTTCCCGTTTACCCGCATCTGTTTCAAATTTTGTATGATATCCTGCACAGACTGACCTTCATGCTGTTTAATCGTTGGAAACTGCTTACAGCCATTATAGAGACAACATTTTGGTTTACCTGTTATTGTAAGTTAAAATGAAATTAGAAAACCTTGTACATATAATTTGTAGACATCATATTGTGTTAAATGATATTATCGTAATAATTAATGTTTTTATAATATACTGAATAATCTATGTATTTTCGGATCCGTAATATACATATAAATAATCACTCGTAAATAAGTTCTGAAATATTCACACCTAATAAACATTGTCACAAAACAGTACATGGGTAGAAGTTCTGAAAATAACATACTTTCTGCGTCACATTTAGCATATTTTAGCATATTTATAGATAAAACTGGTCTAATTTTGCTGATGCCGTGTTTTTTGTATTAGAAATACAAATCTAAATGACAAACGAAACTTCCTCAATATTGAATCGATATTGAGGACTTCTACCGACCTCTACAGATAAATTGACAGTTATCAATGAGATTAATATCTAACGTATCCCCTAATGAAACTGTAATTTTGTTGTTTTATAACTCACCGTCTACAATGACTTCGCAAAGCATTAAACGGCCCATTTTCTTAGAGATCCTCAGATAACGTCCAACGGTATTGTTTGGACAAGGCAGAGTCCTCAATTCACCAGAAGGAACATGAGTCTCAGTGTAGTTGTAACACAGCCTGCCACTCAGGAAATAACTATTTGGTCCAATGTCGGTGGTATCAGAAACTTCTATGACGAAATCTGCTAGGTCCCAAGCTATAGAAAACACATCATAATGAATTAATCAATGTTGTTGTTTTAGTAACGAAGTATTAATAACATAATTGTTTTGATTTATCTATTCATTATTCGTTGGTTTATCATATTTGTTCTACGCGGAGAGAAACCATCGAGAAGTATTAATTCTAGATATTAGGACTGCCTGGTTTACGCAATAAAAGGAAAACTGATTTCAATGATAAAATGTATTTTTCATTTTGAAAGTGAAAGTGTCCTCACTTCTCCAATGAGACCAGGATGGCATCAATCAGGTCGTTTAGTTCTCAGTCAACACCAGAACACAGACGATCAAATAGCTAAAGATAATTTTACGGTTCAAAGGAAAAACAAAAACATATAAATCATAAATATTGGTAAAGTTCCTATGACGATTTGGCACTTGTTTAGAAGAGTGTTGTTTTAAGTATCAATTCAAACACCCCAATAAATTATCTATGACACCCCGCCTCATTTAATTCTTGTGTTAATTGCCTACAGTTACAACTTTACGTTCCTTCCTCCACACTTTGACCATTGTTCACCGAAGTTCGTATAAGTTGCAAATTCTTCATTCTGAATAGGTTAATAGATTGTTAAGCCCTTTCAATATTTTTTTATGAAACGTTGACCTTAATACTTTATCTTACTAACGTCCTTTTTAAAAATGGCATGGAAAATGTATATATTTCCGCGGTTATTTGCATAATAAACTTATTAAGTTGATAAGAAATATGTTGCTAGATCACCTCTGTCTTTATCATTTAGATTGCTTATCCGTCATAACGATATGGACATTCCCTGTTTACATTGGATTCCTAACTTTTTTTTCGGTTGACTCGACTAGCTGTTTAACCAAAACTTTCATTTCCAAGAAAGGTAAACGGCGGTACAAATATATAATTTGAAATATACTGAAGCATATTTTGTGAAATCAAAGAAGAAAAATCTACGACATCGATTGATGAGTTTTTGGTTGACAACATATTCTTCGAAATTGGCAGTAAGAACTGGGGTTGATTTGTTTGTGTTTTCATGCGAGGCTGAATTTTATCGGAGAGATTATCAAAACAGGTCACAAAGACTTAGAAAAATCGTATATACCCACCAGGATTGAAAATCAAGGCTACTATAGACGTTTCTACACCAGTCACTTATCTCGATATCATCCGTCAACGAAACAAAGTATGACAGTTTTACACGAAGCTGTATTATACGCGTGGTAATTGTACTATCCCTATTATGAAATTTTCATTCTGGATAGCACTATCCCAAACCTATGGTGTTTTATATTTCGTAATTGATTCGATAGGGCCTGTTTCCATTATCATGATTTTCGTGCATGAAGTCGTCAACTGTTAGACAAACTCTTGACACAGAGTTTCAATAATGCAGGTTGATGAAAATCACAATGAATTTTTATGGTCGTCATACTGATCTCATTGAGAAATATTCTATTTCATTGTGTTATAAGACACTGAAAGTGTTTACTGTTCGTTATTTTGGTTCCGTTGTTGTGCAGCTGGTTCTCATGTGAGAATGTGACCTTGCTTGCATGATTTACATAGCAGATGTCGTCGATGAAGAAAAATTTGTAATCTGTAAATCTGTAAATTTTCAGGAGTCTAAGCATTTTTAAGCAATATTCAGTTATGACTATGTTTATTTATGTATGAACCATATGTTGTCTTGTTTAAATTTAACAAACCTTAGTAATACAGGGTCATATCCCGATGATTAACAAACGTAAGTTTTGTTTTCAATAAAAACGCATAAATATTTCGGTTTTGGCAACTGTAGTCATAGGTTTTGTGTATTAGTGGCAAGATATTCGTTATCCAGTCATTTTCAGAAAATAACTCTGATTTGTAATTATTTATTATTATTGAGGTTTAAGTTATTTCGTTCGTACCAGATTGTATTCTGTTCTGAATGGAGACCTGTTCGATGGTGTAGATACCTCCAAAATCCACTTGCCACCACGCTACATCTTCTTGTTTTGTATGTGAACATGATCTCTTTGAATATCTGGGATCCAGGTTTCCATCCACAGCTCTCTCTGCGAAGCCATAGTGAGAAGTAGACGACTGTGTGGCCGATTTATTAAAAGCAATGTTAGCCAAGTTGCAAGCATCACCGCATTCTAGATTCAAAGAAATAAATTCTTTAAAAGTTAATGAACAAAACGTTAACGAAAGAACCTCCATAGTTTTAAATATAATATAAACATAAATTTATGATTTAGAAGTTAAATAATTACTTTGAAACATTAGAAATTTCAAAAGATATATTAAAGTTGTCATGTAGTGAATAGAAAATAATTTTGCCATTCTAAACAACAGATGCCAGTGAGACCGTTACAGGCAGTTTGTGTCTTAAAAAACCAAATATACCAACAAATGTATGTAGTCATAATCCATTTTATATTCAATAAAACTATGATAAATTATGGAAAAAGAAGGATATAAATATTCCGAAGAAAGAAACTCAAACAATTTTGTTTTGTTTAAAAAGTGTATTGAAAACAATATCGACATATCATGTCTTTATAACGTAATCAAATTATGATTGAATTTATAAATCTTAGACATAGATGAAATGAATGCAATTTTAACCGTTGCACATATGGCTGTCTATATAGACTGTTTGGCATAATCATGCACAACGGTTTGGCAGTTATATAACAGCGTTGACATATATTAAAACAAAGCCGTATTTTATCAACGTACAAGAATTATTTCCGTTCTAGAATATATTTTTGAAAATGAAACGTAATTAAATTATGACTGAATTGATGATTTTTATAAATAAATGGAGTTTTTGTCAATGTTCAAATGTTTTTCCTCAAAATACTTATCTGTTTATGCATATTTCTAGTTGCTTACATTTTAGCTATTATGCACAATAAACGTTCATGCAGTTACTTTTTTTACAAATTCAAATAGTGTACGGTATTAACGATATTATTCGGGAGAGTAGACTACGAATGCCTTTTCGAAATACATTTTCTTTGACTCAAGGGACGAAACAATTTGACAGGAAAAAACGTTATATTAGGGAAATAAAAAATGTGGTCTTACCTGTGCCATAGCAACACAGCGTTGACCAAACTGACCACCATAAAGCCCACGTCATAAGCAACTTAGAACACATCATCATCATCGGCAGTAGGCTCTGAAGACCCAGTCACAACGCGTCAGTTTTACCACGTTTCAATCATCGAGCATCAAATAATCTTTGTATTGGAACTAATTGTGTTGCAATCATTAATTATGTATATACTTTTCACCAGGGAAAACGTGACTGCGAAATCAATTGCCTATAATGTGTTTTAAGCACCACTTGAAATAATAAATTCTCATATTGCCATGATTTGAATCATTCTATTGATTTGCCATCCCGATAAAACTTCGTTTACGGTGCTTGCTGTCTGATTCGTCGATTGTTTTTTGTTTCTTTTGTTTTTTTCTCTCTCGTTGAAAATAATTCTAGATGGATCCACTTGATAATGATTGGAGGAGTCAATGGCAACACGTCACCATTCGGTGGATTTGTTGGAACTTCTTTTTTATGGCTTGAATATATGTTTATATTCACCTTGTGTGTGAGTCGTTGCCATTCAATAATGTAAATAAACGGATTGCAACATCATAAAATATTTTACAATGAACACAAGCAATAAACAACGAATAGGTAAGGAATTTATCATGGAATAAATATGCTTTTTTTTGTTTTCAAACATTTCCGTTTGGATGTGACAGGGTCACTCATCATTGAGTTTCGAATGACTGAAATGGCGCGAATGAGCTGTTAATGACGTCATGCCACTCAAGCTGTTATGCCTGGTGATCTGTAATAAAATATCCGTCATTAAATTATTAAGTTTATAAAAGTGTTATTTTCGTTTTTGAAGCATATCTCGGAAGTTAATTATAAGCTATGTTATATATGTTAATATTTTTAGTTTTATGCCTGTATGAAAGAAAAAACCTTTCGGCAAACTGTATAAAAGCTTGATTGATACTTACAGGCTGAAAAAAAATAACTGGAATTAAATATTCTGGCCCGACAAATCGATAAATCAATAACTAAATATTGTTTTATATATAGATATCCTGTATTGATAATACTCACGAGGGCTTAAATTCCGTTATATTAGCAATAAGAAAGAAATAAAATAACACAATATTTTTATAGTTAATGGAATTTTCTATATTTTATGCCTGCATACATTGGCACCAGTTCACAGATTTGCATGAAATTTGATACGCGTGAACTATCCAAAAGCAAGACAACCATGAAATATTAGCCCCCGTAATTAAATACTTATACAAAAGTCCAGATTATTGTAAAAAGTTATTTGTTATAGATATATACTTTAATGAACGGTTCCATGACTGATACTATGGCAAAGTCATTTTTCCTGGTGTGACAATTAATACATTACACTACAATGACTATCCTACCCCCTAGTTTTCTGAAAAAATGGAGCAGAAGACACATACTCTTCTGGAACACCTGGTTTCTATTTTTTTTTACATTTCTTTTTGTCCAAATATTGATCTAGTTTTTAAATTTGTGTTTGTATTAACATGTATTTTCTTTGTATTTTTTTCTCCTTCTTCGGTATCTTTTTCTCACCTATACATGTAGCATTTTCCATTGGTCACATGATTTTGCCTGTGAAGGACAAACGATTCTCGTATGGAAACTTTTATTATTACTTCTCTACGGCACCATCAGGACGTCGTTTCGATTGTTAGCTAATTCATATGATTTTGCAGCAAAGATGTTCATTTTATTTCCGGTATCAGGCATTAATAGTATAGTATAGTATATACAAGATGAAATCATGTAACCACAAGTTTATCAACGGTGCTTTTTTATTGGGAACGGGGGCAGTCTACGGATATACATCCAAGATATGTATTGGTTTTTTTAAAATAATAAGCAAAGATATCAAAATTAAATATCCATAATTTAGAACCGAAATTCAGTTTTACATAGATACAATACTAAGCTTGCAATGGGGAAGGCTATCATCACGGAGCTGTCTCATTCGCTGGAATCCTCTGTACAGCTTTGTTGAAGCTATATTTTGTAGATACATGCAAGATTGGGTCTTTACAACCGATATGGTCAATAATAGAGATATTTAGCTTGTAATAAGAAATGACAAAAAAAAAATTGTATGATAAAATGATTATGTTATGTACAATTTAAATTTATTCAAATATGATACATACATGCTTCAAGGGAAGTAACTCTTAGACACAATGTATAATAAAGAAAATTCCATACACGTTTCATACGGTAGGTATCACATCTTTAACCGTATTCCTTACTGTGATGTATACTGAAAATGTGTCAAACTATTACAATATTGTATTTTGACATGTCGGCAATCATATACCGAAAAATTTTAAAATATATAACAATATTTTGTTTTTATTTTTAACATGAATTACAAAGCTTGTGTTTCGACATTTCGGCAAGAATATCGTTTTGTATCCATTAAAACTTTATCATCAGATTATTTTCATTCTGTAGTGGCCGTGTGCCCATGTTTCACCACCTGTATTCACACAGTTTTTTACGTCAAAACTACAGAGGCCGGATTGTGTATGCATGAAAGTTGAGCTTGTCACTTCGGGTGGAATTCATATCGCACATTATGGATTTTGAACGAATAGACATTGTAGATACATGTGACTTAAGTCATGTACTATGGTCCTCCTATTGATTCTATCTGTTTAAATTGTTGATCGTAGACATACATTTTAGGCCTCAATCTGACTAACTCTTCCCACCTACTTCCTCTTAACTTTCCCAGTATATTTTTATCTGTGACGGCATAGCTCGGGTGGTAGGTAGGCTAGCTGGAGAGACCGAACAGGTGTTGGTCTTCGTGAAATGCTTCGAACAAGTCTGAAATATCCGTTATTTTTTACATTAAACTGTCGCTGTCATTAACAGACGGATGTTCTCGTATTTAGATTGCATGTGTTTGTAATGGAAATTAAGCATGATACATTTAGAGAGATTCAGAATACACTGGCCGATATATACGGGTTTATTGAGTACTAATTTAATTTGACTGATTTCGATTCCCAGCAAATCTTTGTTGAATATCTTGAATCTTGGAAATGATGGTTTTTACAAATTTTATTGACAAAATACACATTAACATTACAACACATGTCCCCACACAGGAGGGCTCTCACTCGTCACACTTGCCATCCACACTAACAATATAAACAAACCATAAACTTTACTACTATCTCCATTCCATTCCTTTTATATAAACTGCATTACACGTCACATACATTCGTCTCCCTTTCATCCAAAACTCACACAACCACAAATATGAACAAATACATCTATTCAAACAATAAAAAAGGACATTTTTTATAATATACTACTTAATTAGTTCATATAAATTTCTAATTAGTTCATATACACAAATAAACAATACACTCTGCAGCATACACGTTTACATATACACACAATAATTTCTCGTTACATACAAATACATCAGACAATAACAAACAAGTTTACATACACACCTAACAATTACCTGATTATGTACTTTAGACAATATCATATATGTTAACATTTCATTTTACCTAAAAATCCTACCAAAAATTATGTATGACATTTCTGTTTTACCAACATGTGCAATTGAAGGACTTGATATCATGGTTCATCTTGGGAAATTTCCAGCTTATATGAGAAAAACTAATTACATAAATTGTTCAGGGGATTCCATTTTTGATTAAATTTAAGCAGTCCCTTATTATTGTCTGCCACATTTTTTTTCAATTAGGTTTATTTTTTAATACAGTTTTTAACACCAGTAAAAGATGGTAGTATTTTTCTAAAACGACAGTAATAAATATGATTCTTTATAATCAATATCAAGTAATTGATAATAGCTGGACCTTGTTTGCAGAAGAGTAAAACATCTTCAATATTTAATTGATTACTTATTAATCCGTTATTACTAAACTTATTCACCCAGACCTTCAATTCGTTCCATATGTTGTTTACTTTAATACAATAAAAAAAAATGTTCTAGTGTTACTGGTTCATTTTCACAGAAGGTACACAAATCACTGTCTACCACATTTATTTTGTGAAGAAAACTATTTGTTATTAAAATTCTATGAATTATTCTAAACTGGAGATTTTGTAAATTTGTATACATTGTCATTTTGAAAATGTTTAAATAAATACATTTCCAAGCAACATATTCACTTAAGTTTTTATTTAATTTTCTGTTCCATTTCTCTTCTTTCTCCACAGGACAATGTTTGTTTTTCACTACTAGTGATTTATAGACACATTTAAAATCTCTTTTTTCTATTAATTGCTGTAAATAGTTTATGTTTTCCAAGGTGACCTGTTCTTGTCTTAATCGATTTTATTTATTCCTTGGTATTTTATTAGTCAGTGAAAAATACTGCAAAAAATTAATGTTCCTACATTTATCTTTCATTACATTGAATGATAAAAATTGTAAATTTTCATCCAATAAATCCTTTACTGTTTTGACCCCATTTGTCTCATTTGATTTAAATTGCTTTAATAAATTTAGAGGAATATAATTTAAAAGGTCACCATTAACAAATGCATTTGGGTCAATGTTATCATCTTTATACTCATTCCATGCTAAAACAACATCTCTCCAAAAGGGATTCTTTATATTATCTTATATTTCTTCTATTTTTTCCTTATCCAGGTTCCACATTCTGTCCATTCCATATTTACTGAAGTTGGATTTGGCTAAAGATTGCCAATCTCCTGTCCCTTTTAATCCATTTAATTTTCAAATATTTCATAAAACTTTCAATATGTACCATCTTTAATCCTCCTTCTTCATAGTCTAAAATCATTGTATTTCTCTTAATTTTTTCTGGCTTGTGTCCCCAAATGAATCTGAAAAACACTGAATTTATTTCACTAATCATCTGTTTGCTAGGATTTGGGAGAGAATAGAATAGATGTATGAGTAGAGGAAGGGCTAATGTTTTAATAACAGTAACTTTCCCTAAAAGTGTAAGATTTCTTCTGGCCCACATTCCCAGAAGTTTACGTATTTTGGAAATGTTTTCTTTATAATTCAACTCAATCATATGTGACAGGTCCAAGGAAAACCGTATTCCAAGTAACTTGAAATCTTGGGATGACCGGTTGAACTGGTATTCTGGACATATAATCTCATCAGAATACTTTTTATTACCAACTCATATTAATCGACATTTTTCAATGTTTAATTTCAGTCCAGAAACTTCATAGAAAATATTGAAATCAGTTATTGCACTTGATAATGACCTAGGAGAGCCATCTAGAAATAGAAAGGCATCATCAGCATATTGACCTAACATATATTCTTTAACATTTATTTTCACTCCTTTAATGTTTTGATTTTTTTTCGCTGCATGGCCAAAATTTCTATCCCAATTAAAAGTAAGTATGGCGATATCGGGTCCCCTTGTCTACAACCACGCTGTATCTCAAAGAATGAAGAAAAATATCCATTGTTAATTATTCTACTTTTTGCATTATAGTATAATACATGTATCCATTTGAGCAAAGACTGGCCAAAGTTAAAAGATTGCTAAGATTTTTGTATAAATTTCCATTCCAAAGAATCAAAAGCTTTTTCAAAGTCTACCAATAGAAATAAACCAGACATATTTTTTTGCTCTAAATCATGCATTATATCATAAACTAACCTTGTATTTTCACCAATAAATCTGTCTTCTATAAAGCCTTTCTGTGTATCACTGATAATTGATGGCAGTACTTTCTTTATTCTGTTTGCTATTACTGCAGAAGCTATCTTATAATCAGTATTTAATAGAGTCAGAGGTCTCCAATTTTTTATTAATCTTCTATCTTTTGATTCTTTCGGGATACAAGTTAATATTCCTTGACATTGAAAGTCTGATAGTGATCCATTATTATAAGCATAATTTATTGATTTACATATAAAATATTTCATATCCTTCCAGAAAAAACTTATAAAATTCTGCTGGAAACCCATCTGATCCAGGACTTTCTCTATTACTCATATCTTGAAGAACTTTACTACATTCATTAACTATAATAAGACCTTCACAACTTTCTTTTTCCATGGTTAAATAGTGGAAACTCATTATCACAATATTTTTGTGTTGTATAAAGTGTTTTATAAAATTGTCTTTCTTCCTCTAATATTTCTGTTATGTTTGTTAAATGTTCACCCTTTTCGTTGATAAGCTCATTAATCGTTTTATTAACAAAATTTTGCTTTTCAAGACCACAAAAGAAACCTGAGCATTTTTCACCCTTTTCGTACCATGTAACCTCTGACCTAAGCATAATTCCTTTAATTTTCTTTTCTCTTTCCACTGATAATAGTTTATTTTCTTCCTCTAATTGTTCATATACTTCATCGGAAGGCTGACTATTCATTAACTTTTCTAATTTCTTTATATTTTCTGTAATAATGTTTTCCCTTCTTTTTCTTTCTTTTGCTGCTTTAATAGAGTATTCAATTGTTAGGCTTCTAATTTTCATTTTAATTATTTCAAACATCATTTGATCATTTATTTGTAGTTCAACATTTTCTAATGTTTCTGAGTCCCCAGAAATCCTATATTCATTAAAAGTGTCTTTTATACATTGATTTACCAAATTAACCTAAGTTTTATCTTTTAATAAAGCAGTGTTAAATTTCCAATACTCTCTACCCCTGTTACTTTCTTCTTTCATACAAGTCATAGATATACATGAATGATCCGTCTTATAGCCTGGTGATATTTTGGCATCTGTAACTGTACTAAAAACATCTTGTGAGATAATAAGGTAGTCTAAACGACTTTGTTTGATTGGGTTTTTTCTGCGCCATGTGAATTTTCTTTTTTCAGGATTGAGAACTCTCCAAATATCAATGAAGTCTAAATATTCCATATTTCTTATGATACACTCTCTAGAAAATCTATGATTATCTTGAATAATATTGTCAGTATCTTGTTTTTTGTCTTGTGTTACATTCCAATCCCCACCTATTACAATTTTTGTGTTTGAGATTAACCTGACTTTTCTAAAGATATTTTCAAAGAAATTAGGAACATCATTATTAGGTCCATATAAGTTTACTAAAGTGATTCTAGCTCCATTAATTGTAACATCTAATATAATGTATCTACCGTTTGGATCTAACTCTCTACTATGTATATTAGTTTCAACTTTGTTTCCAAAAAATATCGCAACCACTGCACTTGATGTACTACAGTGACTAAGTATTCCTTTTCCTCCCCACTCATCTTCCCATTTAGTTTCAATTTCTACACAGCTATGTGTTTCATGTAGGAATACAACAGTATCATTTTTCTTTTTAATCCAATTAAATAAGTCTATTCTCTTATTTTATCTGAATGGAGTCCCCTGACATTTAGAGACATTATTTGTAAATCATCCATACCTTAGTTACTAACAGCTTAATTGATTAGCCTCTTGGAATAATTCCCTGAAGAAACCTAGTCCAAATAATTTTTTTTCTGGGCACATATTGGCATGTAAACTGAATATTTGGTGATAATGCAGGTATACACATATTACATAAAAACAACATTGAACATATAACCTGTATAAATACACAAATCAATTTCATGACAGGATGATCAGATCGCTTTATGCAAAAAAGAAAAAAAAAACATCTTGATAACTGCTCTTTGACATATGTATGTATATATATTCTATCTACTGTATATATATCTTCTTTTGGTTTGCAGGGATAGGTCAATTTCAATTAATCGCGATATTATACTAAAAAAAAAAATAAATAAAAGCTACTTATATTCCTGATTTGAGACTCTTACATGTGAAGTCAACAGTTATTTGTTCATTTTTTTCTGTATGTAGATCTACTTGTAGGTTAAAATTGAGCTTCTGAAGCGTATTTAAAAGCGGGCCCTTTAAAAGCAGCATACTATAATTGACAAACCCATAGCGTACTAACCGTAGACCTAGTGTAGTATATATACTCACATAAGGTGACTATTGAGTGTTACAAAAATGTTTTGCATTATGATAAAATTACTTGATAT
The DNA here is from genome assembly GCF_031769215.1 of Ylistrum balloti. Classification (NCBI taxonomy): domain Eukaryota; kingdom Metazoa; phylum Mollusca; class Bivalvia; order Pectinida; family Pectinidae; genus Ylistrum; species Ylistrum balloti. The sequence continues at coordinate 540,073 of NW_026782290.1, read as the reverse complement.
TGCTTTTTCATCAGAATGTAATTTTGAAAATTACGTTATTTTGCTTTGATACTGAATAGGCTATCATTGTCTGCCTCTGGACGAGTATCTGTGACCGGTAGCAAGCTGCAGAGTACCTCAGTGTAAATAGGCATAGTATTTGATTTCGATCAATACTTAACAGTATTTCAATCATAACATAGACAATATTTTATATAAAAGATCTGTTTTAACCCATTACGCTACTGATTTATCTTTAATGCACTTCCTCCGATGAAAAATTAAAAAGTTGACCATGTTATCGGCGCCACTCATGGATTTTCACCGGAAGTTCATAGCGTTACACTAATGTCCGACACATCTGACTATAGATGTATTACACAGCACCATGAAATGGCCAGTTTCTTTTAAGCCTAGGGCCTAGTAATTTTGAAAATTTTGATCTTATTATTTTCGTATACGATATAGTATTTTTTATTCTTAATCTGAGAAAAAAAAATAAAAACAGTGTGATGTAAGCTATGAACTAAATTAGAGATCGTCCTGTTACCTATGACGGATAAACGGGGCAGACAACTCTGTATATATATAGTGATACCTAAGACACATCAGTAGTCATATAGAATAAAAACATATGGTTATATATATATATATATATCAAATTTTGTGTTGAAGTTTTAAAGTAAGACCTTCGTAACCCGCTTTTTTCTCTTTAAATTCTGAAGAGTACATTTTTTAACATGCCTTGCGAAAAGTTGCATATATATGTATATACTAACTATTGAGCAATCATGCACACTGCCTCATCATAATAAAGAAAAACATAAAATCTTCCAACAGTTGATTTGTGTTTTGATAAGGAGGACATACTCTTTTCTATGTTGCACATAAAAAATGACTCTTTTACTACATGTATCTATTGTATATCATTTAATGACAAGTACAAGTCTTCACCAAACCGGATTTTTGCTGGCAAAGTACCTTGCCGAGCTCATCGGGATCGTGAAAAGGATCTATATACTTATTTACTTACTATAGAATGCTATTTGATATTTGACAATTGCAATATAATATAACAACTGTATGTCGCATTGGTCACCTCCTCTTGCTAGATTTTAATGAACAATGAAAATGGTAATGAATAGATACATGTATCTGCCTTATATCTGTACTTGCAAAATGTCATTATCATGCAGTATACAAATAGCCTATACAATAGTGTAATTACTTATTATATTACAGTTTCACTTTTACTGCAACTAGAACTATATCGTCGTTTTTACTGAGAGAAAAGAAAATTATCTTAAGCCACGAAAGTTGACATATACTAGATAAAAACTGGTACAAACACAGAAACGGCTTTACAAAAAGTTAACTTACTTACATTGTTATATGTATGAGTGTCTCTCTCTATTTTCTTTTAGCGTTCTCCATAACGTGCTGTCTGACCACTTCTTTAATGTCGTCGAAAAGATCGAAGCGTACCTTCATCTCTGTGGTCTTATATTTTCCGTATATAGCACAATTGTAGTACCATGCATATTCAATGTCTCTGTGTCCGTTCAGTCTTTGTATAAGGTCTAGGTTGTCTTTCGTGATGTCGTCTTGCATCTTCAACCCATATTTTCCTTGATGGTTCTTTTCCTTCTCATGCATGTACTCTTCACTTCGTTGTTGTGAAATTTGACGATCAATGGTCGAGGTTTTGCCCTGGACGGGAGTCTGTGTATGGCTACAATGTCCCTTTTGTTGATGTTTACTCTATCCCTGGCCTCTTCATCCTTTGTTGCTTCCTTACATGTCTGTATAAATCTATCTCTCAGGTTATCTGCTGTCTCATCAGTCACCTCTTTCATCCCCATCAATCGTATATTGCATTTCCGGCTATACTGTTGGTTGTAGTTTGTGTTACACTGTGTCAATTTAACCACATTTTTAAGATTTTCCATTTCTTCGTCTTTTTGTTTTATCTGTTCTTTTAACAAGTCAAATTCCATGAGACAACCATCCACCTTTTCCTCGGCCTTCCTCACTCTATTTTCGACTAAGTTTTTTGTTTCTGTTAAAATCTTATCTTTAAATATTTTTAGTGCACTGCCCACTATCACTTCAATTTCCTCTGATCTTGTAAGTGTGTGTAGTATCTTCATTTCCTCCCGCATATTTTTAAGTTCTTTTTGCACAAATTTTAAAGAAATATCTTCTCCAGCATCTAAACAGCGTGGGTGCATAGCCTGTGATGACTTAGAATTACTGGTCATTCTGGTCCGCATACCACTCATTACCGACTTTTCACGCAATAGTCACTGGACACTAGACACGAGCTAATACAGAGCAGGTATTGCACGCTCACCTGTCCACTGGTAAAAACCGATAACAAAGGAATGTACAAGTCCATGTATAGCACAGCTATTTATAGCACAGGTGTTTGTCCCAACTGAACAATACTCATTAATAAAGTAATATATACTGACATAAGAAAAATAAAATTTTCCGTAAATGTCTCCAAAATACGTCTTGAATTTTGTTATGGGTTATCACATGTTAATCACTGTTCCTTTACACACATTCTGGTATAAAATATGTCACAGCAGGTTTACATTTTCCCTAGTATTGGACCAAATTTACTGGAGCAGACTTACGCTCGACTGGTCAGTCCGATTGCCATCTTCTTTCCCCAAATATTTCTAAGTAAACTTGTAAATATCTTAAGGGACAGTTCTATATCACCATGCTTATGACTTGAATTTAGGTTTTGCCATAACCCTTTGTTGAGCGGAGATGACATCTTGTCTCAGGGAGAAGTGGCTAGTCCGAATGGAGGTGATGTAATTCTGGTGGATATTCTAGCTTTACTTCTACGTAACCAATGTCATCTTTTATGGGTATGTTTTGGACATTAAAAGGTTCTACATCGTCAATACACTGAAAATGGTAAAGGCTCGGCCATGACCTTACCGTGCAGATTGTTTCAATCTGTAGGAATAATGTACTTGTTAGGTTAAGAAAAATCATACATTTCTGATACGTAGGGTTTTTTAGTTTGTGGGCACTTGCTTGATGTCGCGAACACATCACCCCGTACTCCACTTTCCAATCAACAATTCTAAACTCACTGCAGTCATTTTGAGTGCAGGACTCAATGCAAGTCCAGGACTAACCCGTAGTAACACACACACAAGTCTCTGAAATAATCAGTTAGTAACAGTATGTCCGTATGGTATTCTCCCATGTCAAGAATGTCCAAACATGCCAAACATTCTGCGCATGCTCATAATCAACATCTGTTCTGTTTGATATACTCAATTGTCTGTAACAACCGACTTTGGCGGTAAACACAGGCTACGTATTCGTAGGTGTGACCTCATTTTTAACAGTAAGTTTGCATGTTCTGGAGGAAATTCGCCGGCCTAATATTTCAATGAATCTAATCCTTCTTGAGCTAGACTATTGACTTGTGATTCCAAACTCTTGGACACGAATTGAAACGAATCCATATAACGCAATTTCCCCAAACTAACGGAAATGTACTGTACATGTTGTATGTAATGCATTTGATATCGTGATCTTTGATAAACCCATACTCCTCCTAGGTTATGAAATAATAATGGATTAAAAGAGGGCTACTGAAAATTGAAATGACACACAGCTTGACCATCTACAGCGACCCGTCATCTGACAATTCTGACATTTTCTGGAGACATGTTTCCTTGTGTTTTCGAATTTGTTTATCTTCTTTTAGAATATTTTTCAGAACAGTTTTATTCACGTTGGACCGCGATAAGTAACAGGTTTGGTGTATTTAGCATCAATCCTGACTACTTAATATCCAAAAACACAATATTCGAATATCGTATTTTTAGTCGTACTCGACTGTTTTGAATGAGTAATAAAACTACCCACTCTCTGATCAAGTTTCAAAATCAGCATAGCTGACAAGAGGTACTTATACCTTTGGTACAAAATAATTAAAATTCTGACACGTTTTATCTTCTTCTTCCAGCAGTTCTAATTGTAACAGATCGTGCTTTGAACATTATTCGATGTGATATTCTAAATGGTCATTTCTAGTAAACCCTTGAAGACAATAATAGGTCATAACTCTTATGTTTATTTTGTTCTAGATAAACACTTATCGAGACAACAAATGAGGCTACATATGACCTTTCTCATGTTGCAATACAATACAGTGACGTGATTAAGTAAACATATGTTGTTTGTACTCTGAAAGTGTGGATACGATTCTTGTTTGTGAAGTGCTTTGTCTTCCTAAACCAGACCATCTGTATCACTAAATCCCGTGTAAAGTATGGCACTGCTTCGTGACGTGTTTCACTTCTTCCTCATTGGTATTGCTAAAGAAAATGAGTAAGTCAGCATAATGACCATCATTAGAGCAAATGGATCTGACATTAGCCGATCCATTTAAACTGCATTCATCTGAAAACCGATGTGCAGGTGGCGTGACAAGTCCGACCATGGAGACTTTCGCGAGACAGTCAATGTATGGGCGATCGTATGCGAAGGTCTATATATGGAAACGTTCCCACCATATTGATGTTTGTTTGCCACGTGTCTATTCAAATGGTCTTTCCCTGCAAAATAAAACAAAAGCGAAGACAGCGGTGAGGTCTTATATGGTCAGCAAAATGTCTTTTAAAATTGGGTTTTTTTTATCTTCTGATTCGGCTATCAGACGTGGCATTGGTATCCTTCTGAACTGGTCTTCGTTGGTGGTTGATTTTCTTTATTTTCTCTAAGCACTTTTTCAATTCTTATATTTTTGCCGCAACAACATCGTCTGGGTAGTCCATGACGGTCGATTACGCTGAGATAATTTCGTACTGATATACACCTAGGGGATTACAAAGGAATTTGTGAATTGGTCAAGGCAAGTGGATTCCTAATTACATGGAATGTTAAGCAAACATGATACTGTAAAAGCATTTACATTGTAAACGAATCAGACTTGCTTGACACTAATATCGGGGGAAAACTGCACCTTGAAAGAAAACCACTTAAGTTAACAGATTAATGTAATTTTTGTGAAATGTTCCGGCGTATCTTCTACTGCTAGTTGCCGCCCTTTATGTGCTTCCTCCATTTTGCCTACTGCCTTTTGTTGATTTGCTTTACTAACTTATTCACACCAAGGTGATTTACATCATTTACAAGCTCTTTTTCCCTATTGTATCACTTTAATATGTTTTTCGATTAATTTGTCATATTAATCATTCGTTAAGATGATGAGTTTTCTTGCCATTGTTCTCTTTTATTGTTTCTGTCTTATATGTTTTGTCAACGCCTTCCGAATGTCGTGTTGTAGTTAGATACGTTCTGTTCTTTCCATAAGTGACATGGACACGTTGTCAATGACCGTGGTACATATGATTTCCATCCATACTTTGAATAGGTCTCTGTTCAGCGTGATTATAATAGCCACCAGTGGATGGCATCAAGCACAAAACAAAAATAATCAAGAAAATATTTCATTATTATTTTGTTTCGTAGATGATTGGATCTTGTCCAGGTAATATACGAGTACGAAGTGGTGGAGATCTTCCGGGCTGTCGGAGACATTCAACTGAGGATCAAGTGTACAGGCATCGACAAAACGGTATCTATACCGTTTAGAAACGGCAGAAAGGTAACTCTGTCTAGAATATTCTAATCGTCTTGGAAACATCTTCCAAATGTCTCGATTTGTGCCTACTCTTTGTTGTTCCTCAACAGGATGAAACAATGAGTGTTTAAACTTAACGTAGGCATGACTTGCTTGACACTAATATCGAGGGACTACTATTCCTTGAAAAAATAGCCACTTATATTAACAGATTAATGTGAAGCATGGAGCAAATATAATCTAGAAAATATTTCATGTTTTAGTTTCGTAGATGATTGGATCCTGTCTGGGTATTATCCGAGTACGACATTCAACTGACATCGACAAAACGGTATCTATATCGTTTGTAAACGACAGAAAGGTAACTCCCTCTAAAATATTATAATTGTATTGGAAACATCTTCCAAATATCTCGATTTGTTCCTAATCTTTATTGTTCCTCAACAAGATGAAACAATGAGTGTTTGAATTTGAAGTATGCATGACTTTCCTTTCTGAAATACGTTTTGTACCAGAAACATGATCATTACATTTCGGTGATGTGATTATATTCAAAATATTTTCATCACCTGCATAGAATGACATTCTTCTGTCGTGGTAGGACACACGATGTGAACTGGTTTTTGTCATGATTTAAAGAGTGAAAACAATAAAGCGGGGTATGTACATTTTATGGATATTCTTAACATGTCTGGTCTCCCTCAACAGTTTCAAAATCAAATAGAAAAGAATGAGTGACGGAATCATATACAAATTATGCCTTATGTTTAAAATTGTTGCTAAATACACTTACTAAAGTGTTAATGGGTACGTTGCTTAATCGATTAAACAAGTATGTACAAGTTTTAATAGTGTAACTTTAAATGAAGTACAATTTGTAATCGTGTACGTTACATGTTGTACCGATTTCAAATAATAGAATAATGAAATAAGGGAACTTCCAGATCTGTAACTTTACCACCATCAAACAATTGGGGTATTTTGAGTATAGCCAAATTGGTGCCTGTCCCTACGTCTGTATCAGCCATCGGTATCTTTATACCATAATGGTGTCATCAACAGTGATGCTTTCGACATCGCGTTTTCTATCGTCAACTCTGACATCTTTGACATCACTCTGACATCTTTGACATCACTTCCTGTGTCGTCAACTGTGATGCGATTGACATCGCTTCCTGTGTCGTAAACTGAGTTGCGATTGACATCGCTTTCTGTATCGTCCATTGTGATGTCTTTGCCATCGCTATCTGTGTCATCATTTGTGATGATTCACTCGAATATATGTCTTGTATGCATAATCAGTAGTAGTATGGCTCTTCCCTGATACTTGACCACTGCAGGTGAAAATAGAGCTTGTAGCAATAAATTACCGGGTCCCACGAGTGACCGATTATAAAAATGGGTGCTTCTGCCCTGGCAATGGCTCTGAGGACCTTCACTCGACCCTTTTCAATAATATTTCTAGCAGAACGAATGCCTGTCAGATTGCTGGACCATCACTTGAAGCTATAAGACATGGAAATATTTGTTCCGTAGTCTGGAAAGAAATGGATGCATTGGTTTGAAGTTATAAATCATATCGCAAGACTGTAGCCAAAAGCCGCCCCCGGATTCCCAAGTATTGCAAATAGGAAGTAATGGAAATGGAAACAACGGAATTCTTCAGTCAATCAAAACTCTTGTATGTTATATTACACGTGGTAAATAGATAACAGGTGTAACATTACTTGCAGTGAATATGCTTTGTGATAAACAGTATTCAAATGTATAAAAAGTGTGCGTTTCTCGGATATATTACTACATCATCATACATAAAATCGACGTGAACCTCAAAGTTATTCATAGTGCTGAGTGTCTCATTTTCATATCAATTATCTTGTATATATACACTATATACACACTAATAAGTTGATGTATGCAAACATGCGACTTCCACGGGGACGTACATACAGTCAGTTTCTGGTCAGGGGAAAAATAATACTGACGCGGATTTATGAAATCAATGTTTTATTTCAATTCGTAATCATATATTGTCATATTCCGCAAACAAGGTTAATGCATTTTTCCAATATAATTATTGAAATCTGATTAAGGGAAAGCAAAATTGGAAACAATTTTAAAACACATGCAATTCACAACGTAGAATAGTGTAACTTTTCACAATAAAGAATTCTTTAAAATGTAACATATCATTAAATTAATTTACAAATAAATTGGTGTGATTTAAAACACAGCAAAGCTAAGTGATGATATATGTATATATATATATATATATTTGTTAAAATCACATCATATGTTTCAATTGAATTTCGTTCTAGTCCATTGATTGAGCGTAAACAAATAGAATCTCGTTTTCAATCCTTCATCGAAAAATACCAATACTTATATTTTGGGGGCGTTGTTGCCTTTATGAAAATTCGATGTCATCTCCAATCATTCATAGGATATTGCTAATTCATTTCGTTTGAGCCAATTAAGTTAAACCAAATAGGGTGTTATTTCCAATGAATCTCTTATCGACATCAATGTCAGTTAATCGATGGAACTACGCCTAATCAATAATATTTCCATATCAAAATAACATAAAACAATACAAATGATTGTAAAAGAGACATCGAGTAATATAACGTCATGTATTATTACTGTGTCCTGTTCAATTAACTACGGATACACTCCAACCAAACTTTTATAAAAATGATGGTATCCATCAAAAATATTTGTTCTTTTTAATTATTTCACTTCTTCCCGTAACTAATGTTTAAGTAAGCAATGAAATAAAATACGTAACTATCTATAATACGTTCTTGTTAGTAAAGTGTCGTGTAATGGTTGTGTCATCAACATATCTGTGTTAGTTTACAATAGTTCTAGCATCACCTAAATACAACCACGGCATGGCTTCAATGACTTGAAAAACTCATCAACAAATAAGGATTATCCAAAGCAAACAAAGTAGCAAATCAATTGCTATGATTATCAGATTATTTTTATAAGCACTGTTGTGTCTAATACATATCATACTAGCAAAATATGCGAACATCCTTCATCTGGTTTTGATACGGAAACCGATTTTGGTGGGATCAGACAACATATCAATATGTACATGGTTGTATCCGATGAACAACTGCAGTCCATTGATAGAGCATCCCGTTTTCTGCCTCACGATGTAAGATCGTTATTTGAAACGGAACTGGTGCTGCAAATACGGTATAAAATGTATGTATATAACTGACAACATGCTGTGGCATATCAATCTTTATAGGTGTATCGATATATGATATACGTCATAAGCAAACAAAACCAATGTCGGTACACATCTAACTTTATATTTTAGTATATACGTTCATGGACATACGAGTGGTTCACCATTTTTTTTAGTAATTTAGTAATTATATTACTATGTGATTATATCACTTTACACATAGAGTTCCATGACCTTATCATATATTATTTTTTACACATTAAATGATCATAAACATGTATTGGTTGTATGCATGTGAACTGTAGACGTTGTAATACTAGAATATCATTAATTGTTTGGTTTGATCTTGTTCTAATAAAGTCGTTGCGGTGCAAAGTATGAATTATGTTTGCTTTGTTATCATCTCCATCGGTTCTTGTTTCTGATTTTGATTTAAAAAAATGAAGTGAAAGAAGACACTTTCAGCAACAACAGTATCATTGACATATACTGCAGAAACAATAACGATGACGTGTATGGATATCAAATGGTAAGATCATTGTTTATCGGTCTGATGAACTATGATTATCATGGTATTTTTAGTTTTAATATTAGGATTTTTAACAACCTAATTACACTGAATCACTAGCTGTATATGAACTGATTATTATAAATTAAGTTTACAGAATATTCGTTCACACTTAGTACTTTAGATATGAAGCAATATTGTCATAACGACTTTACGGTCACAATATATTATACTTGTTTTTGTTTATAACTGTAATTTCAAAATTGAGTTCCGATACTGTTTTAGTATAAACACATAAATCAACCTGAAATATCTAGACCAGAGTGTCGATAAATCTACTTACCTCGCATTTCGGGCATTCCACTGGTAAAAAATAATGAAAGTATATTAGAACATCTAACATAACTGATATATGACGTTTTTGTCGGTTTATTTCGGAAATAAGAGTATTTACGAACACAGCACACGTATAACAGGAATCATCAAACTTTATCAAATATATACAGTAAGGTAATATGCAATTTATTATATAACGTTACAATATTATGGCGAATTGCATCCAATATAGGGCTGAAATTTAAGGGCTTAATAGAATGTAATACGCAACATGTCACTTTACAATAACAGATTTAAACAAGAGCTTACTTAAGTCAAATGGTTCACTGCATCGAATTCAACGCGCAGTACAGGAAACAAGAAATGAAACTTATTTATTCATTAGTACATAACAAATATATGCTTGTTTATGTAAAATCATCATTACATGTCATCGTACATCAACATTATTAAAGATGTAACTACATATCATAAATATACGTAAGGCTCTCCCACAAACGATGACCATCCAAGAGGACCAACTATCGGCAATGTGAATCTTCACCAAATTATCTGGTTTCCGTCCAGGCGTAGTCCTCTTCATACACTCAGTTATTCATATTTCATCCCAAATGATACACATGATTCATTTGATGTCTTATATGCGATCAAAATGTAATATTTGACTTACGCATGCTACCCTAAACTTTTATTCATTAACACGTCACTATTGATGTTTAAATTTGTCGCAGAAATAACCCTATTACAACTGTTCGTAATAACAAAAATGATAGTTACAGATGGCAAATAACTGTTGTGCTATTTGTATATGAAATCTTGGATGGAATCTAAAAAGCTGACTTATTCACAAGGTATGCACTACTCCCATAACCTAAGCATTGGCGTTAATAGATCTATGCCTCTTACCATATATGAGGCTACGTTAAAGGGAAGTGTTAGATTGGCATTGAAGATATATGATTATCAATTCGGAAAGTACAGAAACAAATAAACAACAAATGTCAACATATTCATGACAGGGAGAGTTATGTATATATTTTTGTCAAAACTATATCTATTCATTCTGATATTACTACTGTTAAAACCAATTGCTTCTGTCAGGATAACTTACACAAATAGTTTAAATCTAGTTCAATACGTTTGTACACATGTCAACTACATGTTAAAAATAATCTAGGTTGTAAGTATGTTTTATGCCCCTGATAAATACTGAAATTAGATAGTTAAACAGTTAAAACTACTTTCAGATGTTTATATAAATCGTATCTGAAGATCTGAAACCATATATACGCGATTCATCATTGTTAAAGACAATATTTTCGTCCTGAAAAAGAAGTGAAAAAAAACCACAACAACACCTTTTCACAACTGACCGTAATGTATGTTTTATATGACCAAAGACGTATATATAAATGATCTGATATTTTCTGATCTAATGATCGCGTTAACAACTATTTAGATGTGGTGATGAACAATGACTGTCTCGGCGGCTTGACGTTGCACGAAAGATCATTTCATATAATGAAACTTTCGTCTCAATGAATACAAAAAGTTGGAAGATATTCGCAATTGATAATTCCTTTTCTGTTGTGAAATGGTTAATGAATGTGGCCTTTTGATTCTTCAGAAACCTTAAAAATGAAGCGAGGCAATACAATTACTGGTGCTGGTGTGTGGCTGATATATCGAAAATAATTATCATTCTGAATACGGACCAGTGTTGTAACAATTTCAGTGATAATGATACAAAAAATGTATTGTTTGTAATTGTTTCCGAGTATTCTATTAATACATGTACACTGACTATCACCATTGTATATCGAAAGCGAAACACAACATACAAAACAGAACTAGTACTTTGCCAGTCAGTCTATTTCATACCGTACTCTTTTCTGTAAATTTGATTGTACAATTCACATATTACTTTTTCAAGTGATGCTTAATCAAGTTCTTCAGTTTAATTCCTACGCTTGAAGACACCAATGGCATCACACAGGAAAAATATCTAAATATTTCCTAAGGTGGAGGGTTAGACTATGGACATAGACGCAAATGTTATGCTTTTCGTAACTGTTGTTGTAATAACGGCCTAGCAATTAATTCGATATTGACTCAAAACAAGTTAACGGGTTGGGGAATTTATTTAGCTTTTGCACACAAATAAAACAAATTGTCTAACGGGATCTGTGCATTTGTGTAGCATTTAAATTGCAATTTAGAAATCAGGTCAAGGGTGCCAGGGAGATAATGCAGGTGATCTGCACAAATTAGACAGGGTGAGTGCAGAAAGCACATCATAAGTCTAATGTATTGTTGAATGATTCGACAATATATCGATAAAATCACAACCTACTAAACACGGATATGCATGCATTGGCAACCATTTACAAATCGACTGTAAAAGAGCAATGATTTAATATTTGTTTCAAGCGAAGACGTGATAACTTCAAAGTTGAAAAACGAAAGCATACATGTCGAATATATTACATCCCAAAGGAGAACTACAGCGGTCATGTGTGTAGTCTGCATTAACTGACATGTCAGCCTATTTGCGTGCTGTTCCATGTTTTTACTCATTTTGTGATGTGTCATTTTCAATTCCAGTTAGATGTACCATAGGATGTTAATCACATATGCAGTTTTATCATTAACAAACGAATACACGACAAATCTCCAATTCAACTTTAGCTTTTGACCGTTCGTGGTGGTTCAACATTTCGAAAAAATATCGGCTGTCACAGAATGAAAGGACTTATCCTAGAAAAGTGCTATATTTCTTGAGGTGACTGTGTTGCAAAATTTGGGAGCAGCATTAATACTACTTGGAAAATTGGGCGCAACCATTTTTCCGGGTATATGTAACTAAATTGAACACTTAAAACGGAATCTGCGTCTCAAAATAGTGAACAGTGATATGTCGTAGTAGTTTTAAAATTTCCGGAATATTAGTTAAATTTGTGAGTATCCACTAAAAAGAAGACCTAACTGCAAAGATTGATTATAACGATATTAACAATAACACAGATACATCGAATTAAAGTGCTCCCACATATGACTGTGCATTATATCTTAATAATTTACCGAAGGAAATGATAGTTACATTGTTAGATATCCGGAAACGGTTGTGCCGAGCAACAAATCTGTGCAGCATTAATAGTTCTCAATTTCTAGGTCACGTGACTCATTGAAATGAACTTGTAATTGCGTTATGCAGTGTATAAATGCTTAAAACATCCACGTATCCGTATCACGGTAATATGCGCGAGAGATAATTATTTGTCGAGATGATTAATACAATCTAAGTTTTCGTTGTGGTGACTATTTTACTTATTTCATGAGGTACTTTCACCCGTGTAATTACTTGCTTGATTGAATGAAATGTAAATAGTAGTCTCCGTATGTAGAAATCGATAATATCATTGATAGCCAACATTTGTCATTTGTTATTGTAATTCGAACGATAAGCTGTTTTTTTTTTTTTTTTTTTTTTTTACCTTTTACTTTTGAACTGAGCCACAGTATGTTTTTTACTTGTATGTCTGCTATTATAGACAATTTCGTTCTAATTACGGATCGACACATTTTCGATGTGTGTACAATACTAGCACCACACTAATAAAGATCACAACACTAGCACTACACAAATATTGACTAAAACACTAGCACAAGGCTAATACAGTCAGTACAATAGCACCACACTAATATGGACTGTACACCGTTAACACCACACTAATATAAACCTACAACACTAGCACTGCACTAACTTAAAGTGTACAACCCTAGCACTTGACTTATATTGTCTACAACACTAGCACCACACTAACATAGATGAAGCACCACACTTATATAGATGCAGCACAAAACTAATATAGATGAAGCACCAAACTGTATAATAAGCTAGCACAAGACTGATATAGACTGAACATCACTAGCACGAGACGTAATATTGACTGTACTAAACAAGACTGATATAGACACTAGAACCAGACTAACATCAATAACAACACTAGCAACATACTAATAAAGACAATAACACTAACACCAGGCTACTATTAGCACTAGCACCACACTAATATTGATTGTACAACACTAGCACCAGACCAATATAAACTACAACACTAGCATTGCACTAATATAGACTGTACAATACTAGCAACAGACTTATATTGTTCTACAACAGTAGCAACCACACTAATATTGACTGTACAACACTAGCACCACACTAATATTGACTGTACAACACTAACACCACATTTATATTGACTGGACAACACTAGCACCACATTTATATTGACTGTACAACACTAGCACCAAACTGTCATCACACTTATACTGACTACAACACCAACACCAGACTAATATAAACTACAACACTAGCACTACACTAATATATACTTTACAACACTAGCAACAACCTGATGCTGTCCACAACACTAGCATTTCACTAATATAGATTGTGCAACGCTAGCACCACATTAATATCGACTGTTGCTTTGTTGATACAACAGTTTAAATTTTAGATAAAAAACAAAATACAGTCTAGATTTTACTTTAAAGCTGATGATGTAGTTGACTTCCTCGAGAGCATGGGAAATGAATAATGGTACAGGTGTATGTGTAATCGGAGTAAGAGGGAGAGAGACTAAGGAAGAGGGACATCAAAAAGGAGTAAGGCAAAGAGAATTATAGAGGAAAGTAAAAAAAAAAAAATGAAGACGAGAGCTGGAAAACTAACATTGGATTTAGATTGATAAATATATTCGATCATCAGTGATAAATTATATAGAAAAGGAATACAAACATACGTGCAAAATCATAGCGATAAAGTGTCAACGACGTGCAAATCATAAGGTAGTTGATAATAACACATTTATTCAGTCCACAGTATAAATAGTAATAGTGTTGTTTTTATGATTCAACAGTTAAATATATCTTTAATCTGACCATAAAAGTGAAGAAAAAAAAAAAAAAAAAACAACGTCTTTTATTCTTTGTATACTTCACCAAGGAAGATTCTAGAAAAGTAACATTGTACAATTACGGAGAATTTAATTGAATATACAGTTTTAGGTTTTACTGTAATATAAAACCTTGGCATTTGAGTGAATGTTGTCTTTGATGACAAATGAACAGAATTTATAAATGTTTTGCTTACGTTTTATTCATAATTAAAAATGTGATTTTTGTCAATGCTACCTGTCTTCGAAATGTTATTATTTTTGTCTGTCGGAAAGACGATGACGTTACGAGTCATTCGGTAATAATGATATACTGTGTTTTACTATAATTACAAATATAGCTCTTCATCATTATCAATTTGATTATGTTTAAATAAAAAGGTGTACATTGATTTCGAATCGATTTAGTGTTGAAAATAAAATTTGTTAAAATAAAATTGAAATAGCCAATACACTTTATTAATTTACATGAAAAATGTAATGCTAATATGTTATGCTAACCAATAGTTAAAATTTGTAATTAATATCTACAATAATGAAAATAACAAGCAATATAACATGTTTGATGTTTGATTCCGGGACGGGTCTATCCAATACTAAGAAAAATATATGTTACTGGACCAGTGTTGAAATGCACTATGGAATATTACAACAGATACAATCATGAACATTGTTACATCCATCATTTAATACGATATTTGATCAACATCAGCTTTCAAAATGAGGATTTTATTACTTTCGCTGACCTCTCTGATCTTCTAATTAAGTACCGTCAATAACACTATTGTATTTCAATTAGCATTGAAAGGATTTTCCGCAGTTTTCCAAACTTGTAAACCTGATGCAAAGTCATATTTTAACAAAACTGATCATGTATTAGATAGTATTAAAACAATATTGCAAAATCAAAATCAAGGTGCAAGAGTCAGGTGAATTAAGATACCGGTTAGAACTGTAGGTTCGATATTGGCTTAAATCATTACCAGAAAAAAGGACTATAAATGTATTTGATGTATTCCCATCCTCTATCGTCCTAACAGATTAACCTTAAAACTGTTGATTAGAATATCCCATTGACTTAAAATAACTTTGATTGTATTCCATGCAACAGTCTTTTAAAAAAGAAATAGACATTACATCATTTCTACTAAAACAAGAGGAAAATACGGCAAGTATTGCACACCTGGTTTGATTTGCTGAAAACGGTTTAATTGTAAGCAGAATCACAACCAACGTTACGCAAATCATTTAAAACGAAATTCGGTCAACTATAAACCAAGGAATTGGTTGAACTCTAACATCTTTTCACAAGCTATGTAACTGTCAGTGACACAACAGTGTTTAATTAGTATTGTTATGGTTTCCATTCGCACTCTATAGATAAAGAAATGGTATTTCAATAGAATTGATCACTAAATGAACGATTGTATAGAAATCATTGTAGAAATGATACTATTTAAATAATAAGAACAAAATCACATGAATCCACGCGGTATTAGAGTTATTTGAATTTAGACCCTTGTTTGAATGTGGGTTTGATAAAGATGAGGCAGCTCTTATAATTCAATATTCGTAATATGGACTTTTGATGTAATTAATGTAGTCCCACTCCGGTACATCTAACAGGTAAGTCTTAGGAAGTGATTTTGAGAATATAATGCTGATGACTTAAAGCAATCTTGATATGATTGTATTCCAGGATAGTGTGAAAAGACATTGCACAATCCAAACTAAAATAAGAGTCAAATAGGCCTGTATTGCACACTTTGAATTTCTGAAATCGCTTCATTTAAAAATTATCCAATCACTTATGTATGTTTCTCCTTATTTTGGACAAAATTAAATCTTTCCTACAGAAAAAAAACCCACTGCTTTTCTCCTTTTCGACCCCGTTGCCCAGGTGCCTGCGGGCCGAGACTTACAAGGTGGTAAAAATAAGTAGCCTTCGTTCATGGATACTTTAAACCAGATGTGGAAAAAAATCCTGTCATGCTTACATCAAAACAAGGGTTTCGAGCATTTGTTATGTATGCACTTATGGATCCTGCCCTTAACGGTCAAAGCCATTGTTTTTTTTTTTTTTTTTTACAAAATCAGTTCTCCCTCGCCTTAGGTTTTTTCGGGTGAATACAGAGTACAATTATTTTGCAATTGTTTCTTCAAGTGTGTATTGTCAAATTCTTGAAAAAACCTGATAGTTCATCACTTAGTCATAGCAGTGGAACCCAACTTTCAAATTGGTGAGACAAAAACATCTCCAAACTTGATATATTTCCCCGAATGATAAATTTAGGAGTCAAATATAATTGGGTCAAAAATAAATAAAAGTGCTTATTGTTTTGATATAGTTAAATGTCTATCTGATCTGTAATAATGAAATCACATTCTGTTTCAGAACTCTTATGTCATCAAGATCTTAAACATACCAGATAGTTTAAGAAAAAGTATATTTGGTAATATTGTCATGTACATGTAATTAACATTTTGTGAAAAAAATCCAGAATTGAAACAATTGTAACCAAATAAACACAGAACCTGTATTATTAAATTAAGATAAAAAGAAAAAAACTGCCAACGTGATACCAATCATTTAGGAGAAAGATATATATTTGTACGTGATAATTGCATAGACTTATATAGATATATATAGCGTTCATGGTATTATGTTTTTCACCCATTTGAAAAAATACAATAGTGTAACCGATTTTCTGTATGAAATATTACATTAGGGTTATTAATTTTCCTTTGAATAATTTTATCTGACGTTTGTATATTAAATGTTGTTAAAATCATTACTGAATTAGGGTCTGGATTCGTTTTGTTACTACATAATTAGTCCCATTTAGTCAACCATTACGACTTTGGTGGAGAATGAGGGAAAATATATATCAAATGACTGCATTACAACAACAAAAGTTTTCTAGTATATGTCATAGCACTTCATACCTAAATTACAATTGCATATTTTACATAGGTTATCATTCATGAAAACAACTTTAATTTGAAGAGAACGCACCTCGCTATTTTCTACACTTTTCCTTTTTAAAACAAAGTTTTTTTTTCTCAAACTGTTTTTTGATAAAAAATATTAATAGTTAGGTTGCCTGTGATAACTCTTAATCATTTCTATAATTACCGCTATGCCCTGGGCTACCGGTTAGAGGTTTAGTATATTGTCTGTACGCACCATTCGCCGATATTTTGACAAGAAGTTTACGTCAATCATAATCCATTTTCAAATAACGCAGTGATATCACTGACCATACATACGAGATTTATCGAGATGTTCAGTTATTGTGTTTGGACATGATTTTTACCATGCCATATTTCAGCACAAAGTGATGGAATATTGCATGTAATCCGCGGTATCCTGTATCTTTCGACTTAAAGACACGAAAGCTTACCTCGTCCATTTTAGATTAATCAGGTGAATATGCTTACTTTGAAGGCAAAACGAGGTCAGGTGACGCGTGACGTAATAGTCTGACGTCGTCAATAGCAATAGTCTATTTACCTATAATATACAACTACACAGCTCACGTATATATTCATTTATAAACGTTCAAAATCGTTTTAAAGTCAAACTTACATTATTATATGGGTAATTGCCTTACATAATGGTATATGTCAGCGAATATACAGTGTATTTCTTGTCTTATTTAACGTTCATGTTCAAAAGGTATGAACCGATCACGGCTTTATGCAGTTACGTGAACGATCTTGTCCAATATGATTCATAGCCTATAACTAAAATAATTATAAGAAAATTGTTACTTTAACTAGATTTGTTCATCATGTGATATTGAGTGATAGCATTCATTGTTTTTAACATAACGCACATTAATGCGTCGCAGCATTCCAATTATTTTACACTCATATCCACCACCTCAGAACCAAACTGATGATCAGTGTATCAAATCAGAAAACGTTGAACTTGAAGAAAATATCCATTTTTGTCATATCTTTATTGTTTTGACATGTACAACAGCTTGCTTCACGTGTGCATTCACAAACAAACAATGTGTACCTTTACATATAGATCAAACATTTCATCCTGCATCGCATATGGCCAATCGAAGCACGTACAGTCGAAAGTACAGTAATCTCAAACTCCTTTAAGTCATTTAACTTATATGTTTTTAATCCTAATGTTTCCTTTCGACTTATTTTTTTAGTTTTTAGTCAAAGATATCCCCAAAACTCTATTGTCTGTGTTACTAGTGTTGACACATGTACACATGAATGGAACCGAGTACACGTGTCATGTGTACTTGTGTAAATGTCTGTCACAGAACCATTTGAAACTTCCGAAACTGAACAGTCGAAATCATTCAGAATATATTACGTTTAATAAAGGGCATGGGGGATAAAACGGGATAATGTGAGAATTCTTTAGTTAAATAAATATCTCACTTTCATTTAAAGACATTGAGATAAAATGGGATCATATGAGAGGTTTATGCCTTCTACACATATTAGACACGGCCGGTCGAAGTAATACATTGGTGTCACATGTACCACATGACCGCATATCTCGCCAAATTTCTCATTCACGCATAACGAGATCATTCGATTGCCTCAAACAGCATACTTGGCGTATTTGAGCTACGTCATTAGGGTCATGTGGGTGATAGCACTATTTATATTAAGATGTAACAGAATTTAATTGAAACCAACGTAATGGCCGAAACCCTTTAAGCGTCTTTCAACTACAATTAATACAGATTAAAAAGGGCGTGTATCGAATATAATCGTAAAGTATTTACAATCCACTTCCCCTTACTATGACCGCCGTCGTGAGGGAATGATTTATCATCCTAAGTGTTACCTTGGGAATAAGTCGGAGAGAATTCAGCTCAGTTATACTATTTCTTGGAACTGCCCAGGCACCCGTTATGATAACAACATAAAGAAATGCAGCTCCATCGAAAACGTTTGATTTTATCTTACATTCCTGATTTTGTTATTATATTGCTTTAACGGTCCATTAGTATCATATCCCTTTCTCATATATATATATTTTAATAGCTCAAGCTCACATCTCGAACATAAGCAGTCATTATATTGTAAACTTAGGTGAATCACTGAAAACCATATCGATACATGCCCTTTTTAATCTGTATTAATTGTAGTTGAAAGACGCTTAAAGGGTTTCGGCCATTACCTTGGTTTTAGTTAAATTATGTTACATCTTAATATAAATAGTGCTTTCACCCACATGACCCTAATGACGTAGCTCAAATACGCCAAGTATGCTGTTTGAGGCAATCGAATGATCTCGTTATGCATGAGTGAGAAATTTGTCGAGGTATGCGGTCATGTGGTACATGTGACGCCAATGTATTACTTCGACCGGCCGTGTCTAATATGTGTAGAAGGCATAAACCTCTCATATGATCCCATTTTATCTCAACGCCTTTAATTGAAAGTGAGATATTTATCTAACTAAAGACTTCTCACATTATCCCGTTTTATCCCCGTTTATTAAACGTAATATATTCTGGTTTTGATTGAAGAAATAAAACTGTTTGAATATAATCAAATTGGTGGGAAATCCACATTGAAGGATCGCGAGTCGAAGATATTCAATTATACAATTACGAACATGTCTGAAATCATGGACGTGGTATCAAAACTAATTGACATTGTTATGAAGAAACGTTTTGATAGATAACATGGAGTATGATTATGTATGTGTTTAACAGTTTTTTCTCCTATTTTATGATTTCGACTGTTCAGTTTCGTAAGTTCCAAATGGTTCTGTGACAGACATTTACACAAGTACACATGACACGTGTACTCGGTTCCATTCATGTGTACATGTGTCAACACTAGTAACACAAATAATAGAGTTTTGCGGATATCTTGGACTAAAAATTAAAAAAATAAGTCGAAAGGAAACATTAGGATTAAAAACATATAAGTTAAATGACTTAAAGGAGTTTGAGATTACTGTACTTTCGACTGTACGTGCTTCGATTGGCCATATGCGATGCAGGATGAAATGTTTGATCTATATGTAAAGGTACACATTGTTTGTTTGTGAATGCACACGTGAAGCAAGCTGTTGTACATGTCAAAACAATAAAGATATGACAAAAATGGATATTTTCTTCAAGTTCAACGTTTTCTGATTTGATACACTGATCATCAGTTTGGTTCTGAGGTGGTGGATATGAGTGTAAAATAATTGGAATGCTGCGACGCATTAATGTGCGTTATGTTATAAACAATGAATGCTATCACTCAATATCACATGATGAACAAATCTAGTTAAAGTAACAATTTTCTTATAATTATTTTAGTTATAGGCTATGAATCATATTGGACAAGATCGTTCACGTAACTGCATAAAGCCGTGATCGGTTCATACCTTTTGAACATGAACGTTAAATAAGACAAGAAATACACTGTATATTCGCTGACATATACCATTATGTAAGGCAATTACCCATATAATAATGTAAGTTTGACTTTAAAACGATTTTGAACGTTTATAAATGAATATATACGTGAGCTGTGTAGTTGTATATTATAGGTAAATATACTATTGCTATTGACGACGCCAGACTATTACGTCACGCGTCACCTGACCTCGTTTTGCATTCAAAGTAAGCATATTCACCTGATTAATCTAAAATGGACGAGGTAAGCTTTCGTGTCTTTATGTCGAAAGAAACAGGATACCGCGGATTACATGCATTATTGCATCACTTTGTGCTGAAATATGGCATGGTAAAAATTGTGTCCAAACACAATAACTGAACATCTCGATAAATCACGTATGTATGGTCAGTGACATCGCTGCGTTATTTGAAAATGGATTATGATTGACGTAAACTTCTTGTCAAAATATCGGCGAATGGTGCGTACAGACAATATACTAAACCTCTAACCGGTAGCCCAGGGCATAGCGGTAATTATAGAAATGATTAAGAGTTATCAAAGGCAACCTAACTATTAATATGTTTTATCAAAAAACAGTTTGAGAAAAAAAATCTTTGTTTTAAAAAGGAAAAGTGTAGAAAATAGCGAGGTGCGTTCATTTCAAATTAAAGTTGTTTTCATGAATGATAACCTATGTAAAATATGCAATTGTAATTTAGGTATGAAGTGCTATGACATATACTAGAAAACTTTTGTTGTTGTAATGCAGTCATTTGATATATATTTTCCCTCATTCTCCACCAAAGTCGTAATGGTTGACTAAATGGGACTAATTATGTAGTAACAAAACGAATCCAGACCCTAATTCAGTAATGATTTTAACAACATTTAATATACAAATGTTAGATGAAATTAACAAAAGAAAAAGTAATAACCCGGATATAATGTTTCATACAGAAATCGGTTACACTATTGTATTTTTTTCAAATGGGTGAAAAACATAATACCATGAACGCTATATATATCTAAGTCTATGCAATTATCACGTACAAATATATATCTTTCTCCTAAATGATTGGTATCACGTTGGCAGTTTTTTTCTTTTTATCTTAATTTAATAATACAGGTTCTGTGTTTATTTGGTTACAATTGTTTCAATTCTGGATTTTTTTCACAAAATGTTAATTACATGTACATGACAATATTACCAAATATACTTTTTCTTAGACTATCTGGTATGTTTAAGATCTTGATGACACAAGAGTTCTGAAACAGAATGTGATTTCATTATTACAGATCAGATAGACATTTAACTATATCAAAACAATAAGCACTTTTATTTATTTTTGACCCAATTATATTTGACTCCTAAATTTATCATTCGGGGAAATATATCAAGTTTGGAGATGTTTTTGTCTCACCAATTTGAAAGTTGGGTTCCACTGCTATGACTAAGTGATGAACTATCAGGTTTTTTCAAGAATTTGACAATACACACTTGAAGAAACAATTGCAAAATAATTGTACTCTGTATTCACCCGAAAAACCTAAGGCGAGGGAGAACTGATTTTGTAAAAAAAAAAAAAAAAAAAAACAATGGCTTTGACCGTTAAGGGCAGGATCCATAAGTGCATACATAACAAATGCTCGAAACCCTTGTTTTGATGTAAGCATGACAGGATTTTTTTTCCACATCTGGTTTAAAGTATCCATGAACGAAGGCTACTTATTTTTACCACCTTGTAAGTCTCGGCCCGCAGGCACCTGGGCAACGGGGTCGAAAAGGAGAAAAGCAGTGGGTTTTTTTTCTGTAGGAAAGATTTAATTTTGTCCAAAATAAGGAGAAACATACATAAGTGATTGGATAATTTTTAAATGAAGCCATTTCAGAAATTCAAAGTGTGCAATACCGGCCTATTTGACTCTTATTTTAGTTTGGACTGTGCAATGTCTTTTCACACTATCCTGGAATACAATCATATCAAGATTGCTTTAAGTCATCAGCATTATATTCTCAAAATCATTTCCCAAGACTTACCTGTTAGATGTACCGGAGTTGGACTACATTAATTACATCAAAAGTCCATATCACGAATATTGAATTATAAGAGCTGCCTCATCTTTATCAAACCCACATTCAAACAAGGGTCTAAATTCAAATAACTCTAATACCGCGTGGATTCATGTGATTTTGTTCTTATTATTTAAATAGTATCATTTCTACAATGTTTTCTATACAATCGTTCATTTAGTGATCAATTCTATTAAAATACCATTTCTTTATCTATAGAGTGCGAATGGAAACCATAACAATACTAATTAAACACTGTTGTGTCATTGACAGTTACATAGCTTGTGAAAAGATGTTACAGTTCAACCAATTCCTTGGTTTATAGTTGACCGAATTTCGTTTTAAATGATTTGCGTAACGTTGGTTGTGATTCTGCTTACAATTAAACCGTTTTCAGCAAATCAAACCAGGTGTGCAATACTTGCCGTATTGTCCTCTTGTTTTAGTAGAAATGATGTAATGTCTATTTCTTTTTAAAAAGACTGTTGCATGGAATACAATCAAAGTTATTTTAAGTCAATGGGATATTCTAATCAACAGTTTTAAGGTTAATCTGTTAGGAGGATAGAGGATGGGAACACATCAAATACATTTATAGTCCTTTTTCCTGGTAATGATTTAAGCCAATATCGAACCTACAGTTCTAACCGGTATCTTAATTCATCTGACTCTTGCATCTTGATTTTGCAATATTGTTTTAATACTATCTATTACATAATCAGTTCTGTTAAAATATTAGTTTGCATCAGGTTTACAAGTTTGGAAAACTGCAGAAAATCCTTTCAATGCTAATTGAAATACAATAGTGTTATTGGCGGTACTTAATTAGAAGATCAGAGAGGTCAGCGAAAGTAATCAAATCCTCATTTTGAAAGCTGATGTTGATCAAATATCGTATTAAATGATGGATGTAACAATGTTCATGATTGTATCTGTTGTAATATTCCATAGTGCATTTCAACATTGGTCCAAAAACATATATTTTTCTTAGTATTGGATAGACCTGTCCCGGAATCAAACATCAAACATGTTATATTGCTTGTTAGTTTGATTATTCTAGATATTAATTACAATTATTTAAAGATAATGTATTAGAAGGACGGCCTTAACTTAATCCAATACACAGAGTAATGCTACATAAGAATGCTATTACCTTTATATGCATCTATTTTATTTCATATAGAATCGCTGAGGTTAAATTTATGTTTTGCGGGGTTACAAAACAATTTCTTTTATTTCTTGTTATGTGAAACTCCTAGAATTAATTTCCGCTATTGGTTAGTATAACATATTAGCATTACATTTTTTTTATGTAAATTAATTAACTATTGGCTGTTTCAATTTTATTTTCAACACTAAATCGATTCGGAATCAATGTACTCCTTTTTATTTAAACAGAATCAAATAGATAATGATGAAGAGCTATATTTGTAATTATAGTAAAACACATTATATCATTATTACCGAATGACTCGTGACGTCATCGTCTTTCCGACAGACAAACTTATTAACATTTCGGAATGACTCGATCGGCTGTATATTCGATGAAGTTTATTTAATGTAGAAAATAATAAATCTATAAATTTTGATAAATGAGGTATTAATCTGCAGATACGAAGACAGGTAGCATTGACAAAAATCACAGTATTCATTATGAATAAAACGTTAGGAAAACATTTATAAATTCTGTTAATTTGTCATCAAAGACAACATTCACTCAAATGCCAAGGTTTTATATTACAGTAACACCTAAACCTCTATATCCGATTAAATTCTCTGTAATTGTACAATGTTACTTTTCTAGAATCTTCCTTGGTGAAGTATATAAAGAAGGAAAGACTTTTTTTCACTTTTGTGGTCAGATTAAAGATATATTTAATTGTTGAATCATATAAACAACAATATTACTATTAAAACTGTGGACAGGATAAATGTTTTATTATCAACTAACTTTATGATTAGCACGTCGTTAACACTTTATCGCTATGATTTTGCACATAGGTTTGTATTCCTTTTCTATATAATTTATCACCGATGATCGAATATATTTATCAATCTAAATCCAATGTTAGTTTTCCAGCTCTCGTCTTCATTTTTCTACTTTCCTATATAATTCTCTCTGCCTTACTCCTTTTTGATGTCCCTCTTCCTTAGTCTCTCTCCCTCTTACTCCGATTACACATACACCTGTACCATTATTCATTTCCCATGCTCTCGAGGAAGTCAACTACATCATCAGCTTTAAAGTAAAATCTAGACTGTATTTTGTTTTTTATCTAAAATTTAAACTGTTGTATCAACAAAGCAACAATCGATATTAATGTGGTGCTAGTGTTGCACAATCTATATTAGTGAAATGCTAGTGTTTTACAGTCAGTATAAGTCTGATGTTAGTGCTGTGCTTTCGTATATATTAGTGTTGAGCTAGTGTTGTAGTTTATATTAGTCTGGTGCTATGGTGTTGTAGTCAGTATAAGTGTGGTGCTAGTGTTGTTATTGATGACAGTTTGGTGCTAGTGTTGTACAGTCAATATAAATGTGGTGCTAGTGTTGTCCAGTCAATATAAATGTGGTGCTAGTGTTGTACAGTCAATATAAATGTGGTGCTAGTGTTGTACAGTCAATATAAATGTGGTGCTAGTGTTGTACAGTCAATATAAATGTGGTGCTAGTGTTGTACTAGTGGTGCTATTTGTACAGTCAATATATTAGTGTAGAACAATATAAGTGCTAGTGTTGTAGTTTATATTAGTCTGGTGCTAGTGTTGTACAATCAATATTAGTGTGGTGCTAGTGCTAATAGTAGCCTGGTGTTAGTGTTATTGTCTTTATTAGTATGTTGCTAGTGTTGTTATTGATGTTAGTCTGGTTCTAGTGTTTTACAGTCAATATACGTCTCGTGCTAGTGATGACCAGTCTATATCAGTCTTGTGCTAGTATTATACAGTCGGTATTAGTCTGTTGCTAATGTGCTTTCGATATTATTGTGGTGCTTCATCTATATTAGTGTGGTGCTTCATCTATATTAGTTTGGTGCTTCATCTATATTAGTTTGGTGCTTCATCTATGTTAGTGTAGTGCTAGTGTTGTAGACAATATAAGTCAAGTGCTAGGGTTGTACACTTTAAGTTAGTGCAGTGCTAGTGTTGTAGGTTTATATTAGTGTGGTGTTAACGGTGTACAGTCCATATTAGTGTGGTGCTATTGTACTGACTGTATTAGCCTTGTGCTAGTGTTTTAGTCAATATTTGTGTAGTGCTAGTGTTGTGATCTTTATTAGTGTGGTGCTAGTATTGTACACACATCGAAAATGTGTCGATCCGTAATTAGAACGAAATTGTCTATAATAGCAGACATACAAGTAAAAAACATACTGTGGCTCGGTTCAAAAGTAAAAAGTAAAAAAAAAAAAACAAACAAAAAAAAAACAGCTTATCGTTCGAATTACAATAACAAATGACAAATGTTGGCTATCAATGATATTATCGATTTCTACATACGGAGGCTACTATTTACATTTCATTCAATCAAGCAAGTAATTACACGGGTGAAAGTACCTCATGAAATAAGTAAAATAGTCACCACAACGAAAACTTAGATTGTATTAATCATCTCGACAAATAATTATCTCTCGCGCATATTACCGTGATACGGATACGTGGATGTTTTAAGCATTTATACACTGCATAACGCAATTACAAGTTCATTTCAATGAGTCACGTGACCTAGAAATTGAGAACTATTAATGCTGCACAGATTTGTTGCTCGGCACAACCGTTTCCGGATATCTAACAATGTAACTATCATTTCCTTCGGTAAATTATTAAGATATAATGCACAGTCATATGTGGGAGCACTTTAATTCGATGTATCTGTGTTATTGTTAATATCGTTATAATCAATCTTTGCAGTTAGGTCTTCTTTTTAGTGGATACTCACAAATTTAACTAATATTCCGGAAATTTTAAAACTACTACGACATATCACTGTTCACTATTTTGAGACGCAGATTCCGTTTTAAGTGTTCAATTTAGTTACATATACCCGGAAAAATGGTTGCGCCCAATTTTCCAAGTAGTATTAATGCTGCTCCCAAATTTTGCAACACAGTCACCTCAAGAAATATAGCACTTTTCTAGGATAAGTCCTTTCATTCTGTGACAGCCGATATTTTTTCGAAATGTTGAACCACCACGAACGGTCAAAAGCTAAAGTTGAATTGGAGATTTGTCGTGTATTCGTTTGTTAATGATAAAACTGCATATGTGATTAACATCCTATGGTACATCTAACTGGAATTGAAAATGACACATCACAAAATGAGTAAAAACATGGAACAGCACGCAAATAGGCTGACATGTCAGTTAATGCAGACTACACACATGACCGCTGTAGTTCTCCTTTGGGATGTAATATATTCGACATGTATGCTTTCGTTTTTCAACTTTGAAGTTATCACGTCTTCGCTTGAAACAAATATTAAATCATTGCTTTTTTACAGTCGATTTGTAAATGGTTGCCAATGCATGCATATCCGTGTTTAGTAGGTTGTGATGTTATCGATATGTTGTCGAATCATTCAACAATACATTAGACTTATGATGTGCTTTCTGCACTCACCCTGTCTAATTTGTGCAGATCACCTGCATTATCTCCCTGGCACCCTTGACCTGATTTCTAAATTGCAATTTAAATGCTACACAAATGCACAGATCCCGTTAGACAATTTGTTTTATTTGTGTGCAAAAGCTAAATAAATTTCCCAACCTGTTAACTTGTTTTGAGTCAATATCGAATTCATTGCTAGGCCGTTATTACAACAACAGTTACGGAAAGCATAACATTTGTGTCTATGTCCATAGTCTAACCCTCCACCTTAGGAAATATTTAGATATTTTTCCTGTGTGATGCCATTGGTGTCTTCAAGCGTAGGAATTAAACTGAAGAACTTGATTAAGCATCACTTGAAAAAGTAATATGTGAATTGTACAATCAAATTTACAGAAAAGAGTACGGTATGAAATAGACTGACTGGCAAAGTACTAGTTCTGTTTTGTATGTTGTGTTTCGCTTTCGATATACAATGGTGATAGTCAGTGTACATGTATTAATAGAATACTCGGAAACAATTACAAACAATACATTTTTTGTATCATTATCACTGAAATTGTTACAACACTGGTCCGTATTCAGAATGATAATTATTTTCGATATATCAGCCACACACCAGCACCAGTAATTGTATTGCCTCGCTTCATTTTTAAGGTTTCTGAAGAATCAAAAGGCCACATTCATTAACCATTTCACAACAGAAAAGGAATTATCAATTGCGAATATCTTCCAACTTTTTGTATTCATTGAGACGAAAGTTTCATTATATGAAATGATCTTTCGTGCAACGTCAAGCCGCCGAGACAGTCATTGTTCATCACCACATCTAAATAGTTGTTAACGCGATCATTAGATCAGAAAATATCAGATCATTTATATATACGTCTTTGGTCATATAAAACATACATTACGGTCAGTTGTGAAAAGGTGTTGTTGTGGTTTTTTTTCACTTCTTTTTCAGGACGAAAATATTGTCTTTAACAATGATGAATCGCGTATATATGGTTTCAGATCTTCAGATACGATTTATATAAACATCTGAAAGTAGTTTTAACTGTTTAACTATCTAATTTCAGTATTTATCAGGGGCATAAAACATACTTACAACCTAGATTATTTTTAACATGTAGTTGACATGTGTACAAACGTATTGAACTAGATTTAAACTATTTGTGTAAGTTATCCTGACAGAAGCAATTGGTTTTAACAGTAGTAATATCAGAATGAATAGATATAGTTTTGACAAAAATATATACATAAATATCCCTGTCATGAATATGTTGACATTTGTTGTTTATTTGTTTCTGTACTTTCCGAATTGATGATCATATATCTTCAATGCCAATCTAACACTTCCCTTTAACGTAGCCTCATATATGGTAAGAGGCATAGATCTATTAACGCCAATGCTTAGGTTATGGGAGTAGTGCATACCTTGTGAATAAGTCAACTTTTTAGATTCCATCAAAGAGTTCATATACAAATGGCACAACAGTTATTTGCCATCTGTAACTATCGTTTTTGTTATTACGAACAGTTGTAATAGGGTTATTTCTGCGACAAATTTAAACATCAATAGTGACGTGTTAATGAATAAAAGTTTAGGGTAGCATGCGTAAGTCAAATATTACATTTTGATCGCATATAAGACATCAAATGAATCATGTGTATCATTTGGGATGAAATATGAATAACTGAGTGTATGAAGAGGACTACGCCTGGACGGAAACCAGATAATTTGGTGAAGATTCACATTGCCGATAGTTGGTCCTCTTGGATGGTCATCGTTTGTGGGAGAGCCTTACGTATATTTATGATATGTAGTTACATCTTTAATAATGTTGATGTACGATGACATGTAATGATGATTTTACATAAACAAGCATATATTTGTTATGTACTAATGCATAAATAAGTTTCATTTCTTGTTTCCTGTACTGCGCGTTGAATTCGATGCAGTGAACCATTTGACTTAAGTAAGCTCTTGTTTAAATCTGTTATTGTAAAGTGACATGTTGCGTATTACATTCTATTAAGCCCTTAAATTTCAGCCCTATATTGGATGCAATTCGTCATAATGTTGTAACGTTATATAATAAAATGCATATTACCTTACTGTAGATATTTGATAAAATTTGATGATTCCTGATATACGTGTGCTGTGTTCGTAAATACTCTTATTTCCGAAATAAACCGACAAAAACGTCATATATCAGTTATGTTAAATGTTCTAATATACTTTCATTATTTTTTACCAGTGGAAATGCCCGAAATGCAAGGTAAGTAGATTTATCGACACTCTGGCCTAGATATTTCAGGTTGATTTATGTGTTTATACTAAAACAGTATCGGAACTCAATTTTGAAATTACAGTTATAAACAAAAACAAGTATAATATATTGTGACCGTAAAGTCGTTATGACAATATTGCTTCATATCTAAAGTACTAAGTGTGAACGAATATTCTGTAAACTTAATTTGTAATAATCAGTTCATATACAGCTACCGATTCAGTGTAATTAGGTTGTTAAAAATCCTGATATTAAAACTAAAAATACCATGATAATCATAGTTCATCAGACCGATAAACAATGATCTTACCATTTGATATCCATACACGTCATCGTTATTGTTTCAGCAGTATATGTCAATGATACTGTTGTTGCTGAAAGTGTCTTCTTTCACTTCAATTTTTTTAAAAATCAAAATCAGAAACAAGAACCGATGGAGATGATAACAAAGCAAACATAATTCATACTTTGCACCGCAACGACTTTATTAGAACAAGATCAAACCAAACAATTGATGATATTCTAGTATTACAACGTCTACAGTTCACATGCATACAACCAATACATGTTTATGATCATTTAATGTGTAAAAAATAATATATGACAAGGTCATGGAACTCTATGTGTAAAGTGATATAATCAAATAGTAATATAATTACTAAATTACTAAAAAAAAATGGTGAACCACTCGTATGTCCATGAATGTATATACTAAAATATAAAGTTAGATGTGTACTGACATTGGTTTTGTTTACTTATTATGAATATACATATATCGATACACATATAAAGATTAATATGACACAGTATGTTGTTGTCACATACATTTTATACCGTATTTGCAGCACCAGTTCAACTAATGATCTTACATCAAGTGGCAGAAAACGGGATGCTCTATCAATGGACTGCAGTTGTTCATCGGATACAACCATGTACATATTGATATGTTGTCTGATCCCACCAAAATCGGTTTCCGTATCAAAACCAGATGAAGGATGTTCGCATATTTTGCTAGTATGATATGTATTAGACACAACAGTGCTTATAAAAATAATCTGATAATCATAGCAATTGATTTGCTACTTTGTTTGCTTTGGATAATCCTTATTTGTTGATGAGTTTTTCAAGTCATTGAAGCCATGCCGTGGTTGTATTTAGATGATGCTAGAACTATTGTAAACTAACACAGATATGTTGATGACACAACCATTACACGACACTTTACTAACAAGAACGTATTATAGATAGTTACGTATTTTATTTCATTGCTTACTTAAACATTAGTTACGGGAAGAAGTGAAATAATTAAAAAGAACAAATATTTTTGATGGATACCATCATTTTTATAAAAGTTTGGTTGGAGTGTATCCGTAGTCTTAATTGAACAGGACACAGTAATAATACATGACGTTATATTACTCGATGTCTCTTTTACAATCATTTGTATTGTTTTATGTTATTTTGATATGGAAATATTATTGATTAGGCGTAGTTCCATCGATTAACTGACATTGATGTCGATAAGAGATTCATTGGAAATAACACCCTATTTGGTTTAACTTAATTGGCTCAAACGAAATGAATTAGCAATATCCTATGAATGATTGGAGATGACATCGAATTTTCATAAAGGCAACAACGCCCCCAAAATATAAGTATTGGTATTTTTCGATGAAGGATTGAAAACGAGATTCTATTTGTTTACGCTCAATCAATGGACTAGAACGAAATTCAATTGAAACATATGATGTGATTTTAACAAATATATATATATATATACATATATCATCACTTAGCTTTGCTGTGTTTTGAATCACACCAATTTATTTGTAAATTAATTTAATGATATGTTACATTTTAAAGAATTCTTTATTGTGAAAAGTTACACTATTCTACGTTGTGAATTGCATGTGTTTTAAAATTGTTTCCAATTTTGCTTTCCCTTAATCAGATTTCAATAATTATATTGGAAAAATGCATTAACCTTGTTTGCGGAATATGACAATATATGATTACGAATTGAAATAAAACATTGATTTCATAAATCCGCGTCAGTATTATTTTTCCCCTGACCAGAAACTGACTGTATGTACGTCCCCGTGGAAGTCGCATGTTTGCATACATCAACTTATTAGTGTGTATATAGTGTATATATACAAGATAATTGATATGAAAATGAGACACTCAGCACTATGAATAACTTTGAGGTTCACGTCGATTTTATGTATGATGATGTAGTAATATATCCGAGAAACGCACACTTTTTATACATTTGAATACTGTTTATCACAAAGCATATTCACTGCAAGTAATGTTACACCTGTTATCTATTTACCACGTGTAATATAACATACAAGAGTTTTGATTGACTGAAGAATTCCGTTGTTTCCATTTCCATTACTTCCTATTTGCAATACTTGGGAATCCGGGGGCGGCTTTTGGCTACAGTCTTGCGATATGATTTATAACTTCAAACCAATGCATCCATTTCTTTCCAGACTACGGAACAAATATTTCCAAGTCTTATAGCTTCATGTGATGGTCCAGCAATCTGACAGGCATTCGTTCTGCTAGAAATATTATTGAAAAGGGTCGAGTGAAGGTCCTCAGAGCCATTGCCATGGCAGAAGCACCCATTTTTATAATCGGTCACTCGTGGGACCCGGTAATTTATTGCTACAAGCTCTATTTTCACCTGCAGTGGTCAAGTATCAGGGAAGAGCCATACTACTACTGATTATGCATACAAGACATATATTCGAGTGAATCATCACAAATGATGACACAGATAGCGATGGCAAAGACATCACAATGGACGATACAGAAAGCGATGTCAATCGCAACTCAGTTTACGACACAGGAAGCGATGTCAATCGCATCACAGTTGACGACACAGGAAGTGATGTCAAAGATGTCAGAGTTGACGATAGAAAACGCGATGTCGAAAGCATCACTGTTGATGACACCATTATGGTATAAAGATACCGATGGCTTATACAGACGTAGGGACAGGCACCAATTTGGCTATACTCAAAATACCCCAATTGTTTGATGGTGGTAAAGTTACAGATCTGGAAGTTCCCTTATTTCATTATTCTATTATTTGAAATCGGTACAACATGTAACGTACACGATTACAAATTGTACTTCATTTAAAGTTACACTATTAAAACTTGTACATACTTGTTTAATCGATTAAGCAACGTACCCATTAACACTTTAGTAAGTGTATTTAGCAACAATTTTAAACATAAGGCATAATTTGTATATGATTCCGTCACTCATTCTTTTCTATTTGATTTTGAAACTGTTGAGAGAGACCAGACATGTTAAGAATATCCATAAAATGTACATACCCCACTTTATTTTTTTCACTCTTTAAATCATGACAAAAACCAGTTCACATCGTGTGTCCTACCACGACAGAAGAATGTCATTCTATGCAGGTGATGAAAATATTTTGAATATAATCACATCACCGAAATGTAATGATCATGTTTCTGGTACAAAACGTATTTCAGAAAGGAAAGTCATGCATACTTCAAATTCAAACACTCATTGTTTCATCTTGTTGAGGAACAATAAAGATTAGGAACAAATCGAGATATTTGGAAGATGTTTCCAATACAATTATAATATTTTAGAGGGAGTTACCTTTCTGTCGTTTACAAACGATATAGATACCGTTTTGTCGATGTCAGTTGAATGTCGTATTCGGATAATACCCAGACAGGATCCAATCATCTACGAAACTAAAACATGAAATATTTTCTAGATTATATTTGCTCCATGCTTCACATTAATCTGTTAATATAAGTGGCTATTTTTTCAAGGAATAGTAGTCCCTCGATATTAGTGTCAAGCAAGTCATGCCTACGTTAAGTTTAAACACTCATTGTTTCATCCTGTTGAGGAACAACAAAGAGTAGGCACAAATCGAGACATTTGGAAGATGTTTCCACGACGATTAGAATATTCTAGACAGAGTTACCTTTCTGCCGTTTCTAAACGGTATAGATACCGTTTTGTCGATGTCTGTACACTTGATCCTCAGTTGAATGTCTCCGACAGCCCGGAAGATCTCCACCACTTCGTACTCGCATATTACCTGGACAAGATCCAATCATCTACGAAACAAAATAATAATGAAATATTTTCTTGATTATTTTTGTTTTGTGCTTGATGCCATCCACTGGTGGCTATTATAATCACGCTGAACAGAGACCTATTCAAAGTATGGATGGAAATCATATGTACCACGGTCATTGACAACGTGTCCATGTCACTTATGGAAAGAACAGAACGTATCTAACTACAACACGACATTCGGAAGGCGTTGACAAAACATATAAGACAAAAACAATAAAAGAGAACAATGGCAAGAAAACTCATCATCTTAACGAATGATTAATATGACAAATTAATCGAAAAACATATTAAAGTGATACAATAGGGAAAAAAAACTTGTAAATGATGTAAATAACCTTGGTGTGAATAAGTTAGTAAAGCAAATCAACAAAAGGCAGTAGGCAAAATGGAGGAAGCACATAAAGGGCGGCAACTAGCAGTAGAAGATACGCCGGAACATTTCACAAAAATTACATTAATCTGTTAACTTAAGTGGTTTTCTTTCAAGGTGCAGTTTTCCCCCGATATTAGTGTCAAGCAAGTCTGATTCGTTTACAATGTAAATGCTTTTACAGTATCATGTTTGCTTAACATTCCATGTAATTAGGAATCCACTTGCCTTGACCAATTCACAAATTCCTTTGTAATCCCCTAGGTGTATATCAGTATGAAATTATCTCAGCGTAATCGACCGTCATGGACTACCCAGACGATGTTGTTGCGGCAAAAATATAAGAATTGAAAAAGTGCTTAGAGAAAATAAAGAAAATCAACCACCAACGAAGACCAGTTCAGAAGGATACCAATGCCACGTCTGATAGCCGAATCAGAAGATAAAAAAACCCCAATTTTAAAAGACATTTTGCTGACCATATAAGACCTCACCGCTGTCTTCGCTTTTGTTTTATTTTACAGGGAAAGACCATTTGAATAGACACGTGGCAAACAAACATCAATATGGTGGGAACGTTTCCATATCTAGACCTTCGCATACGATCGCCCATACATTGACTGTCTCGCGCAAAGTCTCCATGGTCGGACTTGTCACGCCACCTGCACATCGGTTTTCAGATGAATGCAGTTTAAATGGATCGGCTAATGTCAGATCCATTTGCTCTAATGA
Source organism: Ylistrum balloti (assembly GCF_031769215.1). Taxonomy (NCBI): domain Eukaryota; kingdom Metazoa; phylum Mollusca; class Bivalvia; order Pectinida; family Pectinidae; genus Ylistrum; species Ylistrum balloti. The sequence goes on along the minus strand of NW_026782290.1, from coordinate 504,856 downwards.
TGGTCATTATGCTGACTTACTCATTTTCTTTAGCAATACCAATGAGGAAGAAGTGAAACACGTCACGAAGCAGTGCCATACTTTACACGGGATTTAGTGATACAGATTGTCTGGTTTAGGAAGACAAAGCACTTAACAAACAAGAATCGTATCCACACTTTCAGAGTACAATCAACATATGTTTACTTAATCACGTCACTGTATTGTATTGCAACATGAGAAAAGTCATATGTAGCCTCATTTGTTGCCTCAATAAGTGTTTATCTAGAACAAAATAAATATAAGAGTTATGACCTATTATTGTCTTCAAGGGTTTACTAGAAATGACCATTTAGAATATCACATCGAATAATGTTCAAAACACGATCTGTTACAAGTAGAACTGCTGGAAGAAGAAGATAAAACGTTTCAGAATTTTGATTATTTTGTACCAAAGGTATAAGTACCTCTTGTCAGCTATGCTGATTTTGAAACTTGATCAGAGAGTGGGTAGTTTTATAACTCATTCAAAACAGTCGAGTACGACTAAAAGTACGATATTCGAATCTTGTGTTTTTGGATATTAAGTAGTCAAGATTGATGCTAAATGCACCAAACCTGTTATTTATCGCGGTCCAACGTGAATAAAACTGTTATGAAAAATATTCTAAAAGAAGAAAACCACATTCAAAAACATAAGAAAACATGTCTCCAGAAAATGTCAGAATTGTCACATGACAGGTCGCTATAGAGGGGCAAGCTGTGTGTAAATTTTCAGTATCCCTCTCTTAATCCCGTATTATTTCACAACCTAGGGGGAGTGTGAGTTTTTCAAGGATCATGATATCAAATGCATTCCAAACAACATGTACAGTACATTTCCTTCAGTTTGAGGAAACTGCGTTATTTAGATTGGTTTCAATTCGTGTCCAAGAGTTTGGAACCACTCTTCAATAGTCTAGCTCAAGAAGTATTAGATTCATTGAAACATTGGGCCTGCGAAATTTCTCCAGAACATCCAAACTTACTGTTAAAAATGAGTTCACACCTACGAATACGTAGCCATTGTTTACCGCCAAAGTCGGTTTTTACAGACAATTGAGTAAATCAAACAGAACAGATGTTAATTATGAGCATGCGCAGAATGTTTGGCATGTTTGGACATTCTTGACATGGGAGAATACCATACGGACATATTGTTACTAACTGATTATTTTAGAGACTTGTGTGTGTGTTACTACAGGTTAGTCCAGGACTTGCATTGAGTGCTGCACTCAAAATGACTGCAATGAGTTTAGAATTGTTTGATTGGAAAGTGGAGTATGGGGTGATGTTTTCGGAACATCAAACAAGTGCCCCCAAACTAAAAAACCCTAGGTATCAGAAATGTATGATTGTTCTTAACCTAACAAGTACATTATTTCTACAGATTGTAACAAGGTAAGACCATGGCCGAGCCTTTACCGTTTTCAGTGTGTTGACAATGTAGAATCTTTTAGTGTCAAAAACATACTCATAGAAGATGACATTGTTTACATATTAAAAGTAGACTCAGAATACCCACCAGAACTACATGACCTCCATTCGGACTATCCACATGCCCCTGAGACCAAAGTCATTTCTGACGAGATGTCAACTCCACTAAACAAAGGGTTATTGAAAAAATTAAATCCTAGTCATAAACATGGTGATATAACTCTTACTCTAGGTATTTACAAGTTTACTTAGAAATATTTGGCTCGTGTCTAGTGTCCAGTGACTATTGCGTGAAAAGTCGGTAATGAGTGGTATGCGGACCAGAATGACCAGTAATTCTAAGTCATCACAGGCTATGCACCCACGCTGTTTAGATGCTGGAGAAGATATTTCTTTAAAATTTGTGCAAAAAGAACTTAAAAATATGCGGGAGGAAATGAAGATACTACACACACTTACAAGATCAGAGGAAATTGAAGTGATAGTGGGCAGTGCACTAAAAATATTTAAAGATAAGATTTTAACAGAAACAAAAAACTTAGTCGAAAATAGAGTGAGGAAGGCCGAGGAAAAGGTGGATGGTTGTCTCATGGAATTTGACTTGTTAAAAGAACAGATAAAACAAAAAGACGAAGAAATGGAAAATCTTAAAAATGTGGTTAAATTGACACAGTGTAACACAAACTACAACCAACAGTATAGCCGGAAATGCAATATACGATTGATGGGGATGAAAGAGGTGACTGATGAGACAGCAGATAACCTGAGAGATAGATTTATACAGACATGTAAGGAAGCAACAAAGGATGAAGAGGCCAGGGATAGAGTAAACATCAACAAAAGGGACATTGTAGCCATACACAGACTCCCGTCCAGGGCAAAACCTCGACCATTGATCGTCAAATTTCACAACAACGAAGTGAAGAGTACATGCATGAGAAGGAAAAGAACCATCAAGGAAAATATGGGTTGAAGATGCAAGACGACATCACGAAAGACAACCTAGACCTTATACAAAGACTGAACGGACACAGAGACATTGAATATGCATGGTACTACAATTGTGCTATATACGGAAAATATAAGACCACAGAGATGAAGGTACGCTTCGATCTTTTCGACGACATTAAAGAAGTGGTCAGACAGCACGTTATGGAGAACGCTAAAAGAAAATAGAGAGAGACACTCATACATATAACAATGTAAGTAAGTTAACTTTTTGTAAAGCCGTTTCTGTGTTTGTACCAGTTTTTATCTAGTATATGTCAACTTTCGTGGCTTAAGATAATTTTCTTTTCTCTCAGTAAAAACGACGATATAGTTCTAGTTGCAGTAAAAGTGAAACTGTAATATAATAAGTAATTACACTATTGTATAGGCTATTTGTATACTGCATGATAATGACATTTTGCAAGTACAGATATAAGGCAGATACATGTATCTATTCATTACCATTTTCATTGTTCATTAAAATCTAGCAAGAGGAGGTGACCAATGCGACATACAGTTGTTATATTATATTGCAATTGTCAAATATCAAATAGCATTCTATAGTAAGTAAATAAGTATATAGATCCTTTTCACGATCCCGATGAGCTCGGCAAGGTACTTTGCCAGCAAAAATCCGGTTTGGTGAAGACTTGTACTTGTCATTAAATGATATACAATAGATACATGTAGTAAAAGAGTCATTTTTTATGTGCAACATAGAAAAGAGTATGTCCTCCTTATCAAAACACAAATCAACTGTTGGAAGATTTTATGTTTTTCTTTATTATGATGAGGCAGTGTGCATGATTGCTCAATAGTTAGTATATACATATATATGCAACTTTTCGCAAGGCATGTTAAAAAATGTACTCTTCAGAATTTAAAGAGAAAAAGCGGGTTACGAAGGTCTTACTTTAAAATTTCAACACAAAATTTGATATATATATATATATAACCATATGTTTTTATTCTATATGACTACTGATGTGTCTTAGGTATCACTATATATATACAGAGTTGTCTGCCCCGTTTATCCGTCATAGGTAACAGGACGATCTCTAATTTAGTTCATAGCTTACATCACACTGTTTTTATTTTTTTTTCTCAGATTAAGAATAAAAAATACTATATCGTATACGAAAATAATAAGATCAAAATTTTCAAAATTACTAGGCCCTAGGCTTAAAAGAAACTGGCCATTTCATGGTGCTGTGTAATACATCTATAGTCAGATGTGTCGGACATTAGTGTAACGCTATGAACTTCCGGTGAAAATCCATGAGTGGCGCCGATAACATGGTCAACTTTTTAATTTTTCATCGGAGGAAGTGCATTAAAGATAAATCAGTAGCGTAATGGGTTAAAACAGATCTTTTATATAAAATATTGTCTATGTTATGATTGAAATACTGTTAAGTATTGATCGAAATCAAATACTATGCCTATTTACACTGAGGTACTCTGCAGCTTGCTACCGGTCACAGATACTCGTCCAGAGGCAGACAATGATAGCCTATTCAGTATCAAAGCAAAATAACGTAATTTTCAAAATTACATTCTGATGAAAAAGCAATATCAAGTAATTTTATCATAATGCAAAACATTTTTGTAACACTCAATAGTCACCTTATGTGAGTATATATACTACACTAGGTCTACGGTTAGTACGCTATGGGTTTGTCAATTATAGTATGCTGCTTTTAAAGGGCCCGCTTTTAAATACGCTTCAGAAGCTCAATTTTAACCTACAAGTAGATCTACATACAGAAAAAAATGAACAAATAACTGTTGACTTCACATGTAAGAGTCTCAAATCAGGAATATAAGTAGCTTTTATTTATTTTTTTTTAGTATAATATCGCGATTAATTGAAATTGACCTATCCCTGCAAACCAAAAGAAGATATATATACAGTAGATAGAATATATATACATACATATGTCAAAGACCATTTATCAAGATGTTTTTTTTTTCTTTTTTGCATAAAGCGATCTGATCATCCTGTCATGAAATTGATTTGTGTATTTATACAGGTTATATGTTCAATGTTGTTTTTATGTAATATGTGTATACCTGCATTATCACCAAATATTCAGTTTACATGCCAATATGTGCCCAGAAAAAAAATTATTTGGACTAGGTTTCTTCAGGGAATTATTCCAAGAGGCTAATCAATTAAGCTGTTAGTAACTAAGGTATGGATGATTTACAAATAATGTCTCTAAATGTCAGGGGACTCCATTCAGATAAAATAAGAGAATAGACTTATTTAATTGGATTAAAAAGAAAAATGATACTGTTGTATTTTCACAGGAAACACATAGCTGTGTAGAAATTGAAACTAAATGGGAAGATGAGTGGGGAGGAAAAGGAATACTTAGTCACTGTAGTACATCAAGTGCAGTGGTTGCGATATTTTTTGGAAACAAAGTTGAAACTAATATACATAGTAGAGAGTTAGATCCAAACGGTAGATACATTATATTAGATGTTACAATTAATGGAGCTAGAATCACTTTAGCAAACTTATATGGACCTAATAATGATGTTCCTGATTTCTTTGAAAATATCTTTAGAAAAGTCAGGTTAATCTCAAACACAAAAATTGTAATAGGAGGGGATTGGAATGTAACACAAGACAAAAAACAAGATACTGACAATATTATTCAAGATAATCATAGATTTTCTAGAGAGTGTATCATAAGAAATATGATTCACATGGCGCAGAAAAAACCCAATCAAACAAAGTCGTTTAGACTATTTTATTATCTCACAAGATGTTTTTAGTACAGTTACAGATGCCAAAATATCACCAGGCTATAAGACGGATCATTCATGTATATCTGAAAATTTATTGGAAATTTAACACTGCTTTATTAAAAGATAAAACTTAGGTTAATTTGGTAAATCAATGTATAAAAGACACTGTTAATGAATATAGGATTTCTGGGGACTCAGAAACATTAGAAAATGTTGAACTACGAATAAAGGATCAAATGATGTTTGAAATAATTAAAATGAAAATTAGAAGCCTAACAATTGAATACTCTATTAAAGCAGCAAAAGAAAGAAAAAGAAGGGAAAACATTATTACAGAAAATATAAAGAAATTAGAAAAGTTAATGAAGAGTCAGCCTTCCAATGAAGTATATGAACAATTAGAGGAAGAAAATAAACTATTATCAGAGGAAAGAGAAAAGAAAATTGAAGGAATTATGCTTAGGTCAAAGGTTACATGGTACGAAAAGGGTGAAAAATGCTCAGATTTCTTTTGTGGTCTTGAAAAGCAAAATTTTGTTAATAAAACGATTAATGAGCTTATCAACGAAAAGGGTGAACATTTAACAAACATAACAGAAATATTAGAGGAAGAAAGACTATTTTATAAAACACTTTATACAACACAAAAATATTGTGATAATGAGTCTCCACTATTTAACCATGGAAAAATGATAAGTCAGATAGAAAAAGAAAGTTGTGAAGGTCTTATTACAATTAATGAATGTAGTAAAGTTCTTCAAGATATGAGTAATAGAAAAAGTCCTGGATCAGATGGGTTTCCAGCAGAATTTTTTAAGTTTTTTCTGGAAGGATATGAAATACTTTTATATGTAAATCAATAAATTATGCTTATAATAATGGATCACTATCAGACTTTTAATGTCAAGGAATAATAAGTTGTATCCCGAAAGAATCAAAAGATAGAAGATTAATAAAAAAAATTGGAGACCTCTGACTTTATTAAATACTGATTATAAGATAGCTTCTGCAGTAATAGCAAACAGAATAAAGAAAGTACTACCATCAATTATCAGTGATACACAGAAAGGCTTTATGAAAGACAGATTTATTGGTGAAAATACAAGGTTAGTCTATGATATAATGCATGATTTAGAGGAAAGAAATATGTCTGGTTTATTACTATTGGTAGACTTTGAAAAAGCCTTTGATTCTTTGGAATGGAAATTTATACAAAAATCTTTGCAATCTTTTAACTTTGGTCAGTCTTTGCTCAAATGGATACATTTATTATATTATAATGCAAAAAGTAGAATAATTAACAATGGATATTTTTCTTCATTCTTTGAGATACAGCGTGGTTGTAGACAAGGGGACCCGATATCGCCATACTTACTTTTAATTGGGATAGAAATTTTGGCCATACAGCTAAAAAAAATCAAAATATTAAAGGAGTGAAAATAAATGTTAAAGAATATATGTTAGGTCAATATGCTGATGATGCCTTTCTATTTCTAGATGGCTCTCCTAGGTCATTATCAAGTGCAATAACTGATTTCAATATTTTCTATGAAGTTTCTGGACTCAAATTAAACATTGAAAAATGTCGATTAATATGGGTTGGTAATAAAATGTATTCTGATGAGATTATATGTCCAGAATACCAGTTCAACTGGTCATCCCAAGATTTCAAGTTACTTGGAATACGGTTTTCCTTGGACCTGTCACATATGATTGAGTTGAATTGTAAAGAAAAACTTTCCAAAATACGTAAACTTCTGGGAATGTGGGTCAGAAGAAATCTTACACTTTTAGGGAAAGTTACTGTTATTAAAACATTAGCCCTTCCTCTACTCATACATCTATTCTATTCTCTCCCAAATCCTAGCAAACAGATGATTAGTGAAATAAATTCAGTGTTTTTCAGATTCATTTGGGGACACAAGCCAGAAAAAATTAAGAGAAATACAATGGTTTTAGACTATGAAGAAGGAGGATTAAAGATGGTACATATTGAAAGTTTTATGAAATATTTAAAAATTAAATGGATTAAAAGGTTATATGAAGGGACAGGAGATTGGCAATCTTTAGCCAAATCCAACTACAGTAAATATGGAATGGACAGAATGTGGAACCTGGATAAGGAAAAAGTAGAAGAAATATCAGATAATATAAAGAATCCCTTTTGGAGAGATGTTGTTTTAGCATAGAATGAGTATAAAGATGATAACATTGACCCAAATGCATTTGTTAATGGTGACCTTTTAAATCATATTCCTCTAAATCTATTTAAGTAATTTAAATCATATGAGACAAATGGGGTCAAAACAGTAAAGGATTTATTGGATGAAAATTTACAATTTTTATCATTCAGTGTAATGAAAGATAAATTTAGGAACATTAATTTTTTGCAGTATTTTTCACTGACTAATAAAATACCAAGGAATAAATTAAATCGATTAAGACAAGAACAGGTCACCTTGGAAAACATAAACTATTTACAGCAATTAATAGAAAAAAGAGATTTTAAATGTGTCTATAAATCACTAGTAGTGAAAAACAAACATTAAGAGAAAGAAGAGAAATGGAATAGAAAATTAAATAAAAACTTAAGTGAATATGTTGATTGGAAATGTATTCATTTAAACAGTTTCAAAATGATAATGGATACAAATTTACAAAATCTCCAGTTTAGAATAATTTATAGAATTTTAACAACAAATAGTTTTCTTCACAAAATAAATGTGGTAGACAGTGATTTGTGTACCTTTAGTTTTAGTAATAACGGATTAATAATTAATCAATTAAATATTGAAGATATTTTACTCTTCTGCAAACAAGGTCCAGCTATTATCAATTACTTGATATTGATTATAAAGAATCATATTTATTACTGTCGTTTTAGAAAAATACTACCATCTTTTACTGGTGTTAAAAACTGTATTAAGAAAATAAACCTAATTGAAAAAAATGTGGCAGACACTAATAAGGGACTGCTTCAATTTAATCAAAAATGGAATCCCCTGAACAATTTATGTAATTAGTTTTTCTCATATAAGCTGGAAATTTCCCCAGATGAACCATAATATCAAGTCCTTCAATTGCACATGTTGGTAAAACAGAAATGTCATACATAATTTTTGGTAGGATTTTTAGGTAAAATGAAATGTTAACATATATGATATTGTCTAAAGTACATAATCAGGTAATTGGTAGGTGTGTATGTAAACTTGTTTGTTATTGTCTGATGTATTTGTATGTAACGAGAAATTATTGTGTGTATATGTAAACGTGTATGCTGCAGAGTGTATTGTTTATTTGTGTATATGAACTAATTAGAAATTTATATGAACTAATTAAGTAGTATATTATAAAAAAATGTCCTTTTTTATTGTTTGAGTAGATGTATTTCTTCATATTTGTGGATGTGTGACTTTTGCATGAAAGGGAGACGAATGTATGTGATGTGTAATGTAGTTTATATAAAAGGAATGGAATGGAGATATAAAAGGAATGGAATGGAGATAGTAGTAAAGTTTATGGTTTGTTTATATTGTCAGTGTGAATGGCAAGTGTGACGAGTGAGAGCCCTCCTGTGTGGGGACATGTGTTGTAATGTTAATGTTTATTTTGTCAATAAAAAAAGAAGTGATGAATTGAAAAAGAAAGACAAGTGATAATACAAGGTTGAGTGATGAGATGTCAGAAAGACAAGTGATAATACAAGGTTGAGTGATGAGATCTCAGAAAGACAAGTGATAATACAAGGTTGAGTGATGAGATGATAATACAAGGTTGAAAGACAAAAGACAAGTGATAATACAAGGTTGAGTGATGAGATGTCAGAAAGACAAGTGATAATACAAGGTTGAGTGATGAGATGTCAGAAAGACAAGTGATAATACAAGGTTGAGTGATGAGATGTCAGAAAGACAAGTGATAATACAAGGTTGAGTGATGAGATGTCAGAAAGACAAGTGATAATACAAGGTTGAGTGATGAGATGATGAGATGTCAGAAAGACAAGTGATAATACAAGGTTGAGTGATGAGATGTCAGAAAGACAAGTGATAATACAAGGTTGAGTGATGAGATGTCAGAAAGACAAGTGATAATACAAGGTTGAGTGATGAGATGTCAGAAAGACAAGTGAAGTTCGAAACTCATTAACAAGTTACAAGTATGATTACAAATATGAAAATTGGATGGCAAAACAAGCAGGGAACTTTATCAATTCCTCTCATCCAAATAATGTCGCGAAATATAGAACGTTTGGTAGAATGCAAGAAGACAACGCCTTCCTGATTTACGTTTTAGATGAACCGTAAGAATTTCAACCGGCAATAATTACAACCGTTATAGTATTGGTATCTTTGTAAATTACAGATAGGTATATCTGCGTAAGTTACAGATGGGTATATCTACGTAAGTTTTAGATAGGTATACCTACGATAGTTGCAGATAGGTGTCTCTTTTTAAGATACAGATAAGTATACTTTTGAATATAAAACATAAACAGATATATAATTTACATCTAACACTATCTACATTTTACAAGTACATATGTCCTATAACTTTAGGATAAACAATGACATTTTTTTATATATCACTGGTAGCTGCAGAGTTCGAATAGAGAATACGGATTTTAGCATTTTCTTTGTATATTACAAATTTTATTTTCTAATTATTCTATTTTCCTAGAGAAAATAAAGTAATTATATATACATCTACCGTGAAAATAATATTTACTGTGAAAACCAAAGCCTATAACATGAATACCGTGAACAATATATCATTGTTACCTTAATTGGTATGTTACCCCGAGAAAACAACCCTGAAAGAAAACCTCAGTAATAATAACGCAGAAAATAATACAGGCCCATTGATTTCAATGGTATCATAATGTGTTGAAGGTAGAAAATAGTTCGCAAGGCCCATTTAACTCAGTATTAACATAACGTGTTGAACAAAGGAAATAGTTCACAACGCCCATTTAACTCGGTAGTATAACAACAATACACACAGAATTTTAGACATGAAGTTGTATACACATTGTACCAAATACATAACTTCCAGTACGTAGAAAAACGCATTGAAATGTTTTGGATTACCCTTAATCATTAAAGAGAGAAGGACGAGGGGGGAAGTGATATGTTAATTCATAGCTTCAGAATATGACGGTGGTTGTTCAGATTGGACAGTTTTGATAGCGTCATCATATGATGGCCTAGATAAAGGAAAATCAGTAAATGAATGGTTTGGTTCTTCCGCATGGTGATCAGAATTGCCTGACTGTCGTCCAACTCTTATCAAAGTTTCAAGCGTCACTCATACCACAGTAGTTTTATACTGATATTGTTTACACAGTAGGTTTAGGGGAATAGCTATTCAGTTTGTTCAAGTAAATGAACTTGCCCCCTTTCAAGGTTACTGAGATCAATCATACGAAAATATTCTCGACTTCTAAATAACTAAAAGCGTCAGGGTGCTGATAACAGGCCTGTAGCGTGCTAACAAATTTGTTCTAATGAAAGACATGACACAGATTCAAAGTTACAAGGGTCAAATGTGTTAAAATATCTCAACCGTTTCTCAATAACCAAAAGATCCAGCTCACAGTGTATGCTCCCTCCGGCAAATGACCCGATACCATGGAAATGACTGTAAACCTGCCTTTGCTTTTAACTAGGTATATAAGAACCTGGTATTATTATTATACTTTATTATACCTATTATACTTTACTTTTTAAAGTCATTAAATAAATCCTTGCTATACCATCAAATTAGATGAAATTTTACCCTGTATTCAGTTTATTACATAGCGTTGTCTTTATAGAGTGACGTTTGTATGTTGTATTAAAATCAGAAAGTATCGAATACTTTTCAGATTGAGCTAAAATGCCGACTGGTTGGGTGATCAAAGCCGAGGGACTTTGACCGATTCTATTAGAAGATGGGAAAACATCTGCGAGCTGGGAATGAGCATATACCACAACGGATAAATCTACGGTAGTCGTATGTTTAGTATTGGTATAACACAAGATTGAAAGTAATGAATAAGAATACAAATCCTTGACATCAAGTTTATTGGAATATATAGGATCTATAAATTACATACAATCCTCGTCAAAAAGCAAGACAATCATTGGTAAAAATATACAGTATATGAAGATATATGTCAAAATACACAACTACAGACACAGATTTCTTGAAAAATGATAAAATATCTAATATACTAGTATATTAAACTAATCCAATATCTGGTATTACAATCTAGGGAAAAAATAGAAAAGAATATTCTATACTTAAAATGAAACCTATATATTCTACACATAAATCACCGACTTCAGCAAAAATTTTATTATCTACATAAAGAAAAGGAGCGAGTTACCTATGTAACATTAATGTATTGGATAAGCAACAGAGCTATAAATCTTTGTGTATCCTTGTGTATAACACATCAAATATAGTCTGTTTACATAACCTCAAAACATCATATATTTTGTCTATTACACATCAAATAAATATAATCTGTTTATAATCCCAACATCAACTATAACACATCAAATATAGAAAGTTTACATAACCTCTAGACATCATTGTCCATAACACATAATATATAATCTGTTTACATAATCTCCAGACTTCGTTGTCTATAACACATGAAATAGGCTGTTTACATAACCTCTAGACATCATTGTCCATAACACATAATATATAATCTGTTTACATAATCTCCAGACTTCGTTGTCTATAACACATGATATAGTCTGTTTACATAACCTCCAGACATCATTGTCTATAACTAATCAAATTTAAAATATTTACATAACCTCTAGACATCATTGTCCATAACATATCAAATATAGTCTATTTACATATCCTCTAGACATTCTTGTCTATAACACATCAGTTATGGTAAGTTCACATAACTTCCAGACATCCTTGTTGGCGCTCTGCATTAGAACATGAATATTTGAACATTTCTGTAAATCTTTACATACACATTCAAAGTCACATTGAGGAACTGCAGAATTGGAACTTTGTGACAACATCCTACAGAATACGATATCCGATTCGGTGCTGCATTTGTCATTTTTAGAAGGTACTGATGTTCCAACCTGAAAAACAATTGCTATACATAGAACATTACTTCGACAAACAAATATACAAATCTTAAAATGATAATGTTTTTGTATTATGCTCCATTGCTCGGAAAATGTGGTTAATGCGCCATCAACTGTTCTCGAAACAAGGTCAGAACAGTTTGATACAGCTTTAAAGACGAAAAATTCTAAGATCCCCTCCTGACCTTTATAATGCCTAAAACTTTAATAGTATTTTAACAATAAAGTCTGAAAAATACCTGAAATTCATTTCGTGACATGACTCTTATCTATAATGTGAACTCTTATTCACGAACACTACGACCTCTTTATCAACAGTTTCTTTTCCTAATCAATATTAAACAATCTACCTTTCTAATATAATTCACACTTCACTGATTAATCACCTCAGTGCTAGTTTCAGTATCAGTAAAATATTCTGAGTCAATGCTGCCAACGTGAATGTCTGCACATATACATGCTAAATTTACATAATTATAACTTACATGTAAGGTTTTTTGTCCCACTCGAGCACACTCTATGTTTTCACCAGTCACGTGAACTACAAATTTCCGTGACGTCACATTGAACAGACTCAAATCTTTAATAATCAGCCACAACATAGGGGGTGAATTCCCCGGCACTGGCAAATCAAAGCAAGTGTTCAAGTCCTGGTCCAGGGCATAAGGTAGCATTTTTAACAATCTGTTGTTGTCATCTTTCATTACGGTAATATGGTGTTTCACTGTAAAAATACATAGGAAACATAAGTATGGATTTCAACCTAAAACCTAACGAATTCTAGAATATATATAATTCTCAGCAACGTGTTATTGTCGTCTTTTATTACTTTGATATATTTTTACTGAAATAGAATGGTATGCTTTTTATTTAATTCTTAACACTCTTCATTTGTCGGTGAAGAATTTATCTTTCCGAATTTTGCGTATTTCGCCGACACGTATTTTCAATTGCTACTATACGCATTGCACAAATATCTACATTTTTAATGTCATGCTAAATTGTAGGGTATATAACTGATTGGAATATCGATTTTTAATTTTTTTTCAAACTGAACATTTTTCTTTGAAATCATGGCAAAGTTATCAACTAGTTCGTGTGAATGTGTTCTGGTATTTTCTTTGTATTTTTAACAGAATCATGCATGAATTATGGACGTCTATCTCATGTGAAATAAGAATGCAGTCAAAAGTGTAGGCATGAAAATTGAAATTATACATGGATACGTAGTCATTGAAGATCAAGGTCAAAGGTAACTACAAAACAAAACACCCAATCGCAGTCATTGCAGAAACACATACATTCAAATTAAACTATCTGGAATAATGTTACACCATCTTGATAATAACGGTAGAAATTACTTTAAAAAATTATCTATGGAGTCTTTTTGATTGGTGAACATCAAAGAAATTTAAAAGAATCACTTGAACTGTCATCCTCGAACATGAAATAAAATTGAAACTGAAGTATCAATGAAAAGTAGGTACAAATGGAATTATGTTGAATGATTATCATCCAAGGAAACCAAGAAGTATTACATTGAACAATCATCATCAACGTAAATTAAAATCGTGGTAATAAAATATAAAATATGTATTGAATTACGTAGAATAATCATATCCAAATAGAATTGAGTGAAGTTACGTTGAAGCAAATGATATTTATCACCAAGAAATGCGTTTTAAATGTGACGATTTCGTTAATTTTATTGAAAACATGTTATTGTAAGCTACTATATATTTTTTCTGGTTTCATCTTTGAGTTGATTGAATCTGAAATTACCATATAAAGATATACTTACGCGGGTCCCATACAGCTGTCAAATTGCAAATCATAGTACAAGGAGTGGTCGAGAAATAGAAGTAAGCTATAATCTTTGGAGATTCTAACACATACACGTTACTGTCGTTCTCCCACTGCATGAAATAAACACGTGTATTTACGAAGTCCATTTATTTTAACACAGCATTGCTTACAAGTAATTTTCTTTATAATAAATAATTCGTTTTCATCTCCTTTTTTATTGATATATTATGAAATATTCAGTCATTTTTCGTGGAATCAATATGTCCCAATAATAATTGATCATGTATCCCTGAGTCTAGCTCCACATTCGCAATGAATAATGGCTTAGCGTGCTTCAGGATTACAATTATTCAGATTTCATATGATCAATATATACCTCCCTCGTCTATATAAGAATTATAAACATCACAATATGAACAATGATTAAATGCTGAATCGTCCCTTTCTTGACAACAACATACCTTCATTCCCCACCTTTAGAATTTGATAGCAAATAATTGGCTCAGAATATATGGTTTTGAATGAAGCAGACTGATGAAGTTTACGGTTGAGTTTTACGGTCGTCAGAATGATCTCATTTGAAAAAAAAAATGTTTCTTGTGACTACATTTTTAAACCCAGATTTTGACGTTTGAAAATAGTTTAGCTCCTGGCACATACATATAAAGCCTAAATTTGTTAGACATTCAAACTATCAAGTGGAACATACACCAATAATGAGGGAGAACAAGGAACAAATATTGACGAAATCAGATTCTGATAATCAGAGGGAAATCACAAGAAACTTACGTTATTTAACATAAAGAAAACTATGTGCCAATTGTAATATATATAAAGTATTTAAAAGGAATGGAGTATGTTTGTTAATCGGTTCTAATTTAATACTTTCAATATCGTTCCATCGGTCAGTATTCAACAGACTCCTTACTGTAGTAAACCAAAAACTTACTAGTAATGCCTCTCGATGGTAGTAGCTACCAAACAGACTATAGTGGTACCATATGCTCTGAGGGTCAACATCAGCAACCTTCACAATTGCTTTCAGAACTTTAAAATCGGGATGGTATTCCTGGCAAGAAAAGAAGCCAACCTCAAAACTATAAAGCATCCATACAAAAACAGAACGGATATATATTGGAATCCATTGGTAAAAGACAATCTTGTACGAGATATCATTGTAATTAGTTATATCTAAACACACCTAATGGATATTATAACGTTCATCTATGATTGCACGAAATTTGATTTGCAAACCTTTATCAATTTAACTTTAAATAATCTCAAACTCCACATTTATTCACGAATAGTGCAAATGGCGACTTCGCCATCTTGTTAGAAGATGATATCTTATTGTGGTGAATATTGTTGTAAGGGTATATAAATATAAGGAGAATGATGCGTAAATATGTAGTACAGAACAGGTCTGTATGATATAGTTTGCAATCACACCGAGAGCGTGGAAAACACGTCTATTCTCAGGTATTATCGGGTGCAAACTACACTCAATATTGTAACGCATCGTCGCACATCACCTTCGGGACGAGTTGACATGATCGAGCGTGTCGCGATGGCCAACTCGTCAAAGATAACGTCAACACAATGTGCATCCAAAGATCCTTTTCCACAACAATATTGCTCTCGATGTCAAGCTTAAATGCATTAGTTAAGCTCCTCCAAGTATCATAGTAATTATGACGTTATATATTTCTAACGTAAGCATCCTGTAACATAATTGCATGTATCATTTTATCCATTCCAGTAAACAATGATTGCCGAAAATGCCCCTGTGTATATGACCAAGGTTTACATGGCATGTGCTGAATCGTTCGGAACTGCTGGTATGATTTTCTATGAACTGAGTAATCTCCGTGTAATTGAAATTATATACGAGTACGATAATATTGACATGTTTGTATTTTCTTGCTGTTTAAGTAACATATTTCCTGTTATGACACGGATCAAATTTTCATGACCAGGTTAATGTCACATGAAATAATGAAAACATCATCCATGCGAAAATAATCTACGTATACGTGTTTTCGACCAAATTAGATATTTTCTTCTATAAGTTTCAGTTTAGTTCCAAATTTGTCTCTACTGTATATAATTGAAATGTACTATTCATTACTCTGTCCTTTGTTATTTCATTTATATATATACTTTTTTTACAATTAGTTCGTCAATGCAACCAGTTAGATCGTGTAAGTATATAACTATATATTTGATATATTTTCATAACAACATTGAAAAACAATATTGATATTGTGTATATTTCCATTGACTATTTACTTAATTTTATTTCTACTTACGATTGTTGGTTTTGGTATTGTCAGTTCTTCAGTCCAGATCGATACGTTGTTGCTGATAATCCTGGGTTTGAACGACGACGTTTGAATGTTGTTAATATCATTGTCGATATAAGTTAAACGTATGTCCATCTTAATTTTGTCACTGTAATCACGAAGATTCACATTTGACAACGGTGAAATATCGACAAGGACTTTCTCAATCATCCCATCACTGCGTCTGTTAAAAGAAAATAAGTAAGTTGAAAGATAGGCATGATTATGATCGAAAAAGAAAGATGTTGAGTTACTTTGAGAATAACAATTACTACCTCGAAAAAAACTATGACCCTATCCACCTTTCTACTCTTAGTCTGGAAAGTATTTTGGGCTGCACGTTTTTATAATGATATTAAATATCATTAATAATGTTTTGTCTAATTGTATCCTTTTTTCAAACATATATCAATATCTAATATTGTTAAAGGAAAAAATCCTCTGCTGTAATCGGTCCTATCTCCAACAGGTTTCGACAAAATGAAATGTTAACATGAAACTGGTTATTTCCTAGTGATCAGTTCAGATCGATAACCTTCATCGTCTTTAATGCCGTGGAATATATAAAAGCAGTTAACGACTTTTTTATGATAATGCAATGTTTTGTTGACCACAGAAAGACTATTTTCACCTTGGGAATATCACCCTTTTCTAGTTCACTAACCTCTAGATTAGCCTGAAAAAGTCAATAACTCTATACCATTCTACGTCAAACATGTTTAGAAAAAAATGAGTCATGTGATTAAAAAATGGTACAGAAAACCCAACTTGTCCGTAGGATGGTAATACAAACAGTACAGATATTTCCACCAAGCTGTGTGATAAGGATGATGATTTCAATATCCCATTGTGAATTTTGCATTTTGGATAGCAACAATCCTGAATCCCCAACCTATGGTGTTAACATGTCGCAGTTAATTCGATATTCAAGGCCATGTTCCATTATAACCATTTCCTTGCAATACGTCATATACTGATAGACAACTCTTATATCACCAACATCAAACTTATCTTCACTTGGGGGTGAAATAGGTCTAGTAATGTTTCATTATTATGTGATTAGAATACTTCTATACTAAACAATCAGTATCATTATTTTTTTTCTATAAATAGATAAAGATAAAACTTTACAGTCAATGAAGAATTTTCCCAAACGATCATTGCTTTATATACTCATTGCCAGTGATCCTGTTTTTTTTAGTCTCTCCGAATAATAACCATTAATATCCTAAACATCATATTTCTTATATCAGATTGGACTGTTTGTGTTATTTTAAAAATAAACGCCATATATCTAATGCAAAATCTGTGAAGTGTTAGCAGGACAGACGAAAGACTTTCTGGTAAACCAGACCAAAGGAGCAATTGATGATTAATACTGTTTTCTTTCTGTTTTAACCACGCGTTTATTTTTAGTAAATCAAAACATCGCGCTGAATACTTTCAAACATTAAGAAAGTCATTTTTACACTGATATTAAGTAATGAATGTAGTTCACTATAATCCAATTTCAATCATTTCAAACTATTAAAAGTGAGACTAGCTCTCTAGTGGTCATACAAAAGAAGAAGAAAAAAAATTAAAAACCAAAAAACACACACAAAAATTAAAAAAACAACATCAACTCAAAACAAAAATTGAAAAAATTGAAAAACATTTTCTCTTTCTCTTCAGTGGCCCATGATTTCCTACAATCAATCTGTTTTTCTACATAACTTATCCTTTCAATACACCGATAGAATTAAGAAAAAACATATTTATTTGATTAAACTAAGATTGAAAAACTATGAAAGCTTTCAAACACCTTCTTTCTAAAAAATCTTTTTTTTATTAATATGAAGGATTCATTTCATTACAATTGTCACATTTTCTTACAGAGAAAATATCTTAAGATTTTATGCTTGTTCTTACCTCGTAATATTTTCATGAAATCTACCGAAAATATTGTAATCTTTTGTTAATTCAAAGCTACACATGGCAAATGAAGATCCTGTTGGCAATTCGACAGATAGACGACCGTAAGATCGATCCCTCTCAGTAATTAGAATGAATACAACATCAGTGGTGAAGGTGATGGAGCGACATTTCTCGTGCAGCAAAATGTTCATATCAAAGTCTAAAGATGGTTGTGTCTAAAACATTCAGCAAAGGAGTCAACAATGATTTAATGATTGGTACCTATGTTTATACATAAAGAAAATTCTGGAAACAAGTTTTAGGTTTTGCTGGACCAATTTAACTCGTCAGAATTATCGGTTTAAACATTACTACCCGACAAAGATGAACGTCAAAATTGTTCTTCGGGAATGAAAGCTCTTTAAACAGTTATAAATACTTTAATTATCGATCATCACCATTCTTTTAGTACAGACAATTGATGCCAAAAAGTGTCTAATCGACAATTAACTAAGACATTGAACATTTGTTTGATTTTTCGATTCTTGCAAATATTTTCAGTTATACAGCATCTCCCCCACTACAAAATTGTCCGATGCTCCATTGTAGGATAAACAGACCATCATAAGAAATTACATACCATAAATATTTCCTGGTCGGTTACATTAAAGTAAATCTTGAATATCTGTGGTGACACTTTTCCCGGGTTTATAAATTCTATTGTAAGTTCATGTGATGAATTAGCTTCTACAATATCCGGTTGTGCTATAACCCATAATTTAAAACCAAACTTTCCGTCAACGGATGTTATTTCGTTATTGATAGGTATGTTAGCAAGCAACACCCTCATTGTATCGGGTATTTTCGATTCTTTCAGCTTTGAGGAACATGGAATGTTTCCACCAATGTCGTCAATAGTTCTGACTGCTGCCATGACCATTCCGTCCCCGCCTGGTCCATCGTACCGCCTTGTAGAACAATATAGTACAAATAATCCAGCAGTAAGTGGTGGTACTGTCCAGGTCAATGTCACCCTACCTTTACCACCTTTTGGCAATAACGGCGATGTTTGGCTCGTCGTAGCGTTTATCCCTTCAACCTGCAAATGAGACATTTTACCATGCATTTTCGGATTACTGGAAAGCAGAAATTCATGTTCAGCAATAAAAATGATGAGAGAGAGATCCATATGAATTATCAACTTTTTGTTTCGGTGATTTTTTATCACCGATCACCGTTTCTCAGTCTTGCTAACTGATAATCTTACAAGATCAATACTAAACTGGTGAAAAGTAAAAAAAAAAAAAAGACAATCTGACAATGAATTTCTACATCCTCATTTATAAACTTACAGCTATTCTTTCGGTTGCGTTGAAATGTTTTGTTGTTTTTGCGACCGACAAGAAATCCACTTCTAAAGATATGTTCAGGGGGTAAGTCTCTCCAAGAGTCACGCCATTGGTCAGTAGTAAGATAACTTTGAAATCGATGTTATCGGCAGTAGATGATGAAGTGTTTGCGTCAACAAATCCTGTATTGAAGACAAGTTTCCCGGCATAATTAATGAAATGCATATTAACGCGAAAAAGTCCAGTAAAATTAGTATATATAGCCAAAGAACAACTATCCTGTTCGTGATGGAAATCGACATTATTTAATGTCAGGTGAGAACTAATTGATGTTTAAGAAATATCTTGAATTTCGTTTGAAATAGTCTTATCTTAAAGTTGATGAATTACAACGTATAGCTATCATAAAAGATACATAATCATGAAATACACATTAAATAACGTTATTGAACTTCTGTCAGATTTTTGCACCCGTTTTGCTATATTAGTATACTGTACAGTTCTCTGATTACCTTTGTTCGGCACGTAACCGAAGTCTATAACTCGAGTATCTGGACCTTTACCACAGAAACCATCAGAAGGTAAAATATCCACACTAGTTGTAGGTATGATGTCTTTGTAGTGCTCTCCAACAGACTGTATAGATATCGAAGCAATCCTAAGAAACTTGGTTGGGCTTCTTAGCACTAGTTTGTATGTTGATAAAGGATTCCTAAACGACGTCTTTAGATAGAATACTTTCAAACTACTTTCTGAAAAACCTCCTATGTTCGGAATGTCTGTCGACAAGTTGGACTTAATTGTTGATTTCTGCAATTAACGGAAACATTGTAATATATGTGATTTGTTTTGATATGGTAACAGTCCGAAGGGAAAAGAGACAAAGAAAAATAATTATTATTGATATTAAAAAATCCGAAAAAGAGGAAAAGGACAGAATCGAATAGTGTTTGACTTTTAATGTGGTAAAAGAAACAAAGTAAGAGTAATGAAATTCAGTTACAAAAAAATGAATATTTATTCCAATGTCCTTTTTGTTTCATGATGTTAGGTACGGAGATCTTATCAATTTAGTAACTATGTCTCAATGTGCCGCATTGATATACAACAATCCGGTTTTTGCTACCAAAAAAAGGCAAAAGGGCAGAATCAAGTAGTTGCGAATGCTTCTCAATTATCAGTAAACATTAGAAAATAAGAAACCAGATGATATAGATAGAATAACAAAAGGGTCACAGAAGATATAAATGCATCTGAACTTACATGAACAGGTCTCAACACAAGGACAGAAGACACTGCTATTGATGTGTTTTCTAAACTGAGAGCTGCGTTTATAGTTCGCGTAGAATTTTCAGAGATGCCATCAATGTTAGCCATGAGGTATTCTACAGCTACTTTCATAAGGCAGAAGGTACATTTGTCTCCAGCATCTTCGTCAGAAGTAGTTGTGACATGTGTAGACGTGGAAAGATCTGTAGTATTATCGAAGTATGTCGTGTTGTTCGAATCGGCAAGAAGTGAAGATATAGTGGTTACATTACTTGTGACAGTAGGTACAGAGTTGAAGGTTGAATTAACGGTGATGGTCAAATTGGAAGTAACGGAGTTGGGGACTTCAGAAGTGATTGGTAACTCAGTAGTAATATCTAGCAATTTCCGAGTACCTTTGCAGTCAATGTTTCCGAAATGATATGTAGCCTCGATAGGAAAACGTGCAAGCTGGAACGAAAATAATAGTATGCCTTATTTACGCCCTATGGATAATGCTAGAGTGAACAAAGGACGTATTCATGTTAAGGGCATGCTAAGGTATACTGGTGTAGGAACTATCATGAAATCAAAATCAGACATTGTAGGAAATGTAGATTTTATTCAAAATGCTAGATAAAAAGCGTCAACCTAAAGAATCTGCGAGACATTTTCCGCGTTGAAAACCAAATTTTGCATATACTCTTATTGTTATGTCGTCTGTAATTAAACAGAATTGATACTCTTTGTCAACCCAAGAAGGTATTACACTCTATACCTGCTCTTTTGGTATACACATTTGGTATAGCAACCATTCCATAATCACTTACCCCCCTTCTTGGTCTCTTGATCACAGTCGGTTTAAATATTCCTTTTGCCATATTTAAAGAATCGTCATGAGAATCCAGGTAAACATCTGATATCATCACCGACGTGTCGGGGGGTGTCACGAGATGGATGAACGCGTTTTCTGTAAGTCCATGTGGGATATACAAATCATGAACAAGCGTTTTTATTCTTCCCGGATAAATATATCTGTCTGTGTCTTCAATGCATATTTTGTATTGTGAACAATTCCTAACAGCAGTGGTTTCACATGTTTTCGAGATAGTATCTGGAAATCCTGTGGAAAAACAAGAACGACACTCTTTGCTTTGGCAGGACTCATGTAATGATATTTCACTTTCATGTTTTAACTTCTTTTGTAGACGTGTACCTAAATGGTGTTCTGAAATTATCTGATATATGAAAATAAAGAAATTTATAGTATTAGGGAACTAGTGCACCTTACGTCTAGAATTTGACTTTTTTAGGCCCTTTACGTCACTGACGAATCTTTGAAGACAAAACATCCATATGTTGCAGTTTAGTTCATTATTTGACTCTACTGTACCTAATTCTATATTGGTATTAAAAACGTGCTATTACTAATATATCTTGAACAATCTTCTGCTTTACTTCATCATCACACCATACATCCAGACTCTCTTCAAATACGATTAACAAATATTCAAATAAAGAACGGCACCTCTGAATCCAAATGTAAGTTGTAATTCTGATTAAGGACCCCTTGATAATTCGGATAAACTTCGTCGGTTTATCGGTGATTATAATCAATGAGAATAAGACTAACTGTATTTCACGCTTGTGAATCATATGTTGTGACTTATTTGATTCTGATCGCAGAACTGGAAATTCTCTATCTTTTTCTTTAACGTTGGGGACTCTCAAAGAACTGGGAATTACGTTTCTTTTGTGAGATATATCTGAATGAACCATTATACTTTAATCTGAAAACATATTTGTGAACTAGTTCAAAAATGTTTATTAAGCCTTGACATTATTCAGTCCAACGCTAGAATAAAACCAACACTTCTAGTTGGTGATGTTTGTTCAAATGAGAAATGCATTATTCTTATTTGGTATCACTTACCTTGAACGTTGCAAGTCAATATAAAAAATATTCCAATGAAATGCAAAAACATGATAAAGCTAGTTAAGTATCCAGTTATATCTTTGTTCCGTCTATTCATATCATATCACTTCTGAGTTGTTGTTATAATGATATATATCACATATTGTTCCTTAGCTCAACTGATTTTTAAAGGTACTCGCTAACACGTCAAATGCGTATTCAACCAATCATGTCTCTTGTTTCAAATTATTTCGCTGACATGTCCACTCAGCTATTTGATTAAAAGTATATCAACTGTAATGGCTACATATCACGATACACGGAATCAGTTAAAAAATTAAAGATAAAATGCAAATAGATACCAAAAGAAAACCAATATGATTTAAATATTTATCAAGAAATTCTAAAAACAAATGTTAATAATTGCTCATGTATGTTCTGGAACACCTAGCTAACAGTAAACTGAATTTTTCATATCCAGGTAGGCGATATATATCTCTGAAGTACTTAACATGGACAGCATGATTGTTAAAGAAATGTAAAATTAATGTCGACTAATGCAATCTTGAAAATGTTTGGACGGTGATGTTGAAGGTTTTCGCCGAGATTTTTGCTTAGTTCAATTCTGTTTTTCATGATCCATATAGTATGTGGACCACCGAAATGGCGTCCCAATATCATGTACCGTTACTTTGTTTTGGAAGTCAGTTTGGTAGAGTACGAAATTAAATATTACATGCATTTCAAGAGTGTTGCTTCGAATGACTATGTAATGATTTGTAACATATGAGTTTAAATTAAGATGATATGTTGTTATTTTTCTTGTTGCTTTGTTACTTTGATATAATGTAAGTATGATTAGTTTATACTTATATTGATTTTGATTGAGTTTTTTTCAGTTCTTCAAATGCAAACAAAAGCCAATATGTTTAACATTTTCAGCAATATCCATGGTGCAATGTACATACAATAGACAGTGCTGATTTTTCTGGTATATTTGTACAGTACATTGGTAAGTTTCGCACTGTGACCAACAACCCATATCTTGTGTTATCCATGATATTACACTTCAAAGTTGGTCCAACAAGCAATTCTGACAAATGTCTTTAACCAATAAAGGGAGAAAAAAACATTTTCCCGAAGTCTGATTTTGGTAGACCTGTAATGAACATTTCGTCAGAAGAAGTTAAAATGTAACTTAATGTTAACATACACAGCCATCACCCACAAATAGTACAAAGGGAAACAATGTAAGGATTTTGTGTTATTGGCAAACCAAATAACTTATTGAGCTATACAACCAAACAAGTAAGTGTGAGCATGGTTAATTGTTTTGACACAGGTAGGCCGAAAGACAGAAATGCTTGATTTTCCCCCTCAAATGACTTTGATGAAATATTATTTTTTTTGCATATTCATCATTAACCTTGCCATCTGGTCCGCCGATAGTCTGCACATTGCTTTCAGCGGTTAACCATATTATCTGCCATAAATATGTCAATAAGCAAACAGTTATGTGAGTGATATAAACATCTTTTATGTGTTTCATTGTGACAACATCTAAGAACAGGAGGGTGTTGCAATATGAAAGTAAGTAATTGTTGAATTTCTTCTAACGAATTTCACACCAATACGCTGTTCGTTATAATCATTATCTATAACAGGATTTAAATATTTCCTTCTGAGAGATATTCACCAATCCTCATTCCTTACACACTATAGTCAGTAAACCATTTTCTGTACGGAATATATGATATCTGATTAGGATGTAAGCTCTGCAATCATTTCTTTTTCAAATCAGAACAGGAAGTATGTTTTGTAAATTATTTGTCAGGAAATAATTGACACAGATCGTAGTTTTCCAGAACGGAGTGAACATGCAGTGGCATTTGTTTTGGAGCTTAATTGTAGGATTTACAATCAGCATTACTGGTAGGCAATGTTTAAACATTTAGCAATATTTTCTAAAGAGCTTACGAAGAACTAGGGGTTATCTTGAGGTTATTGTGACTCATTTTGCCACGCCATAGGTTTATTAGAATTTTGAAAATCTAAGACTTTCCGTAAATCTCAAATACAATGAATCCTTTAATGTGTGAATTCATACACAATTGAAGTCGAAATGTGTGTCAGGTCTCTGTGTGCATTTAATTATTACATCTTTGGTAGGTGTGTCATAAAAACCGTTACTGTATAATTTATCTCGACCATCATTGGTTTGACAACAGACAACATACACATGTACTTAACTGTCACCTTCGTGCAAATAAGAAAATTAATAGTGATGTTTAGAACGACCCTACTTTGAACATATGCACCAAGAAGATGAACTGTCCACTTTGTGTGATCAAGAGCTGTATATCACGGAGGTTGTAAAAGAGAAAAGGACATGCCATTCAAATCTGACATCGCCAGAGTATCATGGCGCTCCATGCAGTCTAAAACAGACAATTGATTAATCATTACTTATAACTTATTCATTTAATGTGAATGTCTTTTCACTCGGAGACAAAACCCATGACATTTTTAGATTTCGCTGACACGTAAAAAGAGTAGCAACGAAAGTTTTGCTAAGACAAAAAAGGACAACAGTCGCAAGGAAACAAACAAACAAAAACAGGTAGATATAAGATCAATTGTAATAGACAGAGTAGTTCCATTTTGAATTGTGTAGCGCATTTCAAATCCGTGTTAAGCAAAACACCTTATACTGACGCCCATTTCACTATGATTAGTTATTGATGATGATTATTGGACTATGAAAAGTATACTTCTGTTCAGAATGTCATTTTTATATAAAACTGACCCCACATAATTTCATTATCATTTATTCTCTTCTCTGTTGAATCATATGGCTGAGTCACTTTCGTAACACAAGGTGAACTAATTCCTTGGAGATTAAACAAAAAATTTTTTTCTTGTGTGATTTCATTTCAGACTGCCGTTCATTAGTAGAGTCGACGACTTTCGACGACGCCTTCAAGTGGCCGGCCGTTCAACCGACCTAGTTCACAAATAATTTCAATCGACCTTAGTATGTATATCCCACAAAACAGATCGCTGTTCAATCTTCCGTATATACTATGCATACCTTGCAAACCAAACTTAAGTGACATTCTAAGGTATTGGGTACAATAGAGGTCACATCGCAAGTGACCACGTGACACGATATGCCATGTAGTTAAATATACTTCATTGTGAAATGGCGTCACTACGTAGTGTCCAAAAGCTTCCGGTATGTTGATTCAGTTCTACTTAATTCATTCGTAATTTGATATTGATTAACTGATTTGCGAATTGGATAAAAGTTTTTGTCAAATTGTCAGATGATAGTTAACTAAAACTGGTTGCATTGCTATGGCCGTTTATCAGTTTAACAAGGCATTTATAACTGGTATGAATGACATAACTTTGCAGACAAGCGTACCTTGTGTGCATAGAGAACAAAACAGTTTGGATTTGTTCGTTAAACTTTGACATATGTGACTCTATAAATGTTTCATCAGTACAGTTCGATAGTTAAAATAAGTTATTTATCTTATCTTTATTCAGCAACAACAACTATTATTTAGGTGAGTGTATTTGTTGAGTGTTTGTGTTCTTGGACGGTTGCAACATGTTCTGTAAACGTGTAGAAATGATGCCAACGTTATAGTTAATTTGAAGCACTGTATTTTTGTTTTTACTAAATGTCATCATTAAAAACATTTTTTTGATGATGCCACATTACCATTTTAATAAACTAAATTAACATTTCCATTTGATATAGATGTTCTGCAGTACTTCATTCTAGAATGCCGTGCATATAGAAATATATTGAAAAAGTACGATTACTATCGGGAAAGTCAGTCTGATTTTAAATTGATTAAATAATTTAGCGTAAAAGTTGTAAGGAATTGTGTACTCTGGGTAAATGTATTCATGAAAACAATGGAGAATAAAGTGTATTATGTGGATCATTAAAATCTCATTCTCATTTTGATAATCCATACTGTAAATTGATTGATGTTCGAGGATGACAGTTCAAGTGATTCTTTTAAATTTCTTTGATGTTCACCAATCAAAAAGACTCCATAGATAATTTTTTAAAGTAATTTCTACCGTTATTATTAAGATGGTGTAACATTATTCCAGATAGTTTAATTTGAATGTATGTGTTTCTGCAATGACTGCGATTGGGTGTAATTCTATATAGTTTACCTTGATCATGATGAATCGAAGAGTTTTGTAGTTACCTTTGACCTTGATCTTCAATGACTACGTATCCATGTTTAATTTCAATTTTTCTTTCATGCCTACACTTTTGACTGCATTCTTATTTCACATGAGATAGACGTCCATAATTCATGCATGTTTCTGTTAAAAATACAAAGAAAATACCAGAACACATTCACACGAACTAGTTGATAACTTTGCCATAATTTTAAAGAAAAATGTTCACAGTTTGAAAAAAAAATTAAAAATCAAAATCAGTTATATACCCTACAATTTAGCATGACATTAAAAATGTAGATATTTGTGCAATGCGTATAGTAGCAATTGAAAATACGTGTCGGCGAAATACGCAAAATTCGGAAAGATAAATTCTTCACCGACAAATGAAGAGTGTTAAGAATTAAATAAAAAGCATACCATTCTATTTCAGTAAAAATATATCAAAGTAATAAAAGACGACAATAACACGTTGCTGAGAATTATATATATTCTAGAATTCGTTAGGTTTTAGGTTGAAATCCATACTTATGTTTCCTATGTATTTTTACAGTGAAACACCATATTACCGTAATGAAAGATGACAACAACAGATTGTTAAAAATGCTACCTTATGCCCTGGACCAGGACTTGAACACTTGCTTTGATTTGCCAGTGCCGGGGAATTCACCCCCTATGTTGTGGCTGATTATTAAAGATTTGAGTCTGTTCAATGTGACGTCACGGAAATTTGTAGTTCACGTGACTGGTGAAAACATAGAGTGTGCTCGAGTGGGACAAAAAACCTTACATGTAAGTTATAATTATGTAAATTTAGCATGTATATGTGCAGACATTCACGTTGGTAGCATTGACTCAGAATATTTTACTGATACTGAAACTAGCACTGAGGTGATTAATCAGTGAAGTGTGAATTATATTAGAAAGGTAGATTGTTTAATATTGATTAGGAAAAGAAACTGTTGATAAAGAGGTCGTAGTGTTCGTGAATAAGAGTTCACATTATAGATAAGAGTCATGTCACGAAATGAATTTCAGGTATTTTTCAGACTTGATTGTTAAAATACTATTAAAGTTTTAGGCATTATAAAGGTCAGGAGGGGATCTTAGAATTTTTCGTCTTTAAAGCTGTATCAAACTTTTTCTGACCTTGTTTCGATAACAGTTGATGGCGCATTAACCACATTTTCCAAGCAATAGAGCATAAAACAAAAAAATATCATTGTAAGATTTGTATATTTGTTTGTCGAAGTAATATTCTATGTATAGCAATTGTTTTTCAGGTTGGAACATCAGTACCTTCTAAAAATGACAAATGCAGCACTGAATCGGATATCGTATTCTGTAGGGTGTTGTCACAAAGTTTCAATTCTGCAGTTCCTCAATGTGACTTTGAATGTGTATGTAAAGACTTACAGAAATGTTCAAATGTTCATGTTCTAATGCAGAGCGCCAACAAGGATGTCTGAAAGTTATGTGAACTTACCATAACTGATGTGTTATAGATAAGAATGTGTGGAGGTAATAGGAACTGACCATAACTGATGTGCTATAGACAAGAATGTCTGGAGGTTATGTAAACATTTTATATTTGATTAGTTATAGACAATGATGTCTGGAGGTTATGTAAACAGACTACATATTATGTGTTATAGACACTGATGTCTGGAGGTTATATAAATAGAATCTATTTGATGTGTTATAGACATTGATGTCTGGAGGTTATGTAAACATTCTATATTTGATGTGTTATAGACAATGATGTCTGGAGGTTCTGTAAATATATATTATGTGTTATAGACAATGATGTCTGGAGGTTATGTAAACAGACTATATATTATGTGTTATAGACATTATATATATGTGTGTTATTGATATATATTATGTGTTATAGTGTGTGTTATAGACAATGATGTCTGGAGGTTCTGTAAATAGACTATAAATTATGTGTTATAGACAATGATGTCTGGAGGTTATGTAAACATTCTATATTTGATGTGTTATAGACAATGATGTCTGGAGGTTATGTAAACATTCCATATTTGATGTATATATTCTGGGATGTAAACAGATTATATATTATGTGTTAGTGACAATGATGTCTTGAGGTTATTTGAATAAACTTTATTTGATGTGTTATAGACAAGAACGTCTGGAAGTTATGTAAACAGACTATATTTGATGTGTTATGCACAAGGATACTCAATATTTATAGCTCTAATGCTTATTCAATACATTAATGTTACATAGGTAACTCGCTCCTTTTCTTTATGTAGATAATAAAATTTTTGCTGAAGTCGGTGATTTATGTGTAGAATATATAGGTTTCATTTTAAGTATAGAATATTCTTTTCTATTTTTTCCCTAGATTGTAATACATACGATATTGGATTAGTTTAATATTCCTAGACTAGTATATTAGATATTTTATCATTTTACTCAAGAAATCTGTGTCTGTAGTTGTGTATTTTGACATATATCTTCATATACTGTATATTTTTACCAATGATTGTCTTGCTTTTTGACGAGGATTGTATGTAATTTATAGATCCTATATATTCCAATAAACTTGATGTCAAGGATTTGTATTCTTATTCATTACTTTCAATCTTGTGTTATACCAATACTAAACATACGACTAATGTAGATTTATCCGTTGTGGTATATGCTCATTCCCAGCTCGCAGATGTTTTCCCATCTTCTAATAGAATCGGTCAAAGTCCCTCGGCTTTGATCACCCAACCAGTCGGCATTTTAGCTCAATCTGAAAAGTATTCGATACTTTCTGATTTTAATACAACATACAAACGTCACTCTATAAAGAAAACGCTATGTAATAAACTGAATACAGGGTAAAATTTCATCTAATTTGATGGTATAGCAAGGATTTATTTAATGACTTTACAAAGTAAAGTATAATAGATATAATAAAGTATAATAATAATACCAGGTTCTTATATACCTAGTTAAAAGCAAAGGCAGGTTTACAGTCATTTCCATGGTATCGGGTCATTTGCCGGAGGGAGCATACACTGTGAGCTGGATCTTTTGGTTATTGAGAAACGGTTGAGATATTTTAACACATTTGACCCTTGTAACTTTGAATCTGAGTCATGTCTTTCATTGGAACAATTTTTTTATTTAGAAATCTAGAATATGTTCGTATGATTGATCTCCGTAACCTTGAAAATGGGCAAGTTCATTTACTTGAACAAACTCTTCCCCTCAACCTACTGCGAAACAATATCAATAGCCTTGACATATTTGATGTCGTGAAATTGTTTGAAGATTTTAATACATTTGACCCATGACACTTGAAATTGAGTCAATGTCATTTATTGGATCAAATTTGATGTTTTTGAGAAGGAAGTCTTATACAAAATTGGTACAATTATAATCCGAACCGTGCAATACAATATAAAGTGCCAAACGTCAAAATATTCAAATAATGTAATAATTA
The DNA here is from genome assembly GCF_031769215.1 of Ylistrum balloti. Classification (NCBI taxonomy): domain Eukaryota; kingdom Metazoa; phylum Mollusca; class Bivalvia; order Pectinida; family Pectinidae; genus Ylistrum; species Ylistrum balloti. Next base: position 474,317 of record NW_026782290.1, on the reverse strand, counting down.
TTACAATAAGCGTTGCAACGGCTACGCTAAATATAATAGTTATCTTTATTACATTAAGCGGGCCAAATGTTACGTTTAATGTAATAATGATTTTTTTTATTACATAAACGCCGAAATTGTACTATTGACAAATTTAAGAAGGTCCTTAGTGTAATAAAGTCCGAAATGAAGGGGGCATATTGAGTCTTCTGTTTTGTATTGTTATGTCATTTTGGGTATTATTAGGGCCCCACATCGAGATGCGAAAGCCCTATAGGAATCACCCTGTCAGTCTGTTCATCCGGATAGCCGAATGTACGGACGTCAGCACTTTTGTTTTCCAATGATAGCTTCAGTTATGATTAGATTAATGATTAGAATGCCATCAAACCTTGCATGTGGCTAAATTGTCAGTTACCTCACTTTTGTGTCATATCAAAGACGTTTAAAATGTAATTGTAATGCAACAAATATCACATTTGTGGTAGCAGTTAGCAATACATGTCCTGCCGTTAATATAATAATTTTCTACTGACTCGAAATTGATACTACACGAATCTGTCATTAACCGTTATCCAACTTGTTCAAATAGTCCAAAACTAAGGAGTATCTCAAAGCTCTTGTTCGGCTCAATTTTCAGGTCTATTTCTTCTAATGCTTACATGTTAACTGTTCACTCTTTGGCTTTCCAAATATTTGATCTCGAGCAATGCTGACGAGGAATTGTTTTTTGAAGTGTATACATACACTGCACCAAAATTAATACTGGCTTCATCGATGTTTATTATTACAAGTGGAAAGGGTAGTAATGCAGTCCCTACCGTTAATGTAATAATTATTACAATAGCAGTAGGGGAAGCAATGCAGTCCCTACCGTTACTGTAATAATTATTACATTAGCAGTTGGGACTGCATTGTTTCTCCTACCACTAATGTAATAATTGGCAATCGTGGAGTTCGATTCTCGGCCGGATCGTAATACCTAAACCTATGCAACGTACGTCATATGCTATGCTTACAATTTGTCATTTCTCGGTCAATCTCGCATAAATATTTCCAATTTACTCTCTTCATTTCTTTCCTAGCATGTTCAAGGTAAAGTTAAATATATCTTGCCAGATCTTGACGCGGAGAATTAATTGGTTGATTGTCCGATCAACACATTGCAGGTCATTTACGGATATGCCAGTTTAAGTTGCATAGGAAGACCCTGGAATATCAGCATAAATCACCGACCTCCAGCAAGTAACTGCCAAATTTCGACCAAAAGGAAAGGAAATCCTTAAAAATTTTTATCTTCTCCGAACGGGATTCAAACTCAAAACCTAGGAGGTGATAGTCTACAACGATCATGGGGCGCAACGACCTAGACAGTTCGGCCACCAACACCCCGGCCCCTCCAAACCTTGACGGGAACATACACCATTATATTATAGTATTGCTATATTGTCTTGTAATCGACACGCAGTGTACTTCCGTAACAGTATAAAAATGGTTACATTAGCGGTATTTTAAATACAATCACAACGCTTACAGTAATAATTTATTTTGTATTACTCTATTGCAACTCTTAATGTAATAAAGATAAGTTTATTACATTAAGCGTAACGGTCGCAACGTTTAATGTAACAATTATTACATTAGCGCCGTTATTACATTTAGAGTTGCGTCATCAATCCTGGCTGGACCAGGCAGCTCAAGTCAGCTAAAATCAGACCAAATCAGATCACATCGATTATGAATGGACCTGGGCAGCTAAAATAAGTCAAATTCAGACCAGATCAGTCTGACTGAATCGGAGCGGCTCAACTGAGGCGAAATTATATTGGACTTTGGTTCGATTCAAATATTTTATATTTATTGGCTGAAACAATATACATAGAGTATACACAATTTCTAGAAAGCAACATTTGTTAATGGGTTGAATAAAGGTTCCATGCATTAACAAGAAGCAATACATATCTAGCAATAGATTGAGTGTATGCTGTGTAACAAATATACGAAAATTAAAAAACGCTCAAATCCTTTAATACCAAAAAAGTTTTGGTGGGAAAATATACCATTTCGACTATGTGCGTATGAAAATTTCATTTTTCCCATTCTCATAGATGATGTATCATTATTATTGCATATCACTAGGAATTTGAACCTACAGGTAATCAGGGAGTGAAGAATGAGATTTCAGAAAAAAAAACAAGTGATCATACAGAAGAGGTGTGGATGGTGCAATATCAGAGAAAAAAGTCATTCTACAGAAGAGGAGTGAGTGGTGAGATTTTGGAGAGACAAGTGATCATATAAAAGAGGAGCAGTAGTGATGAGAATTCAGAGACAAAACATCTTATTCAAAAGTTGAATTATCAAGCTGAAGGTGAGAGCCCATGTTATATAACTTTTTATGCGAAGATAGCCTTTACGAATGCTGTTCTAAATTCATATTCTAAACATCAGTTATGTGTATCGATTATACCAACATACTACACGTGATCAATGTCAAACGTTAGTGCTTATATTTAATATTAAATACTTAGATGACCAGAGTACTTGTCAGTGTTTTAATGAAGTAAAAATGTTTATTTTGGCACTAATAATATCCTAGCACTTTTCCCAGCACCAAATATGAAAAATTTAATTACAGTAGAGCTTAATACGAAATACTATAAAAGTTTTCATTTTCCAGCAGTTCTTCTTTACATTTATACTTATTTTGTTCATTTCCAACATTTTAAAGTTACAAGTTTAATTACAAATAGTAAAATTGGATGATAAAACTATAAAGAAACTTCATCATCAATTCTCCTATCCACTTAGTTTCGCGAAACATAGAATTGTTACATAGAATACTATTTACAGTTTCTGAAAGATAAAGTCTTCATGTTACGTATTAGGTAAACCGTAAGAATGTCAACCATCAATAATAACAACCTATCTAGTATTGGTAAGTTACGGAGGGGTGTATCTTTGTAAGTTGCAGATAGGTATATCTTTGTAAGTTACAAAAAAGTATATTTTTTAATATAAAACATAAACAGATATATAATTCAGATCTAGCACTAAATAGATAAACATTTTGATAATATGTATCTACATTTCACAAGTACAGTATAAATTTAGGATAAACAATGATAGTTTTTTTTTATTTCACAGGTAGCTGCAGGGTTTTAATAGAGATTAAGAATTTTACAGTTTACTGTGAAAACCAAAGCATATTTCATGAATTCCATGAAAAATGTATTAGTTTTACCTGAATTGTGATGTAAACCCGGGAACATTTGAACAACCTTTACAAAACAAACTCAATAAGTTCAGCGCAAAAATAGTATCATTATGTGTTGAACATAGAAATTTAGTTCACAAGACCCTTTTAACTCGGTTGTATCGTATTGTGTTGAACATTAAAAAACAGTTCACGAGGCCCATTTTACTCAGTAGTATCGTAATGTTTTCAACATAGAAAATAATTCACAAGGCTAATTTAACTCAGTATAAAACTAATACACACATAATTTTAGACATGAAGTTGCATACACATTATACCAGATTAAGAACGTCCAATAACATTATCAGAAACACATTGAAATGTTTTATCATTCATCAGTATCGGGAGGAGGACGGGGAGGAGCGATATCTTCATTCATGGCATCAAAATATGACGGTGGCTGTTCAGGAGGAGCAGTTTTGATGGCGTCATCATATGATGGCGGAGATAAAGAAAAATCGGTAATTGAAGGATTTGGCTCTTCAGTATTGTGATCGACATTGCTTGACTGCCGTCCGACTCTTATAAAATTTTCTATCGTCGCTATTACCAATGTCCGACCTGAAAAAACAGAAAACAAAAGTATTTTTATCCCATTTCACTATTGAACATTTTTCAGAATGAGGTGAGTGATATACTCCATTATATTTATTATAGTACATATGTATATAGCTATGCATCATTATGATAGATGTTTATATCTGTCTATCATTATGCTACAAATGTAGATAGCAATCTATCATTATCATACAAATGTATATATCTGTCTATCATTATAGAGAAACTTCAAGACGAAGGAGCCAACGTCAGGTATATATAGGTGGGTTCATTCCATTGGTACTTCGCTATGAGTATGGATACCTAATGGTATGCAGGGCGATTAAACAAAAACTAGAAGTTAGGACGGGATAATTAATCGCAACCTACTCAAGCGTGACCAGTTTAGAGGTTGATTTATTGTTGACTAGTTCCGCCTCCCTCGCGGAGACTTCATCAGTCTATCATTATAATACAAATGTATATATCTATCTATCATCATGATACAGATGTATATATCTATCTATCATTATTATACAGATGTATATATCTATCTATCATTATGATACAGATGTATATATCTATCTATCATTATAATACAAATGTATATAGCTATCTATCATTATGATATATATAGCTATCTATCATTATGATACAGATGTATATATCTATCTATCATTATTATACAGATGTATATAGCTATCTATCATTATGATACAGATGTATATATATATATCTATCATTATGATACAGATGTATATAACTATCTATCATTATAGTACAAATGTATATAGCTATCTATCATTATGATACAGATGTATATATCTATCTATCATTATGATACAGATGTATATAACTATCTATCATTATAATACAAATGTATATAGCTATCTATCATTATGATACAGATGTATATATCTATCTATCATTATTATACAGATGTATACAGCTATCTGTCATCATGATACAGATGTATACAGCAAGCTATAATTATGATACAGATGTATATAGCTATCTATCATTATGATACAGATGTATATCGCTATCTATCATTATGATACAGATGTATGTAGCTATCTATTATTATGATACAAATGTATATCGCTATCTATCATCATGATACAGATGTATATAGCTAGCTATAATTAGGGAGACTGGGTATGACAATACGTTCTAGATAACCATTTACTTTATACTCAATGTTTTCCGTATTTCAATATTGATATCTTATATTACATTGATATCAATTTAGTTTTTTTTTTATTACTTTTGGCTTTACAGTTCATCAGTCAACAAAATCATGATACAAACAATTTACAGCATGGATTATCAAAATGAGAATGAGATTTTAATGATCCACATAATACACTTTATTCTCCATGGTTTTCATGAATACATTTACCCAGAGTACACAATTCCTTACAACTTTTACGCTAAATTATTTAATCAATTTAAAATCAGACTGACTTTCCCGATAGTAATCGTACTTTTTCATTATATTTCTAGAACATCTATGTCTAATGTGGCATCATCAAAAAAATGTTTTTGAATATGACATTTAGTAAAAACAAAAATACCGTGCTTAGAATTAACTACAACGTTGGCATCATTTCTACACGTTTACAGAACAGGTTGCAGCCGTCCAAGAACACAAACACTCAACACATACACTCACCTAACATACACACGGATGCTGTCGGTAAATTGTCATACTTGTTTATAGGTCGTTAAACGATATCAAAGCAAATGAAACATTAAAACTAAATAAGTGTTGTTGTTGCTGAATAGACAAGATAAATAACTTATTTTTAACTAATGAATTGTACTGATGTGACATTCGTAGCAGTCATATATGTAACAGCATAACAAGTATTTCCAAACTGTTTTGTTCACTATGCACACAAAGGTATGTTTGTTTTGTCTGCAAAGTTCTGTCATTCATACTAGTTATAAATGCCTTGTTAAACTAGTAAACGGCCATATCATTGCAACCTGTTTAAGTTAACTATCATTTGACTATTTGGCAAAGACATTTACCTAATTCGCAAATCAGTTAAACAATATCAAACCATTAATAAACTAAGTAGAACTGAGACAACAAACCGGTAGCTTCTGGATACTACGTAGTGACACCATTCCACAATGAAGTATATTTAACTACATGACATATGGTGTCACGTGGTCACTTGCGATGTGACCTCTATTGTACCCAATACCTTAGAATGTCACTTAATTTTGGTTTGCAAGGTATGCATAGTATATACGGAAGATTGAACAGCGGTGAAGTGTTTGAAGAGGAATTGATCTGTTTCGTGGGATATACATACTGAGATCGGTTGAAATTCTCTGTGAGTTAGGTCGGCTGAACGGCCGGCCACTTGAAGGTGTCGTCGATGGTCGTCGACTCTTCAAACGTGCTACTCTGCCCACACAGCACACGATCAGTAAAAACAAGATAAAGACGGTGAGTGCGTAGAAGAATATACTGAACGGCGGTCTGAAATGAAATCACACAAGAAAATTCGTAGTAAAAACATCGAAGAATGTTTTTTAATCCCCAAGGAAGTTAGGTATTAAGGTACCTTGTGTTACGCCTGCAAGTGACCCAACCATATGATTCAACAGAGAAGATAATAAATGATAATGAAATTATGTGGGGTCAGTTTTATATAAAAATGACATTCTGAACAGAAGTATACTTTTTATAGTCCAATAGTCATCAACAATAACTAATCATAGTGAAGTGGGCGCCAAAAATAAGGTTTTGCGCTTAACACAGATTTGAAATGCATGGTAAAAATGACATTCTAAACATAAGAACATATACTTTATATAGTCCAATAGTCCTCAACGGTTACTTTTTATAGCGGCGTGGGCGTCAAAGATAATTCAAAACACATCATGCCCTCAGTATCACTATAAAGTTTTCACGAAGGTTACAGCGAAGTATATGTGTATGTTGTCTGTTGTCAAACCAAGGATGGTCGAGATGAATTATACAGTAACAGTGTTTATGACACACCTACCAAAGACCTGACACACATTCCGACTTCAATTGTGTATGAATTCACACATTAAAGTATTTATTGTATTTGAGATTAATGGTAAGTATCTAAGAGGGTTTTTTTCTTTATTCCGCCGAGCCTTTGGCGAGGCAAAATGAATCACTAATGGACAGTTCAAAAAATCTCATATGAAATTGATGCGATTGTTAGATTCTGTTTATCACATAACTAAGATGACGTTATTCGTCTGATACGAAATCTAAATTGGTGATATTCTCAACCTGTGCCCCTTTATTTTGTGATGAAAACATACATGATACCATGAAGTTATAAGTCACTTAGGAAACAAATGGAAACTAGCACAAGATTATTTCACCACACAATTCTAAGTCCGGGGTTCCATGTTTTACTTACATGGAGGGTGAGTCGTCATCTTCCGACACACAGCACGGCATCGTGAAGTTGGTACCACAGCATCCATACCTACAATACACCTTCATATCTGTTCCATCAAGTTTACCACAATACATTGAGATGTATGCTGAGGCATATCTACACATCGTTAAGCCTGTAAAAAAGAAGAATTGATCACTTTTAACAACCTTATCAGCAATTTCCAGGTTAATCAATTTATTTTTGAAAATGTTTGTGTCAAAGTTGATTCTAGTTTGTTTTCACAGATTTAAACAGATTTTCTGCCATTATTTATATACCTCACATGACAACTGTTGTGTATATGTACTAATGGGTTGAGGGAAGGAAGGTAACTCAAATTGATTGGTATGAAATTACTGTTTGGTTCAAGTTGGAACTCTTCAGAGGGAGGAGGAAAGAAAAAGAAAGTGATGAATAATAAAAATTTTGGAAAGGAGACCACGCGTCGTTTGCAATTTTCCTCTCAACGTTCAAGGTAGCGCTAAACACAACCGGCAACCATTTTCTGTTAGAATCTTATCTAACAATAATGCAGGATTCACCAAACAACTTCTAATACATCACCCTCGTATCATTCCGATTATGAACGCGTCGTTTGCAATCCTACATGAATGTCTTTTGCACATTATGTATTGCCAAATCTAGAACAAGAATTAGGCGCAAGCAATTTGAGCTCAGCATTGAGATACGAGTGCCCTCTAATAATCAGCATGCCGTTCAATCCACTGTCCGTGTGTCCGTTTCTTGCTTTCCGCACAATAACTTATGTATTTGTTGTAGGATTCTCACCGGGTTAATATTTATGTAAACTCCGCATGGGTTTGGTACCCAGTGAAATCCGTCAATATTTGCAAGAGTTGTGGGACTTTGAATGCTGAAAATTGAACATTTTATTACTTTTTGCACTACTTGCGTATCTGTAGTCGGATATTCTCCAAATTTCGTATGCAAATTCATATCAGTTAGATATGCCATGTTTATATCCGACTTTTCACCAAGTTTTTATGTTGTCTCTGATACACGACACCTTGTGTAGGTTCGATAACCAGTGATATCCGTCAATGATTTGCGAACTTGAAGGACTTTGAACGTTGAAAAAATTGCAATTTTATGTCATTTCACACATTAACGTCCGTTGGAGCTATAGCGTATTCTAACAACTCTGTGGTTGGATTGGAACGTCACACGATAAATTAATGTATTGAAAAATTCCGCATATATTTCAATAGGCTGCTGCTGATGTATTCTGTTTTTTTTCAATATTGTTATTATTATTTCAAAAACAACATTCAAGCATAAGCGAAACCTTCTGTGTCGAACCTGATAGACGGGGTCCTTCCTCGGTATTGGTCTAGTTTCATCTCAAATACACCTTATCTATACATACACATGTACGTGTCATAAATATATATATATATAATCAATTGTAATAGCAACAGTACGGACAAGCGAATTGTCAAATTTTCGAGGCATCCTGCCCCTTTTTCAATACACAAATATTACATAAATTACATCATATACATAGAACATAAAACAAATGCTAAATTATAAGTCTAAATCGAGATCCGTTATATAAATTTAGGTGTCTCGATCATTCCTTCGGCCGATGAACGCCGATGGCCCTTTATAGCGGACAAAAAACATCCCGAGTTGTTGTATGTAAGATGGTGATTGTCTAACGGGCCGATTCGACACACACGTTAATGAGAAAACGTGTAAAAAATAGCGCACAACACATAGAACTAGTTTATTACGTTAGAAGACAGGAGAGTTATTTTAACAGGGGCGATAACAACATATGACAAGACCACCAAGGTCACACGACACTGTTATTAAATCAATTAATTAGAATAACTATCAACAGTGATTAAGATATCAAAAATGTTTTACATAAATCTAGGTATGTTTTGCACTCTAGATACATAATATATATGTGATCGCAAACAACTGCACGTCACACTCCGAGGACATTTAGTCTACCGGTACATCTCGGACACGTTCTAAATGAGGAATTGTTTGAATAAAAATAAGAAAATTCATTGTAAACAATGTGAACTGTATGTGTAGTTACAATAAAAAGTAATTTTATAAAAAAAAACACAAGCTAAATGCAGAAAAGTATATCTATATAAAAAAAATATCATTTTGAATATGGCCAAATAGTCCCTAAACTCGTCAACTCGCCCAACGAAAAGTCGTTCCATAAAACTTAAAAAATCTGCTTCCGGACTAGAGTTGATAAATGGCGCCAATCTCAAAAAGTAAGGAAAGCTGATGTAGTAAAGAAATTAAAAGTGCAATAAGTTAGAGCAAGTAAGTTTATTCGAAAAAAAAATATATTTTTTTTTCGAAAGGGGGCGGATAGGTGGGTGATATTATACTAGTATTTAAAAGGTAGTCATACATGTCACATTGTAATTTTAGTATTGTAAGATACGATCGGTTTACATATAAAGCAACACATCGTGACAATATCTGAAAGTGAAAATGGATGACTTGTCTACCAGAATCAACCGTGCGAATTACGTCCATGTGCTTACATACCACATTTACATATCATGTGTATCGAGCAAGGCTTTTAATCAGTTTCATCGGAGTTCCAGAAATTTTGAATTATTCGTTTACAACAGGACGATGAGGCATGTCGTCGTTTTGTATATCAATTCAAAACACATCATGTCCGTATAAGGGCCAAGACGTTTCCGTTTTGTGTGGGGTTTTTTTTCTGGTAATTACAAAGACGCAATGATGTTCGTTAATTTCACCACAACGCACAAAAGTTAAAAAAAAAAAAAAAAAACCAAGCCAAAGCGGATGTGTTCAAGTCTAATGATATACCATATTTATAGACAGTTCTCCACTACGCTCCCTGAGTGAATAAAAACGTGATAGAATCTCATGCACGTGGAATTATGTCTATATAAAAATATGTATCTATAGTTTATATTCACCAGTTTAAACGGGATACGGAGTCGAGAGAAATAAGGTTTCTGTTGATATATACGGACTTAAAACCCATTCTAAAACCGTGGTTAACACATTTTATTAACTTAAACATAATATGTACTTGTCCCTAACCATTTGATTTCGAAAAGCAGACCTTAAGAGAAATATTGATTATGTGTTATCCATGGATTTCTATTCGATGTCTGTGAGCTATCTCTGTAAACTTCGATCTAAGCTAAGGTTTGTAATAAAAAAAGGAAAAGCGGTTTAAATTAACGTGACCCCGGAGATGGTAAAACCATCACATAAAGAGATGAACGATTACACTGTACATTTAAACAAGTATGGCACTTAAAATGCATGCTATGCACAAACTGGATGCGGAGTCTACATCCAACCAAAACCATACCTGGTCAACTCACTTACACCCCTTCCCTAACAAAGGGAAATTTACTATCACCCCTTCCTCACCCCAGGTCAATCTACAAACACCTCCTCCTTTCACCCCAGGTCAATCTACGAATACACCCTCCCCTCACCTCAGGTCAACCAACAAACATACCCTCCCCTCGCCCCAGGTCAATCTATTAACACCTCCTCCCGTAACCCCAGGTCAATCTGTTAATACCCCCTTCCTCACCCCAGGTCAATCTACAATCACTTTCTCCCCTCACCCTAGGTCTATCTACAAACACACCCTCCTCTCACCTCAGGTCAATCTACAAACACACCCTCCCTCCTTCCCAGGTCAATCTACAAACACACCCTTTCTCCACCCCAGGTCAATCTACAAACACACCCTCCCCTCACCCAAGGACAGTCTATAAACAACATCTCCCCTTACCAAGTCAATCTACAAACACACCCTCCCCTCACCCCATGTCAATCTATTAACACCCCCTTCTCTAATCCCATGTCGTTGTGTAATATTTTCCGTGTACATTAATAGTATATCAGTATATTTACACCTGTGTGAACATGTATAGATTAACCTACCTATGAATAGCAATTGCACGCTTGCCTTCTCCATTGCGGACTCGTCCAGTCTGTTGTTTACTATCACTCACTTAAGCCAGTACATCGTATACCTGCCATTTTGTCTTACCAAATGCTAACTACTTCCTTATTGAGTTGAACTGCGTATTATTAAATAACCCGTTCTATTTTACGGGTACAGAGGTACTTGTTTTGTCACGCTCGACTTCCCCTCGTGCATGGATACGTGTTCTTAAGTCGTAGCCGAAACTTGTTTACCATATCTATAATATACATAAACAATGTATATCTTAAGATAAAAACAATATATATTTATCGACATATGCCCTGTTATGTACACCTGACGGTAAAGTAAACATTGCAGATACAAAATCGTGTTTTCGTGAAATAATGTAGGTTATTTATAGCTATCCTTAGGTAAATGTCACACTGGGGTCACCCACAGGGGACAAACTCAATGAAAATGTCTATTATTTTTTTTTTCAGCTGAACAGTTTCCCAACCTCGCACAGACGACGTGTTTTTTCTCATTATGCATCACCTCCTCGATTTTTTAAAACTAATTCAAATTAGTTTTTTTTAAAAGAACAGACCGCTTGACAAAGCAAATATCAAATTGAATATTTCTTCGGTTCAAGCAAGTATATTGGATATGGTGAGGCTACTTGCCTCCAGAAAACAAAATCAAAATGTCTGCATCAGATATACATAATATGTCCGTCCAAAAGTCGATCCACACAAGACCAGAGAGATGTTCTCCACACCATACATCGGTTCACAAAATGTCCACACGAGACATACGTACATACAGATATCTGTCCGTTAAAATGTCCACATCAGACATCTGTCCGTCAAAATGTCCACATCAGACACCTGTCCTTCAAAATGTCCACATCAGATATCTGTCCGTCAAAATCTCCAGATCAGACATCTGTCCTTCAAAATGTCCACATCAGACATCTGTCCGTTAAAATGTCCACATCAGACACCTGTCCTTGAAAATGTCCACATCAGACATCTGTCCGTTAAAATGTCCACATCAGACATCTGTCCTTCAAAATGTCCACATCAGACATCTGTCCGTTAAAATGTCCACATCATACATCTGTACGTCAAAATGTCCACATCAGATATCTGTCCGTTAAAATGTCCACATCAGATATCTGTCCGTCAAAATGTCCACATCAGACATCTGTCCGTTAAAATGTCCACACCAGACACCTGTCCTTCAAAATGTCCACATCAGACATCTGTCCGTTAAAATGTCCACATCAGACATCTGTCCTTCAAAATGTCCACATCAGACATCTGTCCGTTAAAATGTCCACATCAGACACCTGTCCTTCAAAATGTTCACATCAGACATCTGTCCGCTAAAATGTCAATACCAGACCTGTCCTTTAAAAAAATTCTACTTAGACAAACGTACATGTATTTATAGATGTTCATGAAACTTTTAACACCTGATCTGTCCGTCAAAATGTCCACATCAGACATCTGTCCGTCAAAATGTCCACATCAGACATCTGTCCGTTAAAATGTCCACATCAGACATCTGTCCTTCAAAATGACCACATCAGATATCTGTCCGTCAAAATGTCCACATCAGACATCTGTCCGTCAAAATGTCCACATCAGACATATGTCTGTTAAAATGTCCACACCAGACATCTGTCCGTCAAAATGTCCACATCAGACATCTGTCCGTTAAAATGTCCACATCAGACATCTGTCCGTCAAAATGTCAACATCAGATATCTGTCTGTTAAAATGTCCACATCAGACATCTGTCCTTCAAAATGTCCACATCAGACATCGGTGAGCCAAAAAGTCCATATTGACAGACATAAAGATATGACCGTCAAAATGTCTGTATCATGTATATATATATATATATGTCCGTAAAAACATTATGTCCACACCAGATACGTCCGATAGCTTTCCACAAGACATGCCATCTATAAATATCTAATGTCAGCGGTTGGAGTCAAAAGAAAGCAAGCTTAACAGAGTTCCATATCCTTTGTTAGATGATACTCGTTAGAAACTGAAAAATCGGAGGCAATTATGATTACATAACTGCCATAGGATACAGATAAGTTGTACATTTTAAGATTTGTAACAGGTCAGGATTATGAGTCAGGAATGCATGACAGCACTCTTCACTCGTAAAATATATAAGTGTAGGAATTCAGTGTAGTGCTGGACACCGAGGAGTTACTTCTTCGACGTTGACGACTTTTTGAAAAGATTGGTATTTTTTTTATTACTATTATGCAGTTTTACTGCCAACACGGCCCTAGTAGACACCGCCCTACATGTATATCCGCATTTGATCTTTTCTTGGTCGCGGAGCGATCGGTCAAAATAAAATCGCGTGTAGATTTCTGAATCCTGCGGACCATTTCGTGTGACACTGCTGTGATGTAACCTTTCAAAGACGTTCTTGTTTAAAGCATGTTTAAATGTCATTTAACATTTCTTTTAAGGAATCGTTACGATATTTCGTTCATTTTCCTGTCTACACTAAGTCTGTATTAATTAAGCATTTCAGAATTTGCGATTCAGAGCTGTGTGTCTGAATATCGGAACTAAAAAAATGCCGTTTCAAATCTGTCCGCTTTCATATCATTCCAAGATGCACGAGTGAGCCGACACACAAATCAGGCCAATGTAGCGATAAAGCGAACAGGAAGTGTACATATTAAAATCGAGCGCCTTTTCCGGTGAAATGGCTGTCAATACTGAAAATCGAGTAAACTTTCGAGTTGTCAGATTTATGTATGAAGCTGGTAAGTATTGTAGAGCATCTCACGAAATAAATCGATCACAGCTTGGATTAATATAAAAGAAATTTGCACCCAAACATTGTAACATATAATAGGTATCAACCTGTGTTCACGTGCCTGGGTGTTTCACTGTCACCAGTTTTGACGAATAGAATATTCACGCTAATCTTATTAATCCAAAGCTTTGTCTCTTGTGAAAGCAAGCATATGCCTAGCAATAACATTCTGTTAGACTACTGTCGATAATATTCGATGATTTGTGGAAATTGTCCATATCGTGATTAAAAACAAAAACGATTTACGGGACTGGTTTTATTACGGAATGGAATTTCAAAATCCGCCTCGGCAAGAGAAAATATTTATGCCTACGCATAGGGTCAATGGGATACTAATCAAGAAAAAATCTTTCCCTTATATTTGTTTGCTTAATATTTTATATTTTCAGGAATTGTCAACGTGCGTTATATACATGTATATATATTTTACTAAAATATTCTAAAGCTTTGCTATCATGGAGAAATTATACAAGACATTTTCTGAAAAGAAAGATTTTACGTCCTATTAACAAAACAAAAATAGATATTTAAATAAATAATTTCATGAAGTCCTACTTTGATTTCATTAATAGAAAGCACTTACTGTTTGTACTTCATGATAATAACTGATAATAGGCTGACCAAATAGAAGCAGTGCTTGATTTCTCAAAGGCATTCAACAAAGTTCCACACCAAATACTTTCGCACAAGCTCCACTATTGTGGTATCTGAGGGTACACACACAAAAGAATTGAGAGCATCCTGTCCAATCAAACTCGGAAGGTAAATATTTGAGGGCTAACAGTCCAACATCCCCAGTAACATCAGGGTTTCCCTCATGGAACTGTCCTTGGACCATTACTATTCCTGGTCTTCACCAATGATCTACCCTGGAGTGTATTTCCACTCCTTGCCTGTTTGTGGATGACTGTTTGTTGGTCAATGGCCTCCAAAAAGATTTTTAAATGAAGGATTACTTTTTCTTAGTTAGGTGTCGCTATGATGTATTGATCATTTTGACTGCACATAATTAGTTTTCATTGATATAAATGTGTTAATATACTTGTATAATATGAACACATATTTTACAGATAATTGTCTGGTCATCTGACAAGTTTTTATACAAATAACCATACAGAGAGGGAAACAATGAAAAGAATGATATACCTGGGGTGTATGGAATTATACATGCAGGTATTGAAAGAATTTGGTGTTGAAATTTTTAACACATCTCACTGATTTCCCAAACCATAGTGCATGGTTGTTAAAGTAGAAAAGAAAAATTGATTATTAATAGTAAAAGTCTGAAATGACCATGGACTGAATTGGTTTTTTGTACACAGGTCAGAAGTTGCAGCTAGCTTACTCAAATAGTGTTTTCACATCGAGAAAATGATGAAAGGCATCTTATCCCAGCAGCACAATATTATATAATGTCAGATGATAAATTGACTGACTCGCAGCCTCTTGTGTTATAGGAGTATAACTAGACTTGAGTTTGCACCACTGACTACTGATGAAAGTAAAAATTTGTTGACAAATGAACAGTAATTTCATGTTTTGTGTTAACAGGTCTGAAGTTGAGGCTGGAGTCTGTACCACTGGCTACAGCAGCTGTCATCTATCACAAATTTTTCCGAGAAAATTCCTTACATGATTATGACCCATATGTAAGTCCAAAATAATTCAAAAGTTTTCTTTTAATAGGGATTTCTGTATGAACCTTTGTTTTTTGTATACATATATGTGAAGGAGACTGGTCATTTATAATTCAATCTTTAAAATCAGAGACCTGACCAACTTGTTTAGATCGATGCTGAAATTGACAATGCAGATAAGTGATTTCTTATTCTACATGCATATTACATGTGACTATTTAACCACCGTAAATTAATGCTTATTTTATGCAATGTCAATTTGAAACAATAAAGCACAATGATGAATTCAGGCATTCACAATAGTTGCAATATTAATGACACACAGAAATTGCAATAGGCACTACCATATTCAAGTGTTATGTTTTTTGTGAAAAAGACTCTACAAGAAGATTGACATTAAAATCAGTATGTTAAAAGTGCAGTTGTAAGCTTTGGCCAGCTGATTTATTTGAAGTATAACTACACTACAATGTGTAACTCAATGTTGTTCATCTGCTTTGTAGACAATAGCCACAACTGCAATATATCTGGCTGGGAAAGTTGAAGAACAGCCGCTGAAGTTAAGGGATGTCGTCAATGTCTGTTATAGGTAGGATCCATATATATTTATCTCCCTTTACAAGAGGCCAATTAGAATCATTTGCACATGTGTGCAATGAGTGCAGATAATATGAAGCCACCCTCATTTCATCTTTGTGACAATGCCATCAAACCAGACTAGGTACATTTTGTATTATAGTATTAGTCTCAATAGTTCTCAGAAACTGTAAGGTGACAGAAAATCAAATTCCACAGATTTTTCATCAGGATCAAGACTTAGCAAGATGCAGATATAAAGATGTGACTTCCAGTTAACAAAGTTTTTATTTGTGCAGTAAACGTTTTTTGCAGATTGTATATTGTTACTTTGCATGACATTTAGATTGCTGATATGTGTATATAATGTAAAAAATGTACTTCTTCTTTGTGTGTTTTATAAGGTTATGTAGGTAAAAATCTGTTGTAGTGTAGAAATCAGGGTTATTAGTTTGATCATCCTCTGGACATTATTCTAATGTTACTGTTTTGAAAATCTGAGCTAATATTGAAAAATAGGAAGTTCCCAAGTAAACAGTGTAAAAAAGGTTAAATGCAGACCATGAGAATTCAGCAAAGCAAAAAACAGTTTTGGAGGATTTTTTTTTCAGATATATCCAGGACAACATTACCAAAAATTTTGATAAGTCCCAATACATCTGTGTTCAGAAATATATAGACCTAGGGCTGTTCCAGCAAAATACCTATTTGACCCTGGACTTCTAAATAAATTACTTCTGTCCTTGGTTTGGTTTCCTGTCTATTACTTCCAAACATATTGTCAAGTAATTCTATGGGTGGTACCCTTAAACAAAACCTGGAGTCCTGGGTGGGATAGATATTTAACTGGAATAGCCTTAAACAAAACCTGGAGTCCAGGATTGGACAGATGTTTACTGGAACAGTCCTAAACAAAACCTCGAGTCCTGGGTGGGATAGGTATTTAACTGGAATAGTTCTAAACAAAACCTGGAGTCCTGGGTGGGATAGGTGTTTTACTAGAATAGCCCTAAGCTAATCCTGAAGTCCTGGGTGAGATACTCTGATGTTTTACTAGAATAACCCTTAGTTGGTTCTCAAAATTTGATCAAGTCTAAAATTCCCCAATATCACAGAATTCAGATGAACTGACATCCATACAGAATTTAAATTGATAACTGATGATTATAATGCAAAATAAGTAGAGAAAATAAGGTCCTAACAAGTAAAATAAGTCTGAAATGTTAAAATCTGAGGCAAACAAAGATAGGTAAGCCTGTTCGTAATTGTGTACCAATCAGAAAAATCTGTGGCAAATATTCATGAAGTTACTTATATTTGTGATCTGTATGTTGTTGATTTCTGTTGTTAGGACACTGCATAAAAATAAACCTCCATTGGAGATGGGCGACAAGTACTGGGCACTGCGAGACTCTGTGGCAAGCTGTGAACTGTTTGTTCTTAGGATGCTCAACTTCAAAGTGGTGTTTGACCACCCCCACAGGGTAAAATAGTTTCAAGAAAAATAGCGATGGTTATTTGAATATCAATTCACTGTGATATAGACTTGTATACCTCAAACCAGATGGCTCAAGTCTTTGAACATTTCAATTTTTTGACAATGTAAAGATTCTGTACTTGGTACATAGATACATTTTGTCATAACGTCACATATTAAAAAAAATAATGTCATTTTCCAGGGTATATGAGGGGAAAAAAAAGACGAGAGTGCACTTTCAGGGATATATGTAATTATTAGATTGAATAGATGGTGTTGCAGTGATAACCACCTTTGATCATATTTGGCGAGACTTTTATACAAAATCTTGCCAGTGGTCTATGGGGATGCAGAATTAATGAACTAATGAAAGCCTGCAGGTAGCTTCTAAGTCTCCTGACAGTTTCAAGCTTGAAGAGAAATTACGTTTGAATTCAAATGAAGATATACTGATATTAATCAGTGCTGTAACTTTTGTAAACAATGTATATACAACCATATCTTTTATTTGTAGTACCTTTTACATTACCTGAAGTTTCTCAAAGACTGGTTCGAGCCGTATCGATGGGAGGATTTACCAATAGCTAGGACAGCCTGGGCACTTCTGCGAGACTGTTACCATAGCAATGTCACTTTGAAGTACAAACCAGATCATATTGCTGTGGCCATTTTATATCTGACTCTACAGTGTCACGGAGTTGATGTTCCATATCTGTACCATTCAGATACTCCATGGTGGAAGGTATTTACTCCAACAGGAAGAATATATATGCAGTCACCATTTTGTTATTGTTAGGTCATCTGACCCAAAGGGTGATCATTGTCCATTTACTAATGTTGGATTGTTCCATCTTACACAGTAATATATGTTGTTAACCACTAGCCAATTACTGTCATGCTTCCAAAAGATGACATGTGAGAATGGTATCTGGTTGTACTTGTCTGACTAAAGTGAGTTGAGCTGTAGTTTTAGTTGTCTTGATATGTGCATCATAGCTTCATGTTTAAGTACAAATTTACATTACAAGCTACAGAAGAGAGTTGGACTTTCATAGTAAAAGGTATCCAGTTGGTGAACTCAATCTGTGTTTATACTAACAATTGTTGGGATTTATTTCCCTTGAAATGTAAAGCATGGCTCTTTTGTTTTTTAGGTATTTGCTGAAGATGTTACAATAGGAAACTTGAAGGATATAATGAGTGATATTATGGACAATTACGATCTGGAAACATCCTTACAACCATGAAGATTGATTGCTGGTGTGTTACGGCAAAAGATGTTGGCCCGAGCTCTATCTTGGCCAGACGTTATGGCAATTCTGATAAATGGAATGACCCATACACTTCAGGCCTTGTATGGCTTGACCAGGGTATTTGACCATCAAGTTTCAACTGATGAGAGACATGTGTCCATACTCTTCAGGCCTAGTAACTCTGGCTGACCAGTGTAACTGATCATCAAGTTACTTACATAATGTAACAGAGATGAGTCAGCATACCTTATGCCTGGTTGCTAGTTAACTCCAACTGACCACACCTAATGACCAGCAAGTCCTGAATATTCACCAGAAATGTACTCCAGAAATGACAATATCTGTGACTCAGACTGGGCAAACACAGCGAACCATACTTGCCAAGCTGTCTAACTTCCTGCACTATCTCTGTGTAAATGTCTCTGCATGCTTGCTAGACCAAAGGTAGATTCAGTACAGTATTACACTTATTTTAACAATTTGGTGATGTGAAAATTAATACAGATGAAATGATTATTGCTGAGAATGATTGGAAGTACATGTATAACAATATATTTATATTTGTTATTTTAAAATAAAACATTTTATACACTAATATTCTTGTAAAGTGCATTTTGTAGAATTTTCCTAATCATATATGTTAAATTAATTGGCTCTCCTCCATTGTCTTGCCCGCATAGTCTTGACAAATATTTCATTCATACAAGTATATAAAATCCTAACACATGTATTACATAAGTCTTTCTTAAAAAATTTTAGGTAAGTGTTGGAGCCGGAGACTTGTTATATAGTAGCCTACAGAGAAAAGTGTCAGTACCATTATGACGCGTCAGACGTACGTTGAGACAATATCAATGTCAAAGCTACAGAGTCTTCAGATTTAGACATTTTCTTTTTAAAGTATCACTGATTGAAGTTTTTAACCGCAATAAAATTGGAAGAAATTCACCGTATTGAGTACATTTCAAGGCCAAAGCTATAAAAATCTTCATTATTAACGAATTTGCACATAACTAATTTACTTGTGGAGTTGAACTTTGCTGTGGATATGTATTTATCAATTATGGAGATTATGTTGATTTCAAGGTGTGAACATCTGTTCCATGGTTACATGTATGCAGTATCCTAGTATATATTTACAGAGTATATAGAGTGTCTTGTCTACCTATTCCTCCTTATTCATGAATGAAGTTTGTAGAGTCAGGACAGAATATATATAGTAACAATCCCATCAATTCAAAATTCAGTTGTTAAATTTGAGGACTTAGATTACTATTTATAGTAGCAGTGACCTCAATATTGTATAATATTGAGATGTGAACTTTAGAAGATGATTTTAAGTAAGTGTATTTAGCTTCAGGACAATCAGATAACATGAAGTTAAATTCTATGTATAGCATCAATGATATCAATTGCAAGTGAAATACTTAAGCAACTTCCTCTCAATAACCAAACGGCCCAAGATGCTATTAGGCCTATAGCACCCTGGGATGTAGGGCTACCAACTTCCTTAATATGAATGACATTGACCCACTTTCAAGGTCACAGGGATCAAATGTGTAAAAATGTTTAAATGACTCCTTTTCAATAACCAAAAGGCCCATGGTGCTGATATTGGACCAGCTTTTGAGGGCATGGGTCGAATGTGTTGAAATGCTTAAGCAACTTCTCAATAACTGAAAGGACAAGGGTCTTGATATTGGGCCTGTTGCTTGCTTTTTCAACAAGTCCTGAGTAATGGCAATGGTGCAGTTGATGTATAAAGAATATGATTTCAAATTGGTAGATGCCTTGATAACAAATAATGTCTTCTATGTAAGCTGTTAAAAATAGTTGAGCAATTTATTTTTTGCCTATTTTCGTAGGTCTTTATAGTCAGATGACCGTTAAGGCCCATGGACCTCTTTTACCGATATTAGTACAAGTATTTATTGGAAACGCCACGAGGGAAAACAGTGCTTCTGATTCAAGGCTTTAATGGGTTGAAAACTTCTGAGAAAAAAATCTCTGGAAATGTTGAAACGCTGAAAGGCAGTTATTATTCCAAATATTGTTGGATCAAAATGTTGGTCATTAAATCACGATTACATATTATGGTGATAAAACTTTCAAAGAAATCTGTTTAAAATGATGGGGAATATATTTGGACATGTTTAAATGTTGGAAAAAATAGCATTAAATCATCCAAAAATTGTTTTTCAGAAAAACACCATTTTATGACAAGGTTATAAATCTCCAAAGTATGAAAGAGATCAGTGGAAAACTTGGGGAGGTTTCCAGACAATATTAAAATGCTGAAAAATACAAATAGCTATAACTACTCTAAAAATTGTTGAATTGAGCCACTCTTCAGGGGAACACATGTTAATCTCAATCAGAGACCAATTGAACAGTTGGAGGAAATCTCCAAACAAGAGTTCACAACAGGATTGATGGACAGGCACACCATAACATAATATGTCCCATAAACAAGAGGCCCAATGAGTTGACAGCGCTCACCTGGTATAAACATACCATCAAATTTGACCCCTGTGATCTTTAATATAGGTCAAGGAAATTTCTTATCGCAAACTTTGCAGGCTGCATCCTAGGAACATACCAGTATCAGCCAAATATCATGCAGCTATGCCTTTTAGTTCACGAGAAGTCATTTAAATGTTTTAACAAATTTGGTCACTGTGACCTTGAATATAAGTCAAGATCATTTATTTTCCCAATCTGACCCCTGTGACCTTGAATATACATCAAGGTCATTTCTTTCTGCAAGCGTTGTTGGGCTTTATCCTAGGAACGTACCAGCAAAATATCAAAACATTTGGTCCATTGGTTATTGAAAAGAAATTGTTTTTTAAAAAGTTGACAGATGCTGCACCACAGCATGAGTAAGTCTTGTCCCTTCGAGCCAGGTGAGCTAAAAATCTTGACAAGTGTGATAAAAATAAGTTGGCAGAGTATATAATTTGGTTGTCATGCATATAAGGATTCCCATAACGGTCATCTGACAAAAAGCAAGCCAAACCTAGAAAGTGGGTTGAGGTCATTCATTTGAACAAACTTGGTAGCCTCTCCTCCAAGCATCTTACAGGCCCAATATCAGCACTCATGGACTTTTGCTTGTTGAGAAGAAGTCGTTTGTATATTTTAACATATTTGACCCCTGTGACCTTTAAAGTGGGTCAAGGTCATTCATTTGAACAAACTTGGTAGTCCTTCATCCCAGCATGTCACAGGCCCAATATCTACACTCTGAGCCTTTTGGTTAATGAGAAGAAGTTGTTTAAAGATTTTAACATATTTGACCCCTGTGACCTTGAAAGTGGGTTGAGGTTATTCATTTGAATAAACTTGGTAGCCTTTCCTCCCAGCATGCTACAGACCCAATATTGGCACTCATAGACTTTTGCTTATTGAGATGAAGTCCTTTGTATATTTTAACATATTTGACCCCTGTGACCTTGAAAGTGGGCCAAGGTCATTCATTTGAACAAACTTTGTAGGGCTCCATGCCAGCATACTATGGGCCAAGTATTAGCCCCCTAGGCCTTCTAGTATTTGAGAAGAAGTTATTTAAAGATTTTGACATATTTGACCCCTGCGACCTTGAAAGTTGTTCAAGGTCATTCATTTAAATAAACTTGGTAGCCTTTCCTCCCAGCATGCTACAGACCCAATATCGGCACTCATAGACTTTTGCTTATTGAGAAGAAGTTGTTTAAAGATTTTAACATATTTGACCCCTGTGACCTTTAAAGTGGGTCAAGGTCATTCATTTGAACAAACTTGGTAGTCCTTCATCCCAGCATGTCACAGGCCCAATATCTACACTCTGAGCCTTTTGGTTAATGAGAAGAAGTTGTTTAAAGATTTTAACATATTTGACCCCTGTGACCTTGAAAGTGGGTTGAGGTTATTCATTTGAATAAACTTGGTAGCCTTTCCTCCCAGCATGCTACAGACCCAATATCGGCACTCATAGACTTTTGCTTATTGAGATGAAGTCCTTTGTATATTTTAACATATTTGACCCCTGTGACCTTGAAAGTGGGCCAAGGTCATTCATTTGAACAAACTTTGTAGGGCTCCATGCCAGCATGCTATGGGCCAAGTATTAGCCCCCTAGGCCTTCTAGTATTTGAGAAGAAGTTATTTAAAGATTTTGACATATTTGACCCCTGCGACCTTGAAAGTTGTTCAAGGTCATTCATTTAAATAAACTTGGTAGCCTTTCCTCCCAGCATGCTACAGACCCAATATTGGCACTCATAGAATTTTGCTTATTGAGATGAAGTCCTTTGTATATTTTAACATATTTGACCCCTGTGACCTTGAAAGTGGGCCAAGGTCATTCATTTGAACAAACTTTGTAGGGCTCCATGCCAGCATACTATGGGCCAAGTATTAGCCCCCTAGGCCTTCTAGTATTTGAGAAGAAGTTATTTAAAGATTTTGACATATTTGACCCCTTTGAAAGTTGTTCAAGGTCATTCATTTAAATAAACTTGGTAGCCTTTCCTCCCAGCATGCTACAGACCCAATATCGGCACTCATAGACTTTTGCTTATTGAGAAGAAGTTGTTTAAAGATTTTAACATATTTGACCCCTGTGACTTTTAAAGTGGGTCAAGGTCATTCATTTGAACAAACTTGGTAGTCCTTCATCCCAGCATGTCACAGGCCCAATATCTACACTCTGAGCCTTTTGGTTAATGAGAAGAAGTTGTTTAAAGATTTTAACATATTTGACCCCTGTGACCTTGAAAGTGGGTTGAGGTTATCCATTTGAATAAACTTGGTAGCCTTTCCTCCCAGCATGCTACAGACCCAATATCGGCACTCATAGACTTTTGCTTATTGAGATGAAGTCCTTTGTATATTTTAACATATTTGACCCCTGTGACCTTGAAAGTGGGCCAAGGTCATTCATTTGAACAAACTTTGTAGGGCTCCATGCCAGCATGCTATGGGCCAAGTATTAGCCCCCTAGGCCTTCTAGTATTTGAGAAGAAGTTATTTAAAGATTTTGACATATTTGACCCCTGCGACCTTGAAAGTTGTTCAAGGTCATTCATTTAAATAAACTTGGTAGCCTTTCCTCCCAGCATGCTACAGACCCAATATCGGCACTCATAGACTTTTGCTTATTGAGATGAAGTCCTTTGTATATTTTAACATATTTGACCCCTGTGACCTTGAAAGTGGGCCAAGGTCATTCATTTGAACAAACTTTGTAGGGCTCCATGCCAGCATGCTATGGGCCAAGTATTAGCCCCTAGGCCTTCTAGTATTTGAGAAGAAGTTATTTAAAGATTTTAACATATTTGGCCCCTGTGACCTTGAACGTGGGTCAAGGTCATTCACTATAACAAACTTAGTAGCACTTCATCCCAGCATGCCACAGGCCCAACATCTACACTCTGAGCCTTTTGGTTAATGAGAAGAAGTTGTTTAAAGATTTTAACATATTTGGCCCCTGTGACCTTGAACGTGGGTCAAGGTCATTCACTTGAACAAACTTAGTAGCACTTCATCCCAGCATGTCACAGGCCCAATATCTACACTCTGAGCCTTTTGGTTAATGAGAAGAAGTTGTTTAAAGATTTTAACATATTTGACCCCTGTGACCTTTAAAGTGGGTCAAGATCATTCATTTGAACAAACTTGGTAGTGCTCCATGCCAGTATCCTCTGTGCCAAGTATTAGCCCCCTAGACCTTCTAGTATTTGAGAAGAAGTTGTTTGAATGAAAAGTTTACGCACGGCGGACGGCGGATAACGACGGACGAAGCACGATGGCTATAGGTCATCTTGACCCTTTGGGTCAGATGACCTAAAAACATACTATCAAATTAAATTACCAACATAACACAATACAGGTTTTACCAATTTTATTACTGCACATGCACAGTTATTGATGAACTGTAATTACAAATGACAGCAGTTGATGAAGCTGCTAAATGGGCCAACCCATTAGTTTGTCCGTGGAAACTAATCTCAAGGATAACAGTGTATGCTGTTTTACAACCAATTTTTGGACAGTTGAGAAGTGAGGTATGCAACCACAGCAGTTAAATATGTGCTTGATTTCCTTGAGCGTGGCATGTTAAATATATGTTGTACAATTAAAAACATCCATTTTCATCAGACATTTTTAGTATTCATGAAAAATGTTTGCAAAACTCCTCTTTTGTCTTAGTCACATGACAGTTAAAAAATAACTGAATTTATAATAAACAAATATTAATGTGTTTATTACATAACAGGTTGACAGAGAACTTGATTGTTAAACATATTAACAAACAGTATTTGTTATATTATGTACAAGTACATACACTTGTTACCAGATCAGCCCTATAAATATATGGCGCATACTGTACTCCGTACATTCAATATTTAGAGGTACCTGTATAATCAACAAGAATGCCATTTTGTTATTTTGATTCAAACTTTCCCTGATCACTGTTTTAAGTACTGTAACAAAGCTGATCAACACTTCACTTCAGATGATGCACAGTTTGAAACAATCATAGACATGATGAAGCTTTTGTGAAAATTTTGGATGATCTATAAAAAAAAATCCACAAAAATCCAATTACTGTATACATTCTATATATTTACCAATTACAACTTTTACCATCTCAAAAGCTGAATTGAACAGTCAAGTAGGACAACTATGGTAAAAAATTACATAAATCTCATGCAATCTGGTTCTGTAATTTCATCATAAGATTACTGTAAATCAGGATATTTTTGCCATACAAAATAAGTTACGATCACCCATGTACCATTATATATGAATTTGCCCTCCATGGATTTTATGAGAGGGTGATATAATTGTTACAAATTTTCACTCCATCTTAAGTTTGCCTCCCTGTTCATGGGCGAGAAAGGTGAAGTTTAAGCTGTGGAGAAAATGTCCCGTTGTACACAGGTATACAGTATATGAATTGTTTTTTCTGTACTTTGTATCATCAAAGCTGTGAAATTTTCAAGGTTAAAAAACTTATTTCAGTTTAAAAAAATGAAGATGTAATTTTAAAGTGAAAAGGAACTATCAATATATGACAATATATTTTTTCAGGGTTATTTATATTTTGGGTCAGAATAAAAGTTCCAATTGGCCTTCTAAAAGTGTCAGGATTTTAAAATGTAAAACCTCCGAGATTCCCCCACCAAGAATGTGTATATTTGTATTTTGCAATGTCTGTACTTAAACAGAATGGGAGAGGTGGATCAAGTTGACTAGGTACTATGTACCTCATGACTGCTAATTACAAAACATAATGGGAGTTGTTTACATATAAGCAAATCGCTCAATAATACCATAGGTAAGATATATACATACACTGAATGATGATGATGGGAAATGCACACCAAACTTAAAATATGTCAATCTCAGGAGAAAAATGCATGATACACATTCAAAAAGTTATATAAATCTTCACTGGTACTAAATGTTTGCAAATATATGAGCATATATTTTGACAGTTCTGACCATTCCTGTTATAAAGTACCCCGTTACTATGCATTAGGCTTTGTATATGCCAAGTCAATATAAATACAGTCATCTGAGGTTCTATGGATGGTATGCAGTATATACATGTTTCATCATAAATAGTTCAATTTGGGACACCACAGCGTATTAATATTTGTCAAGTAGACAATGTATATACGAGCCATGTACGCATGATATGTCTCCATTTGGAAATAATTAACATCAGTAAAAATTTCCTAAAATATCGATGGCATTCTAAAGAAACAGGAAAGAAGAAAATGTATATGTATTAATAGAATCTACACAAATTAAAACTTGTTATATATCAATTACAGGTAAATATAAAAGTTCATTAGCTGCTACCTGAATGCAACTCCTACAGTACTTCATTAACTCAAACGAAAGAACAGCATCTTGTGGGTTTGATGACAGTACTTCAACTTGACAAAATATGAAATCGATTTTAGATAGAATAAAAAACACTATCACCCTTTTTCCACTGAAAATGGTAAAATATTTTGAAATTAAACACACAGTACCTTGGCATTGCAACAAAACATGAAAATATACATTAAGAATTTTCTTTCATTGATAAAAGCCTACCTGAAGCCTAAAAGTGCATGTAAAAGGAGACAAATGTTCTAAGATATTATTCACATGCTGTAAACGTACTTAATTTGGCACAAATCAAACTTTAGTGCATAATCACTGGCATGTTCATGCAATGATAAATTCATGATAATTATTATATAGAGGATATGTAATAATGTCTTCAGTACCAGATATGTTTCATAAGTGTGTCTAGTATTTTAGTATCTTTCACGAGCAGCCCTCATGAAAGATACAAAAATATTAGTCACACAAGTGAAAAATATTTGTTATAACTGAAGACACTGTTAGATATTCTATTTATTAAATTTTCACAAGCAAAATAGCCAAATTACTGGCATGTTTAGAACAAATATGAAACGAGGAAGCTGACAAGGCTTTTCGCAGACACTACTCACTTATTATAGCTTTGCAGTACGCGACAATTTATAGACCATTTTTTTATTTTTAAGTCATTCAAAATAAAAATAAAATAAAAATAAAATTCATTGTAAATTTATTTTCATATTCACTTAGAAAGTATAATGTGTTCATGTCACTAAGAGACAAAATTTGCTGTAAAACATTCAAAGGGAGTTTTACCTGTGTCAAGTTACTACACGACTGAAAATATGGTGGTAACCTACAGCTGTTGCTGTTGATAACACGAATCCCCTAGAAACATCTCAGGTGTTAGCTCCACATTCAAGGCGTTCAGTTGGGAAGTAGATTTGTTCTCTGATAAGGTAACTTGCGTTGCATTGTTTGCTGACTTTCACAGAAATGAATGTTTACCTTGGAATCGATGGTTGTGTCACAAGTAAACAACCCCTTAAGGTGTCTGGTTTTGTGTTTTTTTTTATTTATCAATTCTATCAGATGATTTGTGTTCTCTTTTCTCATTGGCTTAAGTCTGCATATATCGCTTTATTTCACTGGCAAAAACGTAATAAATATGCAGCAGAGAGAAACTTCAATTAGCACACTCATATTAAGTGAAATACTTTCAGGACACAAGTACTAAGATAACTGCTAGAATAGTATGCGTTTACAGCATGTAAGCAATAGACTGAATACATAGTGCAAATCTTGTTATCAAGTAATCTAGATTTGACCAAAATATATAAAGATTTTACAAATGTGAAATATTTTAAGTTGGATTTGGCTAACTTCCAGGCATTAGTTCACTCTTGCACAGCTCTAAATAAAATCCTTTCTCTTAGAGAGTCTAGGTTGTCATATTTCTATCCCAAGAGAAGAGAAGTCCCCCTATTCTCCCACATGTTGAAGGACCACCTCAGAATCGGTTGAGACCACATTTGTCAAGATGCCAAACACCTCTGTTGAAAGATCTCCTCTAAAGGGAGACAACTTCTATCAAGAAACCACCTCGTTCGATTAATTACAGATCCTGAAGAAAGCACATATTTTTTTTTTATAAATTGGGACCAATTTATTGTTGGAAAATTCCAGTACAAAATCAGATGTAAGATTTAAAGGGGAGAGTTAAGGATTGATCTGTTGATCAGTCCTGACCAGTGGCTATATGAAGGTTGGCATACCTGTTATACAGGAATCAAAGATGTTTATGATTGGGATTACACATGATAAAAGATATATAACACACAACCATTCACTCAGTAATAACTATGAAAATAATCCAACAAAGAAATACCTTTTTTTCAGAATATAAATGAGTCTCTATATATGGTAATTTTATATATTCATTGTGTAGCCACATGTACACAACTCCTTGTATCATTTCATTATGTCAAGACTCCTAATAACTTGTGAGATCATTTAATATTCATTACAACCAATTAGCACATATACATTATCTAATTCAAAGATTTTGGATTGAAACCAAGGCAAAGTTTGGTTGAAAAGTTAAACCATGTGTTGTTACAATTTGAAGGGTTTCTGTAGTTTTGGTTAGAACAAAACTTAAACCTATATACTACATATATATAGTCACCAATAAAATAAGTAAAGTTAATGGACACACAAATTTTAATTTCACTTGTTTCTTTCAGTTTAGCTATACAGAATGTATCTTGGTTAATCAAAGTCATACAAAATATTGATTCGAAGACAAACCTGTCCTAATTTTAGGCACAATGGTAATTATCCCTGCCCAACAACTGTATACATTATTTGACATCATCCAAGACATATCCACTTTCTTTCTGGCAATAATCATCTTGCATTGTTTTAATTGAGTTGAAACAACATACTGAAGATCTATGTAACTTGGTAACTTTTTAACACCAATTAAAAAGAGCTCCACTACCAAACTTCCAAAGGACTTAAATACAGCACTTATTTCAACTCCCTTCAAAGGAAGATTTTTTTTATTATTTTTTTTTCAATTTCCAAAAAGAATTGTCCAGAAATATATGGTACAAGTTAATAGTCCTTCAGAAATGAATAATCAATTTTAGGAATTCATTGAAAATGATATCTTTTCTCCAAGTACATTACCAGGGGATATATTACTGTTACATGCAGAAATATCTATAAATGTATTTCTAACTTCAAAACATGAAGGGGTACACATACAATGTGTAACATGTATCTTTAATATTACATAATATCAATAATATATAAATAATACGAGAAAGCACTAATAAGTAACGAGACCTTTGTTAATTACAATGGTGTTTTTTTTTTTGTTTTTTTTTCTCTCTTTTTCTTTTCGAAAATATACAATTTACAGTGAGTTCAAAAATTAAAATTACAGTTAAAAATCAGAAAAAGGAAAGTCTGACTGAGCAAGTGTGCACAGAGGTCACAGCATATCGACTCACACAATTTTAAAATGAGCACTATAAGAATCAATTATTACATAGCAAACAATGTATAAAGATGAGGTTAAAATGGAACATTCAATCAATCTTTGTTCTCATCACAAAATATCACATACATTTTATGATAAAATCAATTAACAGCCACATACATACAACGTCACAGAGACCTTTTAGCAGCTACATGTAGTATTTAAGTTTTTTTTTTTCATATATAATGCCAAAAACAAATTTTTTTCAAACCAAAATGTGCCAGCTAGTATGATTTTGCTCTTGTTTTATTTTTGCTCCTAGATCTTATCAACCATATACATGATGCTCAGTGATTATGATTCAGTAATTCATCAGGAGGCAAGTCAATCTTGCTAGCTTTCAATTGAAAAGTGTAATTATTATCAAACAAGATATACAGGCTAATTAAAATATTTCTAATTTTTGTTGAAACCCAGTAATAAAAGGATAAAGAATATACAATGCAGTGTAGAAATGTGACCTAAAATTTCCTATCTTTATTGCCATTTAACAGTATCAATGAGTTACTTCCCCTTCAAAATATCATTTCTAGGTTTTAGTTTGATCAAGAACTATAGAGGTCATAGTCTTCTTATAGAGGTATCTATCTATGTAGAAGATCAAATCTACTTTGGTATTGTTTGATTTGCATTTGTAGAGAAACAAGAAGCTGTGGTATTCCAATATCACTAATAACTCCATCATTAATTTCTCTTTGGTTACAGGGGCATTCTTTTAAGCGAAGCTAGAATTATGCTATGCCATTGTTTTTCAATTTTTTTGTCTAAATGAGTCTCATTCTTATACACATGCCCAACAATGATGAAAAAGGCATGGAATTTAACAGAAAATACAGGTTTATATTCACTGTTTGGATTAATCCGGGCGCTTCTGGTCAAAGTTTTGTTTTTTGTAACTATGAGTTAGCTTTGAATTTCAACTGCAATATTAGTGTGAAGTCAATAACTTTCACTATTTCAGAAAAATACACTATTTTCATTTAGTTTTATATTGATATAAATACAAATAGCTTCAACAATGTGATGCCCCTTTCAACCTGAACAACTAGACACTGCTTCTACATGCATTATTATTGGGAAATATAGCTGTGATTGCATATTACATGGAAAATTATTACCAAGGTAAATAGTTGATGATCAAACAAACCCATTACTGTGTCACCTACACACTTCCACAGAGAAGATTAAGTAACCTAAAACCTGGTGCCACTTTCACACATTACCATTAGTCAACCACGAAAGTCATTATTAAAAAGGCTGACCACTGACTGTCACCTAACACATAAGGAGGTGCACATTCAAGAAAAGGTATGAATTTAGTTTTATTTCTAGAGAATATCTTAAGAAGTTTCAAATATCTATGTTTCTGGTACTACTACATAAAAACCTGGGGGTCTTTGTCTTGGAGAGCTGTCATTCATTTCTGTTTTTGAAACTCTTCCTGGTTTAATTTACTTTAGTCTGAATCATATACCATTGACTTTTACCAGGATAATTATCAAAAGACTACAAACAATGTTTAAAACCGAGAACTGTAAAATTCATAATTCTGTATGATGTACACATCGTCTTGACATTTAAAATTGTTATAATATTATAATAAAGAAATTTTGTTTTGTTTCTAATTAATTATGTTGTTGGACTTAAAATTTTTAAGATCAGTCATCAGACTGGATAAAAGTTCTATGCTTAAATTTTAAATTATCTTGTATTTGACTATGTAGTTTCAGTCAATCTTCTAATATTTCTTTATACATTGTACACTATGTATAAAGAAATTTCTACTCTACATAAAACAGTTACCATAAAAAAGTATCTCCTATAGACATGTAGCTTAAAATCTCTCATCACATTCAGCTTTGTAACCGGTCATAACAGATATTAACAAATATCATTTTCAAATTGATCAAATGATCATAAAAAAGTTCAACTGTATAATATTCACCTCACAAAACTTGCCACACAAGGTAATGATATAAAGGGTTTTCCACACAACGATAGCACTATCAGTCTCCGGCAAGTCCAACACATCAGTGTTCAGTACCTCAAGAGGCAGAGCCTTCGGTCCATATGTATTTATGATCTTCTCTGGAACTTAACCACCTCAAACTGGGTCAAATCCAGCACACAACATCAGAACATATTACATGTTGTATCCATGCCATCCTTTACAACAATTTACGAACTTTCATTAACAATTTATAATTTCTACCTGGCATGTGTAGTTAGTTTCAGGAAATGAATACATTGTCCATTATTCATCACCAACACTTATGTCTTCACAACAGCAATACTTGCTCTAAAACAACACTGTGGACTCGTCCTTAGTCAAAGTAAAGGAGACAGTACCATTATATTGTGTAGTATTGTGCAAAACAAAGATATCTCTTATAATCGCCTTTCGAAAGAGACACATAGAGTTGTGTGTAATTTGCTGTTCAGATTAACGTGCTCATTTAGTTGTTATCGGGACACCTTGTACAGAATATCCAGCTATTCCAACAGGTGCACTGTCCCAAACGCTAGTGCTTATCAACCAAGTGGTGAGTCCCCGAAGACAACATTATACAAATTGGAGAAAGTGTCTCTATGTCTTTATTCCATAACCAAGATGACTGTACTAATACTCTCAATCTGAAGGAGCTTACAATATGTCGCTGAGGTGTTGACACCAATATCCCAGGGACATGAAGAAGCATTAATAGTCTGTGGCATAATGGAAGGCTCATCAAGTTTAGCACAGCTGCTAATCTGGTGTAGATGTTACCACAATGCCAGTCTATTATAAGGTAGGAACACGTCCTAATCCAAAGTAAAGTTTACCACAATGCTAATCCACTTAAGCATTACCACAATGCTAATCCACTTAAGCATTACCACAATGCTAATCCACTTAAGCATTACCACAATGCTAATCCACTGTAAAATATTACCAGGATGGTAATCCATTGTAAAGGTAACAAATAATGCCAAAAAAACACAATCAGTGACAATCTATCTTGGAAGGTGACTATCACACTAAGTAAGTTAAGAGCACTATTCTGACAGTGTGTGGACAGATTGCAGCTCCTGCCAGTCATCATTTAGTCTGTTGAGAAATTTCCATCAAAGACTTCTTGATGCAGTGGAGGAAAATCTTTCTGTTGCTCCATGCCCTGCAGCTTCATGCTGTTGAGCACCTCGGAATGCTTGTTGTTAAGGTTCCTAAAGAATGGTATGAGTGATATCGTCTTCGTGAACACCTTATTTACACCTGGAATGCACCATAAAAGATATATCAGTTATTTGCAATGAGTGTTTAAACAAGAATCTCCAACCAGATGAGAACATTTTTTACCAGTTAAACAGCCTGAATGGTAAAATGTAAGCATCATTAATAAACATTACACTTAGACATTATCCTTTTATTTTCCAACAAAAATGAAAGGTATATTAAAAACTTACAAGGAAATACATGTATTTATCGTTTTTGAAAGATCATCAAACACAAAAGTGGAATTCTTGAGTACTTACCTTCTTCTCCTTGTGAAGTAAGCATGAGATGATAAAGGCACTGAAGCAGCAGTATTTGTAGTTTGTCAATAGCTTTTGCATTCTTTAGGTTAAGGCGATCTGTGTAAGAGACAAAACATAAATCAGGAGACAGTACAAACCAAGTCACCCAAGTGACAATAAGAGATTCAGAGTCAAGAGACAACGACTTCACTGTATCATGAGTGACCCTATGTCTCAGACTTGAGTCACCCAACTGATTATAACTGGATAGAGACTGTAGTCGTCCAAGT
Organism: Ylistrum balloti; assembly: GCF_031769215.1. Classification (NCBI taxonomy): domain Eukaryota; kingdom Metazoa; phylum Mollusca; class Bivalvia; order Pectinida; family Pectinidae; genus Ylistrum; species Ylistrum balloti. The sequence continues at coordinate 440,672 of NW_026782290.1, read as the reverse complement.
GAACCTCAGTCACCAAAATGACAATATGGGATTCAGACTCAACTTATTACACAGAATGATTCAAATGCAAGTATTATGAGTGACAATACGTCTCAGACTTAAGTCCCCAAACTATAATGGAGATTCGACTGCAGTCATCCAAGTGACAATAGGACTCTGACTTGAGTAACTTGAGTTACAATAGGATTCAGACCAGAGTCACCCAAGTGACAATAGGATTTAAGACTTGAGTCATCAGAGTGACAATAGGACTCTGACTTGAGTAACTCAAGTTACTATAGGATTCAGACCAGAGTCACCCAAGTGACAATAGGATTTAAGACTTGAGTCATCAGAGTGACAATAGGACTCTGACTCGAGTAACTTGAGTTACAATAGGATTCAGACCAGAGTCACCAAAGTGACAATAGGATTTAAGACTTGAGTCATCAGAGTGACAATAGGACTCTGACTTGAGTAACTCGAGTTACAATAGGATTCAGACCAGAGTTACCAAAGTGACAACAGGATTTAAGACTTGAGTCATCAGAATGACAATAGGACTCTGACTTGAGTAACTCGAGTTACAATAGGATTCAGACCAGAGTCACCAAAGTGACAATAGGATTTAAGACTTGAGTCATCAGGGTGATAATAGGACTCTGACTTGAATCACTTGAGAGACCCATGCAGAACTACAAGAAATTGCTATAACAAACATTTACTGTCAAGATCAAAGCTAGCCACCTGTCAACTATCCATGACACCTACAAATGAAATTTGACAAAGATCCATCCAGTGATCCTCAAGAAGTAGTGATAATGATAATGATGACGGGCTAACAAAATATCTACGTTGAAGACGCATGCTTCTTACAAAATCTAAACACATTCCTACTTCTATAAAAACCTAATTGTTTTGTCAAAGTGTGTTTGGTTACATTTCCTTCAAGCTTATGTACAATCTGTGCCTCAAGATGGAACAGCAAATGTGTACAGGTCTGTATATATTTGTGTGGTAGTCCATGAAACATGCAATTAGCCATGAAACATTGTGAACAAAAAGCTTTACCTTGTAAATGTAATGGATGTGAACAAATTCCTTTTAGAACAAAAAATATTCACTTGCCTTTAGCAATATACCCATATACAAACTTGAAAAATATCAAAGGATAAGCTGGTCAACGCTTTGTTTCACTTACGAGGACAAATAATCAAAATAGATGAAAAGAGTGCAATTTCTACATCTGAGAGACATAGCGGGTTCAGCTCTCCTGCCACAATGAAAAACTCGTCCATGAAACTCCCCATTGGCATTGACTGTATCACCATCCTGAAAAAAAAAAAAGATTTAAAAAAATTAATGTCAAGGACTAAGTTATTTCCATGACACAAAAGGAAAAAATAAGGAAAACCTTCTTCTAGAGAATATATATTAATGAAAAAATCTAACTTACACCACTAAACATATAATATGCTTGCCTTTATTAACATCTGTGACAATACAATATGAACCAATATCATGTATTCCTATCATTCAACCTTTAAGTAAAATGTGTTTGATCAAATTAAATTGAGAAATGAAGTGATTAAACTAGTTAATGTCTCAAAGATAGTTAAATGTGACTTTGACCTTGCAACCCTGAAACAGATACTCGGGAAGGTATCGCCATTTAGGTGACCTTTGAAGAAAAATCAATAACCCTGACGAGAAATGATGAGGTCACTTCTAACACTAGAATGCCATTAAATCTGAGACCACTATCATATAGCCTGAGAGTAGATCATTCCCTCTTCTACACAAAACAAATGGACACAAACGACCATGTTTGTACAGCTCTAGCATCTCTAAATGTAGATTCTAAACTATTATGAAATTATCCATCTTTATTTCTGACTCACAGTACAGAGGTAAGCTTTTATTACAGTGTCATTACAATTGATGACAATTTCTGTTGCCAATTAATAGCGGCAATAGATGCTTATTAAAATCCCAATTTTTTTGCCATATCAATATCAGATATGTATGGTTGAGAATATTGGACAAGTTATATTCAGGATATATGAATGTACCTGGGACATTTCATTTTCATATCTGGGTCAAACATCTCTTGTGAATCCACGTCTACCAAGTTACACATACGACAGGCCAGTATCTCAAAAGATCCTTGCTTAATCAAAAGAATCTGGTCTTCCTGGCTGATCTCACTAAAACCTGTCACATAAACCAAACAATGAAGACTGCTGTTTTACAAAGATACAAGTGATTTCAGTTCAAATTTGTTTTAAAAGATACATGCTGTTTATATCAAATAAAAGTAAGTCAAAAATTTCAAGAGAAACTCTATGAAACTCACAAAATGCAAGATAAGAAAAGTAATTTGATAAAGTGAAGAAATATTCATTGTCAACTTACAAAAAATTTACAAGTACTTTCATACATACAATTATATATTACATATTCAGTGTACATAATCTGCAACTCTCACCAGAATGTTTACATGTTGTGTAAATGTCAAAGCCTTTTACTGATAACAATTATGATACATTTGGAAGTCCTTTAGATTCAATGTAGACATTTACTACCAATAAAGCTACACCTATGGACTTTCTTTCTGTACATACATTTTTATATCATGACTAACATAATATTATTTATATCCGTATACCTTTTTCTTTATACAATTATGCAAGGACATATAAAACTTACCAGGAATTCTTTTACAAAATTTGACTGCCTGTGTGATCTCTGGTACCATGTTCTGTAGGAACTGTTTCCACATCATGCCAGGGTCTAGAGAAAGTTCACTGAAGTCAGGCTGACAAACGAAAAAAAAGTAAAAGTAAGCTGCCACTGGCCATAATGGCGGACATATTATGTTAAATTACATTACACCAGGGTCTAAGGAAAGTTTACTGAGATCAGGCTCCCAAACACAAAACAACATGTAAAAGTAAGCTTCAACGGGTCAGAATGGCAGACATATTATGGTTAATTACATTACACCAAGGTCTAAGGAAAGTTTACTGAGATCAGGCTCCCAAACACAAAACAGCATGTAAAAGTTATTATATAAGCTTCCACCGGTCAGAATGGCAGACATTAATTACATTTGTACCAAAATAAAGCAAATGTTGAACAAGTGATTACAAAACTTGCAAATTCAATCCATATTCTAATGATAATAATGATAGAAAATGGCTGACTAATGAATATCACAGTCTGTTCAATTTCCTAGACAACAACAGAATATGATTGAATATACATAATATAGTATGTTCATTTTACAGACAACAGATAATGATTGAATATACATAATATAGTATGTTCATTCTTACAGACAACAATAGATAATGATTGAATATACATAATATAGTATGTTCATTCTTACAGACAACAATAGATAATGATTGGATATACATATTACAGTCTGTTAAAATGACTATGTCTTGTTATCAAAAGCAATGACATTGTCAATTATAACTGTGCTACTGATTCCTGCACTTTTGTTTTTTAATTCAGTAAATACAATTACCACTTTTAGAATAAAAAGAAAGTGCAGAGAATCAATAAGTACCGTTAACACTAATTGATTCTCTAATATCATACAATGAACATGTTGATTTTTTAACACTAGTTATTCAGTTATTTACACTCTTGAAAGGTTAGTGATATTTTGTCCTACCCATGATATAATGTATTTAATAGAAAACGATAAAATATTCTCTACACCCCATTTAATTATTATACAAATGTAATATAGAAGAGGGTATCTGTTTTAAATCATTTCTATGTTTGGTTTTCATTGTTTAATGTCTTCGCAACATCTTGTGTCATTTAAAGTCAGCCTCCTGGTAAACACGAGGTGAATGCACGTGTTGAATGTGTGCGTTTTTGGTATGTGTATTCTAAACATGTGTATTCTGTTAGCTCATTGTAAACTGTGAAGAGAGAATTATCAGTATATACCTAGTTTTTTGTCAAGAAATCATTGAAACACTGGGTAACAAAAACATAACTGTAGATCTCACTTATCAGATACTCTGTCAATTCCAATTATCTATTCTGCATAGATTATCAGAAAAGAAAACAAAATACACAACATCACAGACTTTGATGTCTAATTCAGTGATGGTTTATAGGTACATATCAGAAATTTAGGATATTTCCTGTGCTTAATCATGTCCATGATTAAGATGTCAATTAGCAGGCACAGTCCTCATTCCCCAACTTTCCAGGAACAAATTTGTGACCAAAATTCAATAAAACTACCAACCTCAACTGGTCAAAATTCATATTATAATCAACTTTCTAAAATCATGGTCTGTTAGAAGTAAATAACATCAATAACAAGAACTAGATTCCAATGCCTGGATAGCAACAATTCCAGTATTTTAAGCATTTTAAAAACATTTCCTCAATGAGACAGAGTATTATCACAAGTTATGGTGTTAAACCTTGCGAACGACAACAGCATGTTCCATTTGTAACATGTTTTGTTTTGCCCTTGACATAGTTCAGTTCGATGTGTCACGTATAGCAGCACTATGTTGAACATGTGTCTGCACTTACATGTACACAACTTGTATAAAGTTAGAAATGCGGCCATAAAAACAATTTAACAACATGCTCACAATATAGGATATTCTAACGAAATTGAAAATTAACAGGCACAAACTGAATATTGCTAGTGTATATAAAAACAAATGCTTGGATATATACACTGTTTCACTATACAAAACACTTAAATAAAATAACTGATAATCATATGATTTTTAAGCAGAAAATATGAGTGTTAAATATCTCCAGAATGAACGTACAAGACTGGTTTTCAAGTTCTATCCTTAATAAATATATTATGGTATGTTACCCCTAGTTTCAAAATACAAGTTAACACTGTAAACTTTGCATGCCCATTATCATTTCAAGTTGGGAAATGATATGTCAACAATCATGCTAGTTTCTGTCATACAAGTGGTGATGATATGTGTGGTGAATTAATAATCTCCCACTCTATGTTATTGTATCACGCACTGTAATGGAATCCCATGCACTTTTGAATGTCTTTGATAAAATAAAGGCTGTTTGAAATATCATCTTTTAAGACAAACTTGGGAAAATACTGAGGATTTATTTTAAGCGATCTCATTAAAACTGATGCATTTTGATAAAAATATTTCAATATCTGACGCGTTTGAAGTGTTGTTTTGTAGCTTTGGTATCTGACCTGCTGAAATAATTGGTTGCTCCAAAATGGTGGTTTGAATGGTGTCAAACAGCATGGCAGCGATACAGAAAATCAGTAAATATAAGGATTGTAACTTTCTAAATGGTTTTGCTTATTAGAGAGTAACCACCATTGAACCTACATAACCTGAGCTTTGCTGTTTGTTGTTATTTCCCAGTAACCTAGAAGTTAACCTATAACTTAACACTATATTATATAGGTCAAAGTTCACTTAATATAATTTCACATATACTTCTTCTTTTAACAATTATGATGTATAATTATTAACCAGTAACCTACAAGTTAACACTACATCACATAGGTCAAAGTTCACTTAATATAATTTCACATATACTTCTTCTTTTAACAATTATGATGTATTGTTATTAACCAGTAACCTACAAGTTAACACTACATCACATAGGTCAAAGTTCACTTAATATAATATCACATATACTTCTTATTTTAACAATTATGATGTATAGTTATTCCCCAGTAACCTACAGGTTAACACCAAATCATAGAGGTTAAAGTTCACTTAATATAATATCACATATACTTCTTATATTAACAATTATGATGTATACATGTAGTTATTCCCCAGTAACCTAGAGGTTAACACTCCATCATAGAGGTCAAAGTTCACTTAATATAATATCACATATACTTCTTATTTTAACAATTATAATGTATAGTTATTCCCCAGTAACCTAGATGTTAACACTACATCACATAGGTCAAAGTTCACTTACTATAATATCACATATACTTCTTCTAACAATTATGATGTATAGTTATTCCCCAGTAACCTAGACGTTAACACTACATCATAGAGGTCAAAGTTCACTTAATATAATATCACATATACTTCTTATTTTAACAATTATGATGTATAGTTATTCCCCAGTAACCTACATCACATAGGTCAAAAGTTCACTTACTATAACATCACTTCTAATAACAAATTAGATGTTTTAGTTTCTTATTATGATACTGAACTTACCATTGCAGACTTGTTGCCTGCCACCCGAGCATTAGCCTCCTTTACCCTCTCATTGGTTGGCTTGCACGTGTCCATGTGAGCTGCGTAAACATTCTCGGTTACCTGCTGGATTAATACTTTTCTCAGCTCGGACGGTGTCTGGGTAATGCTAGCCATCATGCGTTCAAATTCTTTGTCACTGTCTTTTTCATTGTCATTTTGTGTGGACATCTCGGGCAAGAACGATGGGTCACTGTTGGGGAATTGAGGTGAAGCATCTGGGTTTTGATTTGTGCACATGGCAACTGACATAAAATTTGCCCCATCGTTAGAAGAACTGACCATGTTCCCCCCACTACACGACAGATTGGAGGGTTCAGACTTGATACTCAAGACATTGAAATTGTCAGGGCTCTCAAGTTCCGACAACATATTCTCATCAACAAGATTGATGGTTGCCAGGTCAATGTCATTTTTGTTGTCATGCGGTAATTCTGGGTTGTTGTTGAAAGCCATGTCTCCTGGAGAGTTATTGAACTCGCCTATGGGAGAATGGCTTTTGCTGCTACCAGGGCTACTGAAGCTTGAGTACCCCGATTCCCCTCCTGCCTGGGGTCTGGCTTTGCTTTTGCTTTCCTCGCTGTCATTAGAGCTAGGGTTACGTTGGTGCTCCTTGAAGCTTGCCTGAGCTGCAGACAGGAAGGCCTGCATCAACTCAGACTTAAATGTGCCATTCTGTTGAAGCAGCGTTTGTAACTCTGCCATTTTCAGTTTGTACAAATCGGATTGAGTTGGAGGATAAGGTGCTATGGCTGGCAGATTCCCAGACCCTTGGGATTTGTTCTCTCCATTAGAGTCTTTTAAACGCTTTGGTCTCCGTCCCAATCTTGATGCTGAAAATAAAAATAAATACAAAATGCTTTCAGAATTTAATTGCACTGAATAGTGACCTTTTGAAGAATGATTAATTTTGCCTTCATACAATTTAAATATATCAAAATCGGTTAAACTCCAAATGATAAAGTTTATTTCTGACTCGGTCAGTGGTATGCTTCTTGCAGGAAGGTGAAATAGCATTTATAGCAATTCTACAAAGCTGAAATAGATTAAGGAACTGGTTTGCCAGACAATGGCTTCACTGTCACATAAATAACATATTGGACTTGATGTAGCAGTCCAGATAATCTTGAGTGCTTTAAAAATAAATTGTGACTCAGAAGCTTCAAGTCCTGATTTCAGTAAATTAGATAGATATCTCATATTGTGTATGCTACATATTTAAGTATAGGGTACTTTTCAGTTTTATTACTGAACTCGGATCAATGTATGAAAATCTTTTCTTTTGTAATCTTGTAAAGAATAATTGATGCATACACACTTATAAACATATGATCTTTCAATCCATCATATACATTACCCTGATCAATGATTAAGAGACTCATGTATTGATCAAGAATTTGTCTGGGTGTTAATTTTACTATAATCACAGTCAAGTGAATGCTAAGGGAAACAAATATATCATTATTCTACATAATTCAAAATCCAATACGGAGTCATTGAGGTGTAAAGTTTACCTCCTGTCCTTCTACCAGGTACTACTAATTAGGATAAGTGTAATGAACTACCCGAGTGGAAATTTTTCAGCTGTGACATCACAAGTTCAAGGACTGTAGCAGTCACCGTCGAAGAAATGGATATGCAACATCAGACTTACAAATGAATATTTTCTCATCTTGAAGAATCAGTTATAATGCCAAAAATAACATTATGTAGACAGTATCCAGCCATTTGAAATTTTTAAGAACTTTTTGACAGTGAATTCAATTGAAACCAAACAGGCAACTCAAGGGTACCATTAAGACTGGTAGAATTGAATATAGCTTCTAAGCACTAATGAATTTTGAATTACCAAATATTAAGAGAATTAAACAGAATAAATTGTCGATGTTGTCGATCAAAGATGATTTTTTTCTATGTCATATGAAAATCTAGTTTGCAATCATTTTATTTATCGTACAGTGAGAACAATAATTCAATAACATTCCAAATTAGTTATAAATCATTTTAGTTCCCCTACAGTCCCAAAATAGGAAAAAATGTTAGAAAACAAAGTGTTTTTTTTTTTAAAAAAAGAAATGTGTTTTGATCCTACAAGAATGTTATAATTCTCAAGCTGTTTTTTTATGGGTTAATCAAGCATCTAGTATACATTCTGATGATTAAAATAACCTGTACACATGTAAATATGTTTACTACAAAATACGTGTTGCATGAAATGTCCATATTCCTTGTCACTTGTAACTTAACCATAGCAGTTCACACATCAAGCCGTTCTGAATCAGATTTATGTGCGAGTGGTTATTAAAAGCCATACATGATCTAAAATGGGTTGCAGGTGAACAAGACGTGAAAACTGAAATTATTATGACACCCTCAGGCATTTAAAGGTACATTACTTCTCACCAGCCTAGTACTGTATACTGCCTTGCTGTAATTACTATTTTAGAAAAAGACTTTGTCGAAACTGTTTACATCAAACACATGTATGTTTTTTTATTGATTTGTCATATACACAGCCAACAAATCAAAAACATTTTATGTGTTAAAGGAATTTGATATTTCATTTCATCAAAAGGGAAATCAATAAATTTTTCAACCGAACATTTTACAAAAGCTTTTAGAGAAGGAACCCAAAGATTAAAGAAACACTATTGAAATGGCACAAAAACACTAAGGAAATAGTAAGGATATGGTATAGAAGTATGATACAAACACTACAGAAATGCTACACTTGAAATGGAACAGAAAACATGTATAGTTCATCTTAGGACCTAATACTTGTATACTTGTAAAACTATAGCAATCCAATGACAATCACCCTTTTAAAGAAAAACAGCACATCTAACAACCGAAAACAACCACTTATTTACACGAATACATTAATTGTTTCAAGCAATCATAATTTCAGTATAGACATTATTCAAGATGACTTGCGCTGTGAACTTTTGAAAAAGTTTGACGCAATTATTAGAAAAAAGTTTAGGGTCTCCTGCTCGCAGAAATACTAACAACACTGCTGTGTGCCTTACAGTGCAGGTTAGCCAATACCACAGGCCCCGTGTATACACTCATATATCCTTTTCTAATACACACAACAATAAACTGAACTCCAACCATCTCCTAACCAATAAAATTCACCTAAAAATGCACAACAGATATGTTACTTCATGAATATCAATTTCAAAATATTTTCACTTTCTTAACTTTTGCAACTTGATAAATAAAAAAATGTGTGCATCACTTTTAATGAGTAATCTGAATGCATAAGTTAAAAAAGGGGGGAGTTATTCAAAGAGTGACTAATCTAATTCAGAGAAAAAAATCTTTTGATGCAATTGACAGATTCCACAAAAAAAAAAGCAAATAAAAGATACAAAAATAAATTTTCAGAGTATAGAAGAGCGTTTTCATCGGTACATAAATTGCATGAAAACCAGAATAAAACAAATTGAGATGCATTTTTATAAACATTAGTTGATTGAAACCAAAATCAGTTGGACATCACATCTGATACTCAACAGCAGCGCCTTTCATACAGAACTTCAACCTTACGGAGATTGTATCACAAATGTTGTATCCACTGGGATACGATATCTAATTTGGATATGCTAGCATATAGGCGTACGATATATGTAATATGAGCTGAAGTGCTTCATGCATAGAAGTTTATATAGCAGTATGGGACTTGTTTTAAACAGCAGCTGCTAGTTTTTGTAAGTGATAAAGGGTAATGGTGTATTCTGGTGAGGTCAGGCCAGGGCACCAACGTAGTAATGTATACCATAATAATGCTAACTAACTAACTTCTTTAACACACTGTAATGATTTTCTATGTTAGTGTACACATTAATGTACCGTAATAATGCTAACAAACTTCCTCTTATTTTATAACATACTTTAACAATTCACATTTATCTACCGTAATAATGCTAATAAACTTCCTCTTATTTTATAACATACTTTAACAATTCTCTATGTAAGTGTCCACATTTATCTACCGTAATAATGCTAACAAACTTCCTCTTATTTAACATACTATAACAATTATCTATGTAAGTGTCCACATTTATCTACCGTAATAATGCTAACAAACTTCCTCTTATTTTATAACATACTTTAACAATTCTCTATGTAAGTGTCCACATTTATCTACCGTAATAATGCTAACAAACTTCCTCTTATTTAACATACTTAAACAATTCTCTATATTTATCTACCGTAATAATGCTAACAAACTTCCTCTTATTTAACATACTTAAACAATTCTCTATGTAAGTGTCCACATTTATCTACCGTAATAATGCTAACAAACTTCCTCTTATTTAACATACTTAACAATTAATAATGCTAACAAACTTCCTCTTATTTAACATACTTTAACAATTCTCTATGTAAGTGTCCACATTTATCTACCGTAATAATGCTAACAAACTTCCTCTTATTTAACATACTTTAACAATTCTCTATGTAAGTGTCCACATTTATCTACCGTAATAATGCTAACAAACTTCCTCTTATTTTATACTTTAACATACTTAATAACAATTCTCTTATGTAAGTGTCCACATTTATCTACCGTAATAATGCTAACAAACTTCCTCTTATTTTATAACATACTATAACAATTATCTATGTAAGTGTCCACATTTATCTACCGTAATAATGCTAACAAACTTCCTCTTATTTAACATACTTAAACGATTCTCTATGTAAGTGTCCACATTTATCTACCGTAATAATGCTAACAAACTTCCTCTTATTTAACATACTTAAACAATTCTCTATGTAAGTGTCCACATTTATCTACCGTAATAATGCTAACAAACTTCCTCTTATTTTATAACATACTTTAACAATTCTCTATGTAAGTGTCCACATTTATCTACCGTAATAATGCTAACAAACTTCCTCTTATTTAACATACTTTAACAATTCTCTATGTAAGTGTCCACATTTATCTACCGTAATAATGCTAATAAACTTCCTCTTATTTTATAACATACTTTAACAATTCTCTATGTAAGTGTCCACATTTATCTACCGTAATAATGCTAACAAACTTCCTCTTATTTAACATACTTGAACAATTCTCTATGTAAGTGTCCACATTTATCTACCGTAATAATGCTAATAAACTTCCTCTTATTTTATAACATACTTTAACAATTCTCTATGTAAGTGTCCACATTTATCTACCGTAATAATGCTAACAAACTTCCTCTTATTTAAACATACTTAACAATTCTCTAAAGTTCCACATTTATCTACCGTAATAATGCTAACAAACTTCCTCTTAAACATACTTGAACAATTCTCTTGTAAGTGTCTCACATTTATCTACCGTAATAATGCTAACAAACTTCCTCTTATTTTATAACATACTTTAACAATTCTCTATGTAAGTGTCTTCACATTTATCTTTACCGTAATAATGCTAATAAACTTCCTCTTATTTTATAACATACTTTAACAATTCTCTATGTAAGTGTACACATTTATCTACCGTAATAATGCTAATAAACTTCCTCTTATCTTATAACATACTTTAACAATTCTCTATGTAAGTGTACACATTAATGTACCGTAATAATGCTAACAAACTTCCTCTTATTTTATAACATACTTGTTCTCTAACATTTATCTACCGTAATAATGTGTCTTATTTTATAACATACTTGATTTATCTATCCGTAATAATGCTAACAAACTTCCTCTTATTTTATAACATACTTTAACAATTCTCTATGTAAGTGTACACATTTATCTACCGTAATAATGCTAACAAACTTCCTCTTATTTTATAACATACTTACTTGAACAATTCTCTATGTAAGTGTCCACATTTATCTACCGTAATAATGCTAATAAACTTCCTCTTATTTTATAACATACTTGAACAATTCTCTATGTAAGTGTCCACATTTATCTACCGTAATAATGCTAACAAACTTCCTCTTATTTTATAACATACTTTAACAATTCTCTATGTAAGTGTACACATTAATGTACCGTAATAATGCTAACAAACTTCCTCTTATTTTATAACATACTTTAACGATTCTCTATGTAAGTGTCCACATTTATCTACTGTAATAATGCTAACAAACTTCCTCTTATTTAACATACTTAAACAATTCTCTATGTTAGTGTCCACATTTATCTACCGTAATAATGCTAACTTACTCGTCCTGTAATTTGACTTATTGATACAAGAAAAAATTATGAATTCTACACTGACAAGAAATTCTTGTAGTAATTGACAAAAAATGACCAACTGCATGAAGTAAAATAACAACTTGAAACTAGAAAATATTTCACTTATTTTAATCTTCCCTCTATGGTCCAGAAAAGGTCACTGCTGAATCATGTATCTATACAGTACAAGACAATTCCTACAACTTCATCTTCTTCGTTATAAACCCACCTTTATCAAAAGTATCAAAAAGTTATTAAAGTTATAAAGTTCAGATCCTCGATAGTAAGTCTGTTTAATGATACAAACAGAACAAGACGTATTATCACAAAATGTCAATTCACCCAAAAATGTTAAGTTAGTCAATATGTATTTGGGAAATATATGGCTCAACGGATTCTATCAGCGATTTCTTTTTTAAGGACAACTTCATACATTGTCTTATTGTTTAGTATATATGTAAGCTGGTGGTTAATGGCTCAATACATATGCGAGTGCTGTCAGTCTTACGTAACCAAGTAACAGTAAGATAATACATTTGTCTGAGTCTAGTACCGGTTATAGATCAATCTGAAAAAGCAATCTCATCTTGTGTATTGTCTGTCCTAGCAAACCCATTTAAATCTGTCAATACAATACCATATCACAACAGGGTAACAAATCTTGAAGCAAAATCATTTCTGTAAAATTTCCTCTCCACTGAAGCCAACAACGGGATGAATGGGTTATCTGATCATTTCTACTGTGTTATCAAATACTGATGATCACACAGAAATGGTATTCATAAAATACAAACATCTCTAAAATTCCACCGGAACTGCTGTTATCTGGAACCTAGCTAGCTGACAAAGGAAATTAACTTTCATTTTAAACCTTGAAATTTAACATTCAACAAGAAACATGCAGAAACTCAGAATTAACAAAATATCAAAAAAAAAATTACACAAAATGATTGAAGACTCTTCTTTAAAATGTCTGCATTCTGGATCTTTATCAAGAGATATGAAGCGCTGAACTGGAGTCCACATTCCCCTCATTAATTATACTGGGCCACTAAAACTATTCATTGATAACTTCCCTGCAGAAAGAAAATAACAGTAGAATTGTATTTCAACTTGATCTTGTGGATCTAGTTAAGAGCAGGTCACCCAAAATAAAAACAAGGGTCATGTATTTATAGCATAATATATTCTAACACATGCATAGTCATTCATACACATGTGTCAAGTCTGTCATTGTGCCAACATACAGCCCCTGATACAGAACGCATGCTTGAAGGAAGGATTATACGAACATCTTTTGGCTTGGTCTACCAGGACAAACACTTGGGACATAAGTCCTCGGGAATGAGTCTTACACATATGCATGTTATTCCACTGGACTAGGTCAAACACCTGGGGGCATAAGTCAAGTTTGTCTAGGGGTAATAACTTGCCTAATGGTCAAATACCTGAGGGCATTAATCCAATAGACTTGGTCTTACATCTGAGGCAGGCATTAATCTATTTTGTCTCTCTCTAACATCTGTCTATTTTCTCCAAGTTAACATGTGTGCACCTCGACTATAAAACCTGAGGGTATTTAGTCTCTCAACACTTCGACTAAGTCTGACACCTGAGGGCATTAATTAATTTCATCTCAGTATAACACTTCAGAACATCAGTCCACTAAAACCATGTTTAACACTACCTTTATTTTTTAATTGTGACCTCAATTAGGCATAAACTCCTTAACCAAGCCCTCAGAAAATTTGCTTTAAGTCATTAAATAATTGTATTTTTTGTTTTTTTTTTTGTTTGTTTTTTTGTGGTTAAGTGGCATATTGAAAATGCGCTTGCTTTTCAATTTGGCAGTGTTTGATTTCCCTATCAGATTTAAAAGCTATGGGAGTCACTTGCCCCATCATATGGCTATTTTTAGCTGTGTACTCTGGTTTTACTTCCACAGAAAGCCTGCTTGAGCATTTCAATCAATGCACACGAACAGAGTAATTAATTGTTTTGCAATTGATATCCAATAAATAAAGATTACATTTCATAGCTGTTTGAAGTGAAATCAGTAATTTATGGAAGTTTTTACTAGATAAGATATAACAACACATTTTTTCGCATCCATAAATGCTGACAAAATTTGATTTTTTTTTACAAGATACAGGAATATATCAACTGGAAAAAAATTAATCAATCACTGCAGTGATGATATAAGAAATCTTATATATTTTCACTTGTGATATAATTTTTTCAGTGATATTTTTAATACACTGTATTTTTAAGTATTTTGTCAATGTGTTTAATTAAGTGAAATGAAGCGAAGGTTGAGTAAGTTGGTCTCCCATCATATTCTTGTATATTTTTAATTCTCCCTGATTAGTTAATTTCTGATGGGATATTTTTTTGTTATCTATTTTTCTTTTAAAAATTGTGATAAAAAAAGAAAATTTAACGGTTTCCCATTTAATATATGTATATATTTCACTCATATGACAGAATATCTCTATATTTTTCACTTGGGGAAAAAGGTACTCTTTCATATTCATGAAATATATACAATAAATGGGAGACCATTTAATATCCTCTAGACTCTCATTTTTGGACAATACCTACCTTCTCTGGACATGCCCACTGAGAAACATTTTTTGAGACGACAGTACTGACAGCTGTTTCGCGTGAAAGGTGTTATCTCGCACTTCTCGTCATTTGAGCACTTATGTGTCATCCCTTGGGTAATACAGCGACGAAAAAAACCCTGCAAGTTTCAATAAACAAATATTGGTTAGATTTAAGTGTAACATCCATTGTCAAAGATGTTCCACTGACATATTTCCTCGCAATTCCAACCGTTCCGTTCAAAAAATCACGACATCAGAAAGAAACCAAAACCAAATTGTTTTTGAACTGATCTTAAATGAAATTTCAGTCTCAACTAGGCTAGAACTTCATACCTTATCTATTTAATATCTCATTTCTTTGTGAAATTTAAGACATTTTTATTTTATTGTCACTGCATTGTAAGAGTCAGCATTTTATTTGAAAAACAGGACCCTATAAAATGCAATGATATAAAATATGTCTGAATATGTTCCTGAACAGGGCTGCATATGCTTCTCCAACAATTTACATCAACAAAAAAAATCCAACATATGAAGATGGAATACTTAGAAAAGGAAGGAAGAAACAAGTAAGCAAAGGGAATCAGATGTTCACCTGATCATATCCTGCAACTGGTGCTGCCATTGTTGGAATACACCAGCCACATATAGTTTTTTGCTGTATTTGGCAGTGATGGAAAACAGCTGTATTTAAGCATGTGCTTTAATCTGGACAGAATTACTTTCTGAAATTACTTTAAAAAAAATCGTTTAAAAATAACTTGAAATAAGTGATTTTATTTGTTGTAATAAACAACGTTATTTAAGAAAACTCATAAAATCGATGCCATATCTGTTGAAGTTTGGAGCTCTATTTCTCCACTGAACAATGATTTTTTTGGCGTACGTCATCAGTTAAGATTTGGCTTAACATCAATGCAGATGAACAGAGATTGAAAAACAAAACTGTTCAAGTTTGCATAGTCTGATTTTCAAGCAATGTTGCAGGACAAATATAAGCTGCAATTTTGCTTGGGACAGATAGACAGAGGCTCAGCACTTTTGTCTCTCGTCACCCTCACAAAAATACTGACAGTGACCTTGTATTCTCTATATATCAGAAATATTTACTGGCGTCATGGTTACCTGACCTTCACATTGGCTCTTGCCTTCAAATCTCAATTGAGGGCGATAAACACATTATGATTTATGTTTACAGTTGACAAATGACATTTATGTGTCATTTATAAAATTTTATAAAAACAAAACAAAAAATGTTTGCTATATGTTATGTGTACTATAAATTTAATGTCTG
The DNA here is from genome assembly GCF_031769215.1 of Ylistrum balloti. Lineage (NCBI taxonomy): Eukaryota > Metazoa > Mollusca > Bivalvia > Pectinida > Pectinidae > Ylistrum > Ylistrum balloti. The sequence goes on along the minus strand of NW_026782290.1, from coordinate 424,329 downwards.
ACAGATTTTGAAATGACCTTCATAATATTTCATCCAGAAAAAAATTGAGCATGTCATCAGAAATAACTAATGAGTGCATAAAACTTAAAATTTAACTGAGCAGCAAGTAATTTCTCATTATATCAAACAGTATCACTTTGACCACTAACTAGGAATAATTATCATAAAGTCATCCATATTGATCAGAGAAATATATGTCCAGAGTATCTTAAGACAGAGAAATAATGTCTAGAGTATCTTAAGACAGAGAAATATATGTCCAGAGTATCTTAAGACAGAGAAATATATGTCCAGAGTATCTTAAGACAGAGAAATATATGTCCAGAGTATCTTAAGACAGAGAAATATATGTCTAGAGTATCTTAAGACAGAGAAATATATGTAAAATAACTGTTGTCAAATAAAACGTTTACATTGATGTCACTGATGGCACAGAAAACATTTACACTGATGTCACTGATGGCACATAAAACATTTACATTGATGTCACTGATGGCACATAAAACATTTACATTGATGTCACTGATGACACATAAAACATTTACATTGATGTCACTGATGGCACATAAAACATTTACACTGATGTCACTGATGGCACATAAAACATTTACACTGGTGTCATTGTTGCTATATAAACATTTAGCATAATCTAACTGTTGTCACCTAAAACATTTAAACTGATATAACTGTTGTCACACAGAAACAGTTAAACTTATGCCACATAGTAACATAAACAAGAGGCCTAGCAGCCTTGATGGTTATCTGAAGAAATAATGAACGTAAAGCATTGATTCTACAAAGGGTGCAGAGACAAAGATTTTTGAAATAGGCATCAATTTGACCATTTTTTGCCCTGCCCATCAACACCTGGGCATATACCAGTAATTCTTACTAAGTTTGAAATATTTCAAATGGAAATTCAACAAATTATGCTCAAATATGTACTTTTCCTATAAAAACAGTAAGCTTTACCCTGGCTCAAGGGGAAATAAAAAACCCTGAGGCTATGAAATTCACAATTTTTGGTGTTTCCATCCTAGAGGAACATTTGATTCTTCCATATTTTGGTGTTGAGAAGAAGATTTTTGAAATTTGAGTCAATTTGAGCCTTTCTGCACATACCCTCAGGCATTTGTGGGGTTGGAACTGTATGAATCTCCATTTAAGTTAATCTTCGACCAGGGAGGGTTTCCGTAAAATTTCATTGAAATCAATTTCCCTATTGTTAATTTTCCATTTTTGATGGTTACATTCCCCAACCTATGGAGTTGACATGTCAGAATTTGGATTCAGTATTACATAAAACAGAAGACGCTTTTTCTTCAGGAACACCTAGTCTTATTCCCCTTGTAAATCTATTTTTTGTTCATATTTTGCCCTTGTATTGCTGAAATTAACTTTAAGTGCTGGTTTGTTATATTTTGTGTGTACTGAGTTACTTACCTTACATCCCTCACACGAGTCGACGCCATAGTGATATCCAGATGACTCGTCACCACAAACCTTACAGGTGGGCGCTCGTACACCACATTTGGTAGTCATCGCTTGCCTCACACCTGAAGGCTGACGTTGTCTGTTAAAACACAAACCAAGATGAGTTAGATTTAACAACTGTGTGTTTTATATATCTTAGCATTTATATTTCATACTGAACTCTATACATAGGTGATACAAATTTTAACAAAGTTTCAATTAGCAAAAATCTCATTGCAAATCAACTTGTCTTGCGTTAGAAAACTGATCATATTAAGCAAGAAAAATCAACAATACTGCATGCCGGAGAAATATCAGTCAAATATGCATGCATCAGAATAATTTATTTAAAAGGAAATTTTCTTGTCATTCTATCATTACACAACGTCATACAAGAACTAAGAATCTAGAGAATATAAGTCGAAATATACTCACTCTTCCACAGTTTGCATTGAGGTCTAATCTACAGTATCATCCTTCATATAGACAGATATCAGTGACAGTTTGTAGTGTTAAACAACCATTCTCATCTACGTCATCTTCATAGTTACCTGCAAATACAAAATGGTATTAAAAACATAGCAATTCCTTCCAATATCTGAAAAGAAACCCAGGACTGAAAGACATGTTTGTATATTACATACATCACAATTCTATCCAAATATATGTTACATGAGGAATTAAGGTGATTGACAGTGAAGTATTCTTGGAACGAAAGTGTATCACCAAAACTGTACTGTATGATATGTATATACCTTCATCAATGTTGAAATGATGAATTTCAATTCTTACAGTAAGTATGCATTTACAAGAAATCAAAAACCTTTCAGTTCTAAATTGATTCAAACAACCTTTTCAACAAAACAGTTTAAAACAACTTTGACAGGAGCTTGTTCCATATCATATGTAGAATTTCATGACCAGCCAACAGAGGTAAGAAACCATTTGAAATTTTTTTTCATATTTTGAGTTTGGTGTTTTTATCACAGAACATGATTGGCAGCTTGTTTCTCTTTTTTCAATAGAGTCATCACTTCTAAATGAAGATGATTCTGTACTAATTTTCATATCTTGTTTTTGTTTATACAAAACAAGAACATGTATGTTTGATATGAATATGCACATCACTTATTTACAACAAAGGCTGATCACTGTTCTGTTTAATTTTAAATTATTTTATATTACCACACATCATGCAGCTTATCTGATATTCAAGAAATCCACAAATCACACTTTAACAAAATCAATAAATTCTCAAAGCCAGGTCTTCAGAATCATCCAGAAATCTATGAAAGGCCTCAGTCCTATATATATACTTTTTATTGGTATTGTCAAGGAGGCGCTATACTATGTTCAACTAATGAACTTTATAATCGCTCTTAAAAAACATTAAGTGAAAAAACTTTTGCAACTCAATCATTTTCAAACATGTACATTGCAACAGAGAAAAATATATTTTTTAAGTGGTTTTTAGGCGAGGGGAGACATCGGAGACAGCGGGGAGGCATTAAGGAAAAGGCTAAAAATGTTCAAATGCATACTGCATATAATTCCAGCTCATAACTTCAGACTCAAAATTTTAAATTCATTATCATATAAAATCACCGACAAAACCACTACTTGTGTAATATCTGAAGAGATTCTTTCATCAGTTCATTACTTTATCAAAAACTTACAAACATTTACAATCACTCTGTAACCATTATATAACTATAACGTAATTAATAAAGCCCTGATGTTAATGATGAGAGAATACCTCAGCTCTAGGTATCTAAATCATTGGCCTTTTTGCATTATTGGCACTTGTTACACCCGATTATCCGTTCTACACTTCGACTGCCTTTCTGCACTTTTTATGTACCATACAGCCATATTAAACTGTCTACTCACTTAAGGTTTTTTTTTGCCGCTAACATTACATCATCAGTAGCAGTAACAGCCAAATTCATAGACAATTCCCAGCCAGGGATGACTTTTATAGGCTGTTATGTTGGTATCAAATGTTAAATGATACTAAAACTTAACATCAAGCTATGGTATGCTACAATGAGCTTGATTACTATGCAGATGTCGTAACTACTGGTATTTCATGTCTATATTACGATCTTCCATACAAATATCATTCTTACACTGCCATACTGTATTAATAAAAGAACAGTAACTACTTATTGTCATTACCATGTGATTAAGACAATTGTAATTATGTCCACGCTGAGCCGTAATTTAAACCTGAACTGTGTAAATATTTATACTGTTGTTCTGATGACAGCTAGCCTAGCTAGCCGAAACATATATAATAATAAAACCACGGAATCCAGATGTTGATGCTCCATCTTCTATGTCAGTTGTATTGATAAAAGAAATATTTCTCAAAGGACTTTATTTTCCAAATTATATTGTTTTATTTATCATGAGCAAATATTTCAGAGAAGTTCCCACCATAGTAATGCATCATGTTGCTAATAAAAAAGAAGCTTTTTAAAGAATTTGTCTTCTATCTTGATCAAAGGTTTTGTTGGATCATTGATTAAATAATAACATATTGTTTGGTGTACATACAGTTGTTATGTATTAGGTTGCAGTTTAAGCATTAAGCAGTCCATAAATCTGATAGTTTTTTAACACTAATGAACTATTGACAGTACCATAGCAGACTGTAATTTGTTACTGTATAATGCAGTAGTAACAACATGGAATTTTGCCAGGAAATCTAGAACTCATCAATAAGGTCACTGACAGGCCAGGTTTCTCAATAATGGTCAAACAAAGGGCAATTAACAGAGCTAGATATTAGTGTTTGCCTGTCTATAAATGATCCTGTACAGAAAACATCTAAACTAACATAACAGTAAGTGGACTCAATTTTATAGACAATATTCTCAGCTGGTCTGTGTACTACCATTTTTTTTTTCTTAATTTTAATCATTTTTTGATCCAAAGTCTGGAAACTTTTTGTGTGCCCCATGCAGTTGGATATATTCACAAGATTTTACAGATATCAGAAACACTTGTTTTTTCTATTTGTTCACTTGGAACTTTTTATATACTGCCGTTTTCAAGACAAGACTTTCTTCTTCCAAAAATTATTATCTGCAGCTGAACCAATGTTTTATGAAGATTGTAATCGTTTCAATTTGGCCTTTTCACCTTTCATTGTCTTAATGATATTGGTGGGTTTAGGTTGTCCATCTCCATGACTACTGCAGGTCACTGATGACTGAACGTCACTGTTCTAGGGATCATTTCGTATTATGGGTAGCATTATAGTTAAGTTGAAGGCGAATTACCTTTATACCTTATTTTCCATACACAACAATTCATAGATGTGGGCACTGAATTTCAAATTCAAAATGAAGTTTAACATTACAGGTCATTCTAGGGTCAAAGATTCTAATAACATGAAAAAAATTCAAGTTTAACACGAAATAAAAAGTAAACATGTCAATACATTCTAGAGCTGCATATTCCGTGAAGTTCTGCCATGACAATTTACAGAGAAGTATCGGCTGTATTAAGATCGAATTTAAGAAAAACGTGATATTGTATATTTCATCGGTTTTCACACTTCTTTCAATTATCATTTATCAATTTCTATGAAAACAGTTTCAGCATGTTGTGTCATTTTCATGCTTTTTCCTAAAGTTTCCAATAACAAATTACATTCAGAAGCAATGAAACAAGTGAAAATTAAATTCTTTAAAAATAAAAATTGTTTTATAAAAATTTTACCAATCCTCAAAATGCATAAGTTATGTATGATACGTAAGTATCCTTTGTTGTAAACCTGAGATGTTTTGGCCTGTCCTCCAGTAGATTTGAGACATCACACAGCCTAATGTGTATCAGATTACAGTTATAAATTCTCTGCCAACACTTTGCATTATTGAGATAATATGGTTGATATTTACCTTCTCTTTACAAGTTCACAGATAAACCAACATGGCTCAAGGTCAACTGACAAACACACATGGCTCAAGGTCAATTGACAAACAACATGGCTCAAGGTCTGGACAGACATACATGTACAAGGAAGTTAATTAAACTTCAACAAGAACGTGACAAAGTTTTAGTACTAAGTGTAAATTCATATAACACTAAAACACACTACTGACTTTCAGTAACACTAAATATAAAGCTTTCACCAGCCTAAATGTGTCGAGTCAAGTCAGTTACTATATAAAAACAGTTAAACAGACCGTGACCAAGTTAGCTATGTATCCTTTCAGTTGTGATCATGACCTGATAGGACTGTGACACAGCATATATCAAATGACACCCAGTTTTTATGATATCTACAAGGACTTTCTGAAATACACAGAGGTATATACCTTGTAATGGTTTCTTATCTTTAACTCATTTCATATCAATATCATGTTTTTACATATCAATATTGTGTTTAACCCCTATAAAAAATGTTTATTTTTTGGGAATATTTTAATTATTCTACATAATTTTTTCCTGATTTGTCTTCTTCCAATGTTGAAATTAGTTTGTGGTAAATATATGTATATGAACAACAATTATGTTTGTTGAAAGTAAAATATGATTATAATTTTTTTATATCACTTTTAATAATACTAGATGTATATATTTATATAGGGTGTCAGGAATTAGTGTGCTAAATTAATTTAAAGGAAATGTGCTTTCTACATGTAGATCACATTGAAGAGATTTAAAACTTCACACAGGCCACTGTTGGCAATGATTATATAACACAAAAACCCACTAACATTAGATTGACCCCAACTGGTTCGGTGAACTATTGAATTATATCATACTCTGTGACAACCAAGCAGTAATGCTAATCCCTGGTCATGTCCAAGGCTCATATACCTGGTAGATATTGACAGTAAACAAATGGTAAATAAGACGGATACCACATCATCGATATAAATAATACTTAATTTCTATTTCATCACTGTAAATCAAATTAATGTAATAAATAGCAGTTGCCTACTACAATGTAATTATATTCATATCCCAGGTTTCATAAAAACAACAAATTTTATTTAAACAATTAACACAAAATATTAAAATAAAATTAAAACCAGCCAAGATATGTTGAAGTTGGATTTAACATACTTTTCGGCAATATATTAACTTTTTGAAAATATAAAACTGAAAGATAAATTAAGGATGCCGTCAGTGCTTAGAAAGCATTTCACAGAAATGACAATTTTTCACTACAAGAGAGACAAAATTTACATGCTATATTTTGCATGGTAAATTATATCTGTATTAACACTGGTAGTGTGTGCCTGTCTCTGGGTTGGCTCAATTAGCTTTATACAAAAACCTTGTTTAACTATTTGGTTACCTGTAGGAAGATTGTGATTGAGTCAATCAAATTATGTCCAGCTGTAAGAACAAGTGTGATTTTACCTGGTATATTTGTTGATATCAAATTTCAATGAATTTAGCAATTTTACTCTGAATTTCCCTATCTTAATCAACATGCAAAATCGTATCAGTCAAACCGGGATTCATCAAAACACATTTTTATACACATAAACTACATGTTTTATCACTGTGCACTTTAACGTTTTGATGTGCACATTAGATATGCAGTGTAACTTATTTAAAGATTCTTTTAGGAAATAAATCTTTCATATGTTTATGCCTTACATGTGCTGTAAATTGATGAGTGTCAGTGAACATAAGAAAAATACAATTAAAATACCACTTTGTATTTTTCCTTTTGAAAATTCTTCTGTGTTTTTATTTTTCAATTAAAAAAAAAATCAATCTTACAATGAAACATCTCACAGTCCTTGCTGAGCTAGACGATATATTAGTCTAGTTTGACTTGCAGTTCATGCAAAACGATTCAGTATATGTACCATTTAACTGACACCCTTTTTATATTTGACTCGAGGACACCTTTACACTACTTGCATAGATATTAGAAAATTATGTTAATTTTGGGTTTCAAACATGAAGTGACACAGTTGCTTAACACCATTCCACTAACTGAACTCCATGACTTATTCTGATTAGTTACTGGTTTCACATTTGCATTGAATATCAAAATAAAATCTTGTTGACTGAAATCCCTGTGGTAAAATATACCTCCAGACATTTTGATAGCCAAATATCAATACTAACTCTTGTTCAGCAAGACCATTTTTCTCCCTATAAATCATCTGTGAGGATTGACTCTTTTTTTCATTTAAAATTTCATATATGACGTAAATGGATTTTAAATAACTTTGGCACTGTTAAAGGCTGACATTTTTCCTCTTAAAGCCTTTAATTAACACTGTAGCAGCTGTACTCTGATACTGCATGGTTCTATTGATTCTGATCAAAGAACTTGCTATATATAGCTACAGGTCACTAGACTACTTAATGGCCAGATGACAGCCAACAGCCTCAGTCCACAGCCTCAGTCCCCATTACCGGACATGGGTCACAATGTACTTTACACATAGTATACCTCTCAAAAGCTGTTTCGGGAAGGCTTTAAACATGGAATCAAACTTGCTGTCACTTACCTTGACCAAGATACATAATAATATCATACATATACTTGACCAGAAGGTAAACTTGTCTTTGACTCATTCTATTATCAAGTATAAATAAAGACTATTATTATTATTATTGTAGTATGTCAGAAATACAGTTTTAATACAGTTTTCTTGGAAGTAAATAAAGTCTCTTATTTGATACTAACACATATGAATCACATTTAAATCACTCACAAGCAGCTGGTGATAAACCCCTTAGCCCATGTATAAATACCATGCTTGCGGATAATTGTTTGTTCACAAGGGTTATTGTCCAGTCAACAGCCTGCTGGGTCGTATTGTAGTACAGTAGCTGGTGGCAACCGCACTAAATAACATACAGGAGGCCCATCACAAATGCTATCCAGAGACCAATTAGGTTAACGTGTTTTGCTCATGTACAAACAATTACACCAGCAGTACTTTCAAGCAGTACTTTCTTATATCATCAATAAATATCTTTGCCTTTTTTGAAATCAGTGTAAATTATAATATATTAAGACCTAGATCTATTTATTTATTTATTTAGTTCATTTACCTGACTGGTTTTACAGGTTTTATGTTCACAATTACGGCATTTCAGCAGCCAAGATATTTATATTTAGTAACATATATATAGACAGACAAGAAGTCTAAACAGACCTTCTCCTGTGACCCTGACATTTTTACTTATCAACCCAGCCAAGGTCAAGGCTGCTTGTCAGCTGGGCTTGCAATCAGCATGCTTATTACATGATGTTCTACAGCAACTGTTTAGGCATTAGCACACAGCAAAATCATGTCACAACTTGATTTCTTTTTTCTGCTGTGAACTATGACGATATTGCGTGTTGTTTTTTTTTATCTCATTCATTACTCAGATCCGATCTATCTGGATGCAGCCAGCTGTCGTCATTAACTCTGGTATAGTAATATTTAAATATTTCATCAAGAACTTGTTTGAAACAGTGCCTTAAATGCAACTCTATTTTTTATACCAGGGTTATAATAAAAGCAATTCAAAATTATTTCATTAATAAAAAGTTTTAATAAAAGCAATTCAAAATTATTTCATTAATAAAAAGTTTCAATAAAAGCAATTCAAAATTATTTCATTAATAAAAGGTTTCAATAAAAGCAATTCAAAATTATTTTATTAATAAAAAGTTTCAATAAAAGCAATTCAAAATTATTTTATTAATAAAAAGTTTCAATAAAAGCAATTCAAAATTATTTCATTAATAAAAGGTTTCAATAAAAGCAATTCAAAATTATTTTATTAAGAAAAAGTTTCAATAAAAGCAATTCAAAATTATTTCATTAATAAAAAGTTACAATAAAAGCAATTCAAAATTATTTCATTAATAAAAAGTTTCAATAAAAGCAATTCAAAATTATTTCATTAATTTTATATGATTACTTATATAAATATATACTTAACAAAAAACAAAGAAAGTTTCTAGACAAACAACTATAAATGTGAGGAAACAAAAATGAGATTTTCACAATGTAAGAAAAGGGCCATAGTTACATGTAACACAATCCAATGGGGTTACCAAAAACGTGAAGTAATGGAAGTCTTAATCAACTGAAGAGCTTCATAAGATTTTCCGAACTTCATAAAAAATCAAACCGACAGTCATGTTCCATAGATTACCAACATCTTAACAGAATCATAATCCAAACTCGATATAAAGGGATGGAGTGGTATTTGTTGGGGTTACCATACTAGACCTTTGGTAAGTGACAATTTAACATAATATGGTGGCAACATGTTAAGACTAAAGGTTCTCCTATCCTTTAAAAGATGTCATGGCATTTGCACCATGTCCAGCACTATAATTTGCTAGCTTACACCATTCACATTGGCAAAACAATGTGCAGCAGGAGTTTAGACAGGCCAACGGAATCACCTGATTTATCACCAAGCATGTTTGGGGTGTTCTTTGGCAACACATAAGAGGACATTAAAATCAGTCATCAAACTTGCAGAAGGTGGAACAAGCCTTGAAACATGAATGAAACAACACATCCTGGAACCACAATGAATTCAGTCCCATGCAACACTGTGGTAGTCAGGCTAGTTACTAGTGGTGTTTCATTGGAAATAGATTTCAACATTCTTTCGCATGGAACAAAACCAAATAATTGCAATTAACCGTGACAGCAGTTGAATCTGAACAGACCAATACTACAAAATTGATAATGATTTCTAAAGGGAATATCGATCTACTACTGTAACATAAAGTAGTTGCTTTGGTACAATATTCATCAATTATTCATCCAATTCAAATTCTAATTCTACATATGAACAAGTTTGATATTGAATTAACTAAAAGTTCAACAGCACCATAAATTCATTGTGATATAAAGATACTTTTAGTGTAGTCCTTGGTATTTTTTTTAAAATTCTCATCAAATGTAGATCATCCATTTTAATACAGGTTTGTGTGTAATATTAGCTTGATATTTATTTCATCTTAACTCATGATTTCAAAATTTGTAGTATTGTTGGTAAAATTGCTGACCTCAGCATGAATAGATGACAAACCAGGCTCCAACTCTCTCTGCACACTGATATGTTTATGAGTGACAGGTGGGTTATACTGTTCAATAGTTCTAGAAAGCCTGTGTCTGTATCACAACACTTGAGGAGAGGAAATAAGATGGAGTTTGGATTGATAAGGAGGCTATAACCAGAATGATTGCCACATAATACGAGTACACATTGACGTCATTCAAACCTCCTAAAGACTCCGATCAATGTCCATTCTCTTGTCAATCTCTGGCCCTACATGACATAACTGCATTTTTCATGTTACATGTTGATGTTCAAACACATCACAAATCCAAGCACATTAAAACCCCCTCACCATTACAGTACAATGTCGAGAGATAAAATTTTATTTACGGATGTTACGCACCAGCTTCATAAAAGATTATTGATCGAGTGTAATGGTTTCTCTTATACACTAAAGCTGTTCCTTAATCAATACAGTGGATGCGTTTAGTATCTGGTAAAATGGCTCTTTTAAATACCTACTTGCCTCATAGTTCAGACGTTCTTTATTGTGTACATAATTTTCTTATGAATTTCACTTTGAATCTTAAATCAATGAATGCAATTTTAGACGGGATGAAATGATGTTTTCTGTGATCAAGGATACAGCCAATGTCTATAACTAATAGGCCCTGATAACATCCTTGGTCCTGTCCTCATTTTCTCAGGGTCCTGTAAGTACATGTGCACTTAAAGCAGTTGGCAATGCCTAGAACGTCTAAAAGAGTAAACTCCCCTGAATTACCATTAAAGGTATTATAGTGTTCAACTTCCTGAAACCAATCTTTTCTCAAAAACTGATTACCTCCTAAAAACGAACAAAATGATGACATATATGGAATGGTAACCTCTTTAGAGTAGTAATAAAAAAACTTTCAAATAACGATTCTTCTAAATTCCAAATTCCAACGTGAAAAGAAGTACTTATGAAGAGCTAAAAAATCCACAGTTTTGTATCTAAATTGTGAGTCATGAAATAATGTTTTTTAACACATAAAAAATGGAAACATCAATGAATTGTTTTTAGTTTTTTTTTTAATATATCTTTTTTATACTGATCAACTGAAACATCTTTTCATCAAATAAACATTGCATGTACTTTCAGCTGACAATGCGACCAAGGCCAGGTCTGGATCCAGTCTTTTATAATGTTGACGTCACCATCTAACGGCCAGATAATTACTTTCTTATTAAAGTCACATATTGTTTACAGGTATCACCTTTTTTTTCACTTTATCAAATTAATTTTACTCTATAAAGTTTTTTTTCTGCATTCAGTTGGATGTGTGAGTGAATGCTCAAAGCCGAAGGAACAGTTAATGTAACGTACAGAAACAGAATCATTTTAATTAAACCAGTGTCCTGACCCATCAACTGTTTACTTCTGAACACTGAGCTCTGCCTAAAAATAGCCAAATATTCCTGTCTCATACATGGTAAGTTTGAATTGGAGAAGTCACACTATACAATTGTGACTTTAAGGTGACAGTTCATGTATCATACGGGATCTTAATTCTTCACTTTTTATTTATATCAAGGACCCCACTTTTTTGTTTTTGTTGACTTGTTAACATATATTCACCACAGGAGGCCAACGACCATGCATCAAAACACTGATGTCTGATTATAGGAAATTTTCAGTTCATCATTTATCTCCGACGCTTTTGACCAGTTGACCTTAAACTTGAATATCAAGTCATATTTTCCTGTTAAACTCTAAATAACTCAACGTTATAGTTCAAAATCGTATGATCAACAATAATGACTTCTATAAGAAACATTTCTAAACTAATAACCCATCTTCACCAAGCCTTTGATCTGGTTAACTTGGCCAGTGAAGACAATCAGACAAAGGCAACAAACTGTCAATGTCAAATCATGATACAACCCATCAAAGACAAGCATAAATAAAACATAGCAGGAACATCTTCAATCATCCCAATCCTAACTCCCTCTATCCTCAAGATGGTCCCGGTTAAGATAGAAAGCAAGCTTATTTCCTTTTTCTTCTGCATCTCTATGACATGAACGAACCAAAATCCATCTTCCATACTCCAGGGGTTACAATCATTTTCGCTCTCTGCACCCCAGGAACATGTCATGGCAAAATTAGAGGCACATGCGAAGTAAATAGATTGGTTCCAGGAGAAAAAAACTGACCAATCAGAGGTTGATACATGCCTTTTGAATGTTAAAATGAAGCAACACTCAACTTCAAAGCCATTACAATATACCTTTATGCAAGCTCGAGATCCGATTGATGTACATCAAAGGATCAAACTAGACTTTTCGTCTTGTAAACAAAATGTCGCTCATGGATCCTTCATTATTGCCATGACGAGTCAAATTTTTCATAATAATCAATATCCTATAGCTAGCCAACCCTAGCTATAAGAAACAGTCAGTATTGTTTTAATATGATCAAAGATACACATATACCATAATATGGTAAGGGTAAAAATCATATTTTGTATCAAGTTAGTGCATAAATTTAGAAAAATAGAATCATTGCTTTTGTCATTTTACCTATATCAATTACATGTGTACACAACAGTGATGACTAATTTTGTAAACAAATCTGGACTTGTAACATTTGAAATTTAAAAAAACTGTACATTTTTAAATTGTTTAAGTACCGCTCGAGATTGCTTTACAAGTCTCTGCTTAACAACTAAATCACATATGTGGCTGTGGTTTGTGACTAATTATGTTTAAAGAGTTCAAGGTTCAGTGGTGGTCTCGTAATGTCTTATGCATATCACGTACCCTTGGTTCTTATATCTCTCCTTGTTTATGGACAGCTAAGGCTGCATATAAAATCTCTTGGTTTCAAGTTCACCAAACCTATATGGCTACCCTGACTGCCAATTATTCCTGCTAATAAGATCAAATCTAGTTTTGCTATACTATTAGATTAGCTCACTACAATACTATGACGTGTACAAAAATTACAATTAGTGTTTTTTCCTTACAACAAAACATTTTCAAAATTTGACCATGACCTTAAAGATCTAAATCCATTTGGTACATGGTGTGTACATACGTGACACTCTATTTAACTGGCAGCATGCCTGATTTCAAACTGGAACATTTAAACATTTGTTTTAAAATGTATTCAAAATTAAGTCACTATATTCCTATCTCTGTGCTCACTGTGCATAATTGTGGTTTAAAAGAAGTGATGACTTTAACTGAACAAAAATTTGTGAAATTTTCTGCCTAGTTCTATGATCTTAACACTTCAAAAACATGTATGTCTAAAGATATGGAGAAATTTTTCATGAACCATCTAAAAGGCTTCCAATTACATAAACTCCTGGCAAGTGACCATTTTCTGCTAGAATGCTAAAAATTTCATCATTCCAATGATAAACTGAAATTTCCTCATCACAAGCATATGCGTACAGCAATGTACAATGTGAGAGTGAGGGCATTATTTGTAAATATTCATGGAAATTTTGGGGCTATGCCCCCAATCAGGCTTTGAACTATTAATTTGCTTTACTTATGGGTAATATCATTGATAAAATTATTACTTTTACTACTAAAATATTACTTATGTCTTTCTCCATCTGTATTTTTTTGGTTTACAATCCATCCTCGGCTAGAATGTTCCCAAGGGGAGGGATACCCTATTATGTACAATGCAGTATAGTTTTTAAACTTACAACATTACTAAAATATTTTTACCCTCACCCCACCTAAAAACATTCCTGAATCCATGCCTGCAAAACCATACATTGCACAGTCCAAGGACATATTTAGATCCACACATCTCTTCGTTATTGATCAGAAATTTCAACATGAATATATTTTTCCATGGATTTTATACATATATTATTATTGTGGTATTCTTTATGACTCACCAACTGCAGGATGTTTCGCAATTGTTTTGTATGTAACATTAAATTGCTGCTAGACAATTATCTTAAATGTTCAACTTTTTAAAAATGGACTGCAGTCAATAATAAGTCGGATGAAAGAAACATATTTAACGCAATGACAAATTTTCTTTTTAAAATGACAGCAGTGTTTACCAAGATGAACAAACATTTTAGGAACGGTTCAGGTATCAACATAATTAAATTTAAGTCGTCTAGAAAAAATATATTTTTAACACTTGTTATTTTTATTCTAAATTCTGTTAACTCTTATTCACGAGTGTCGACTGTTGGCTCCTCATGAACATGGGACATCCAGTAAACGCCTTATCAAAAGTATACAATTTCCTAAAGGCAATTATGCAAAAATCAATGCAAGCATGGATTCATGTTACAGAAATTGTGTGTATAACTTCTTAGTTTCCAGTTCATTTAATATTGTTGCATGACGAAGCCTGTCCAATGCACACAACATGCAATATAAGGATGTTATATTTTCATACCAGATGTAATATGCAAAAGATTTTACGACTGCAGAGTCCTTAATTGCTTTGCTTTTTTGCTTTTTGTAAGAAATTAGAAATAAGAATAAGACTGATATAACCCTAGGCAAAGTTATGTATGTATATATGTACGTATATAACTATAGAAATGAATCGTTTATCTAGACTTCATAGAGCTAGGTATACATATACACACATAGACAGTACATGTACATACTTGCTATGAAAATAATATGTATGCACGTTACTTTTTTAATGTCAATTTCTTGCATTTTTCTTTACAAATTTACTGACATCCCAAGTAAAACACAGACAGATCAATATTCAGGTCAATATTTGGGTCTGATCTTACCGTCTATGTACAGTCAACCAACCTTGAGATCAGCTGTAGTACTTCCAGTACAAAGCTATTTTTAGACTGTAGATCAGCTGTTAGCGGCAACCATGTGAGAGAAGCATGACTGGGTGAAATCCAACAGTGAATCACATCTACATTAAAACTACATAAAAAATTCACATTCCATGTGTACTAATGTCCATGTTTCAATCCATCAAACAAGAAAATAAGTCACAAGCAGAGGTGTTTAGGATAATGGAACAGTTGCAACTCTGACAAAATCCTCAGCAGGTCAGACACTTGAAGTTCCTGTGTATAAAGTACACAGGCACTGATCCACTACACATGCCTTGACACACATGTATCTACCTCCACATAGGTGTGTCGTTATCTATCAAATCCACTCAAATAATTATTTCATTATTTCATCCTTGTACACTGTCTGGACAAAATGCGTTGTCAAATGGCAGCTAGCTATAGCCTTAAATCTTGTGTACCTATCAACATAAACAGCTAACGCCGAGTGCTTCTAGGGTAAATCAACCGGTTCTGCCTTGAACTCTCTACGTCATAATAGTGAAGCTTTAGTTTCGTAATTCTAGGTAAATGCATTCGCTGGTAATCAGAGTCTTCTGGGATAGATTACTTCTGCTACAGTCGGGGCAGCAGACTGAAACACTCTTTTATTGAATACTTATTATGCTATAGTGTAAAAAATTCATTAGCTTTGCTATTGACCGAAGCAATAACCTCACTCAACACTTGACCAGCACTAAAATATGCAAGTTAGTCTGCATCAAATTGCTTAAGATCTACCATCAACTGTAGACACTGACATAAAGTGATTACTATGCACTTTGCAAATAAATGTACATTTTATTATCATATTATCTATATAAATCTGCTGATGATTAATACAATTTCAAGTGTTACAAACAAGTTAATCTGTTGCTTTAAAAATTCCATATTCTGTAGCTTTGTTCCATCTTGCGTTCTGCAGATCTGTTCTGTCACATGTTCTCTGGCATTGTTCTGTCTCACGTGTGGATCAGTTTTCTCATGTTCTGTAGATCTGTTCTGTCTCGCATTCTGTAGCTTTGTTCCGTCTCATCTTCTTCAGATCTGGTCTGTCTCGTGTTCTGAAGCTTTGTTCTGTCTCACATTCTGCAAATCTGTTCTGTCTTGCATTCTGTAGCTTTGTTCTGTCTCATCTTCTTCAGATCTGTTCTGTCTCGCATTCTATAGATCTGTTCAGTCTCGTGTTCTGTAGCTTGGTTCCGTCTCTTGTTCTGTAGATCTGTTCCTTGTTGCTTTCTGCAGCTTTGATCTGTCCTGCATTTTGAAGATCTGTTCAGTCTGTGTTCTGAAGCTTTGTTTTTTCTTGTGATGTATAGATCTGTTTTGTCTCCATTCTGTTGCTTTCTGTCTCACCTTCTTTAGATCTGTTCTGGCTGACATTCTTTAGATCTGTTCTGTCTCGTTCTGTAGATCTGTTCTGTCTCGTTCTGTAGATCTGTTCTGTCGCGTTCTGTAGATCTGTTCTGTCTCGAGTTCTGTAGATCTGTTCTGTCGCGTTCTGTAGATCTGTTCTGTCGCGTTCTGTAGATCTGTTCTGTCGCGTTCTGTAGATCTGTTCTGTCGCGTTCTGTATCAGGTTCTGACGCTTTGTTTTGTCTCGCATTCTGTAGTGGATCTGTTGTGTCTTGCATTCTGTAGCTTTCTGTCTCATGTTCTGTAGATTGGTTCTGTCTTGCATTCTGTAGCTTTGTTTTGTCTCACATTCTGTAGATATGTTCTGTTTTGAGCTCTGTCGCTTTGTTTTGTCTCGCATTCAGTAGACCCTGATGTGTCTTGCATTCTGTTTCTGGTTCTGTAGACCTGTTTTGTCTCACATATGTTAACATTGTTCTGTCTAGCATTTTGCAGCTTTGTTCTCTCTCATTTTCTGTAGCTTTTTTCCATCTGATGTTTTGCTTTGTTCTGTCATGTGTCAGTTTCATTTTCTCAAATTTTGCCAGACTGTAACTGACCATCTAATAACCATCTCCTAAAAATCTGTTGAAGCTTTGGTAATACAAAGAAGGTAAATATCAGAATTTTCATTTTTCCGGTCTTGTAAATTTTTTTTTAAGTTTTGTACACACCAACTTTGTTATGTCTCATGTTCTGCAACTCTGATTTATCTCTTGAACTGAAGCTTTGTCTTAGACTGCCTACAGTTTAATTCTGTCTTGTACGTGTACAGATGCTCCGCTCTTTCCAATACATTGTAGCTTCGTTAATGTTCTGTAGCTTACACTTTTAAAATAAGTTTTCATGTACATAAATCAATCCGTATTTGCATAGGTTATTTTTTCTTTAAATAGACACTTGTAGCTGAATGCCACAATTCAAAAACATCTTAAATATATGTGTGGTAAACAGTGCTATCAATAATGACGTACAAATATGAAAACAGAGACATGCTTTTTCTTGCCTTAATCTGCGTCAGCAATCATTGGCGTTGGGTAACTACTGAGTGACTTACCTACCATCAATTAAGTACAATGAGTAGTTAAAGTAATATAATCACTATCAAGCTGCATTCGTGTTATGACAAATTCAAATCGATATCATTTCCATTTTAAATTCTACTCCATAAGAAATTAAAATCAAATTATTTGCATCTCTAGAGTAAAGACGTGATTAACATCGGAAAGATGTTGGTGATACAACTAACTGTTCAGAGCTGCCAATAGGCAGATACTCACTTGTTTAAACGATACAATTTGTCATAGAATTTATGTGCCTCTACAACAAATTTAAGGAAACAAGAATGAAATGGTTAATATAATAATGCATAATTTCACAGAGCTCCCCAATACTCCAGTGGTCAAGTGGTGATCACCTCTGACTTCCACCTCTTGATTACTGATTCGAGGCCTACAGGAGGCAGTTGCCAGGTACTTGCCGCAAATTGGTGGATTTTCAGTGGCTATTCAAGCTTTTCTCCACCATCCAAACCTGGTACATCCTTAAATGATTCTGGCTGTGTGTAGGACTCAAAGCAACAATAAACTAATGAACTAAACATGGAAGGGAGGTACAAAACCCTCAAAATTGGTGAAATTCTAGATTTATACCTCTGGTTTTCAAGGCCAGTTCTCCTGCATGAATACATTTTTCTTGGTAAATTGTACATCCAGTTTCAAATCACAAGGGGAGACACTTATTTAAATCAGAGACTGCATTATGATTCAGAAATTTACCAGATGAAGACAAAAGCAGTTATGACCATATGACAATTCTACTGGCAGTGATATAGTGTTATGAAAGTATCATGACACAAGATAAAATGGGCTATTTCTAAATGAAGAAGAGGTAACCCATAAACACTGGTACCTGTACAACAAAGCACCGTATGTTTGAATGTAGTAATGTATACAGTAAGGGCTGTAACAAGTACCTGAGTACCCAGGTCGAGTTTGAGAAATAACTGGGTCAGAAAATGTTTACCCTGGCACCTGTCAAAACAGGAAACATTCTGTCTTCCCTCTGTGTTTACATTTCAGATTATCAAGGTTATACAATATCTCCATCATTTGTTGTATTTTCATTCATCATGAATGACACTTTATCTGTTTGTTACATTTCCACATTCAATACTGTTGTACTTTAGTTTTCTCACGACCACATTTCGTTGCGAGAACCACCAAACAAATGTGTATACTCGGCAGACTTGTTACCATGGATAACACACGGCAGACTTGTTACCATGGATAACACACGGCAGACTTGTTACCATGGACAACAAACGGGAGACTAGTTAATATGGACAACACACGGCAGACTTGTTACCATGGATAACTTGCGAGGATTCATAAATTTCTTGTTTGAATTAAACAACATTCTTATTAATTTATTTTAGTGTGCTTTGATTCCCGGTTGAAACTTTTGCTGTCTCAACCCCACTTTACTTACTGTTGCGCATGTGCAACTAACACCATCCTGTCATATCTGCAATAAGCTTAACTGGCATGTTTTGTCTCGATGCGGCTTGTCTGAAGACCATTTAAAGTACAAAACAGTTGATAGGTGCGAAGAAAAGAATACAATTATACCGGCAGTGAAGCATTGTGTTCATACAATGTATATGGTTGATTTTTTATTTGTTTCCCCCAAGTTACAAGTCGTTTTCAACAAGGTAGCACTACGTTTTATTATATGTTAGATTAAAGTCGGGTACCCGGATATGAGTCAGGTGTTAAAATTTGGGTACCCTGGTACATGTCAGGTATTAAAATTCAGGTACCCTGGCCCAAACTTTTGTACCCATGACAGCCATACACACAATGTTGGTATAGTGAATTAACAAGTTAGAGTAAAATACTTTATTGTAAAAGTTCCTTTGCCAGTATGGTAATGTCCTAGTAATTCCTTCAGATTAATGTTTGAAAGTGAATCTCTCAAAATAAACCCCAGATATATATTATAAACCACAAATCCATGCACCTGATATTTCAGGTAGATTTTTCTGAAATTGTGTACTTCCAGGTGTCTTAAATGAAACTTAACTAATTTTAATTAATAAACTGAAACAATAGTGTCTACAACCTGTTTCATTGTGATATACACTATATATAGATATCACTGCCACAGCTACCAGAGTCATTTACAGGAAATGTAGCATGTTAGTGTAGATTAAGGCTGTCAATTGTTTAGATTTGTGCAGTAGGCCTTTTATTCAGCATTAATCCAATGATATGGTGTAAAATCCTCTTTAGTATGTTTCAGTCAATGATCAAGAGTTTAAAGATAACTACTGTGTAAGGCCTGAAGGGTTTACCTGTTTTAATAGAATTAGAACATTTACATAATGTTGACTCTGTGGAGTAATGCAAGGAAAATACAAGGTCATACCTAATCCAATGATTATGAATTTTGTAAACAAGGTACAAGGTCATGTCTAATCTTCTGATGAATTTGTAAATAAGATCATGAATTTGTAAATAAGACACAAGGCTATGCCTAATTCAATGATCATGAATTTGTAACTAAAATTTAAACTTTACATATACATATATGTTGCTATCAATAACAAAGCAGTGGGGCACCAAAACTTAATTTGTCATTTTGTTACAATATGTACTGAACATATCTGGTGTTTATAAGGTAACATTCTCTGTCATAATTTTGTTTTTTACTTCCTATATTTCAGAAAGAAAGTGTTCTTCAAATTGTTTTCTAATTTGTATCTTTATTTTATCTGGTGTTTATAAGGTAACATTCTCTGAGAATTTGTTTCCAAAATTGTCTGGATTACAAGTTCTCTGGACTGTCAAGTTTTGTCCATCAGCCAATCTAGCAAGAGTTATTTCCCTTGGTTACATGATGCTATTGTCAGTATGATGCTGTGAATTGTTTTTTTTTTACAGAATTTTGTTTAACTTTCCATAAATGATCACACATGAATTAATATTACCTAATTGATAATTGTGAATGTGATTCATTTTGATGACAGTGCAATAATACAGATGATTCATAGTTTGTTCAATATCAAGTGTGATGTTTTACTCAAAAATACCTAAAAAGCCAAGCTTTCTGAATATGATTTACATTTTCTGACACAATGCCAATGCTAGTTTCCTGATTATTAAAGAGGCATCAAAATTTCTTTTATCAACTCTTTTTTAAAAATTAGTACATATACAGTAAAAGACAGATAACTCAAAGTCAACTGGACCAAATGAAATATTCAACTTCTTCAAATGGTTCGACTTAGTCATGTTTCTATGAACGGAGACATTATGCATCGAAGATTGGCCCTATTTCAATTGTTTACCAGATACGTGACTCATATCATAGAATGACAGTAATGAATAAGTTATAAATAAATGAAAACATTTTGTAATTTTAATTACTAACGAAATCTATTATTTCAATAAATATGAGTACAAATATATGAATTAAAAAAATGTAATGTGAACGTGTGGATATGCACCTGCTCTTTTAACTTAAAGAAATCAATACCTAAAGTAATAGAAATGTTGTATGCCTTGTGAGTAACAAGGCCCTTTCAACAACATTTTAGAACTCAATAAATATGTAACATCGACAGCACTGAGGTGAGTTACGAAAAGGTGAAAACCACAACATCATTGAACCATAACTTTACATGAACAGCACCATAAGAGTGTTACCGTAATATAGAAAAAAATTAAACTTTGTATATGTACATCCAGTAAATGTATCTAAAATCATAAACAGCCACAAACTAGTATTTTTACTAATCTACAACGGCGTGATAGTTATCACTACACCTGTATTAACGTAAGGATTATGTTCGATCAAAAATTAAATAAGGCTTGTTAACACAGTTACAGTTGACCGATCACATTTGGTCATTCAAGTCAAAGCCAGGAAATTCTTACTTGCGACATCTCGACGCCTGAATGTTCCACACATAAAAAGAAAATTTGGAAGAATTTAGAAAGGATGGACCATGAAATACATTCAACATTTGTTTATCACCTTCTGGACAATGGCAGTTGGTTTCTTGCGGAAATATGCTCATAAATAGGTCAATTAAAAATCTTTTAAATTTCAAAAAAGAAAACCTTATCTGTTGATCAACAGTCTGGATATGTAAGCACATGCACACAAAACACTGTTGCCGGTAAACTAAAACAACTTCCTGTCTAAATCGGTCAAGACAATGTTGGCGATGAAGGTCACTAATTTCGTAACTCTGAATTGACTTAGAGATATCAAATAACATTTGCCACACCCACAACAAAATCCAGTGCCAAAAAACAGGATTTCATTTACTCTAGCCTCCACTGTCACTCTCACTAAAATTTGCCTGTCATCATCAGTTCGTATTTACAAAACGAATGGCCTCATTTTCAAAAACTATCATGTAAACACTATCAGTGCTAAATTTGAGAGGGGTTTCTTGAACCAAATAGGTGGTCAATCTGGACATCAACTGTGAATATCGAGACAGGATAGAAATGTAAATGGAAGGATGAAAAACACACACAATCAATAACAGTATTAATGTTTTTACTGTGATGTCCCTTTAAGTAGCATTTTCAAAATCAAATGAGTCACTTAATAAACATACAGAGGACATGAATTCACTGCATGATAAACAAATAACCTACATGCAGAGTAAGTAATAAAACTGAAATATATAACATAGTACATAAAATGTGACATTATCAGCCACAAAGCAAAAGAAGGCCAAGTGGGTATAAGAAAATCTCAAAGATTCATTGGAAAAGATTACCATGGCAGATGGAATTTATATAATTATCACATGAGGAAGCAATGAGAATGGTGCTGTATACTGCTAGATCGAATGACCAAGTAGAACTATGCGGGAGCTTTGCATGTTGTTTACAATACTCGCTTTTTTGAGTGAGCCTTAAACAGAAAAGATGGCTATTAATGACATTTTTGTTTTGGTAATTCTGAATTAGATATGAGTTATCAAACAAAGTCTACTTATCTGAAATTTGTGTGCTTAGAAAAAGTGTTTATGTTCTATGTCACTACATTTTACTCCATCATCACATGCGTTTGGTACACAAATAAACTGCCTGGTTTTCAAAACTGTCATGTGATGTATGAGCTCCAACTTTGAGAAGGGTTTACTTAAAGCGAACATAATGTTAAAAAACACCACGAGAAAACGATATAAAACGTTTTATTTTCAAATAGTATGTTACAAAATTATGACTTTCTATTAATTACTAAAATTAAAAGTCACTGCAACAATTTTTATTGATATCTAAAAAAATAAAGAATGTAAACATTGCAGTCTTGATCTAATTCATACATTACACCGCTCGTAACCCTGATGCTGCGCATGCGTATAAGCCTAGAAAGAAGCAATATGGCGGACACAAATATGAAAAGGCGACGAGGACCTAAAAGTTACCTTACAGAAGTGCCAGAAAGCGTAAGAGGAAGGAGTCAGACCAGAAAAGAGGACAGGCAAGAATTTATATTAGACAGGAGATCGATAGATGGCAAAAGATGAAGGAGGATCTTGGACTGAATATTGAATTGAATTTACTATCAACAACATGTGTTTGTTGTTCACTGCAAGGTGGAGCCCAATTGCGGGTATTTGTTCTTAATGTATTAATATGTACAGACAAAGTATCAATTTCTGTGCATTTCTGCACACTGAGTTTTTTTTCTTTTCCAATTGTAATTAACCCCTTTGGGGCCCCACTTGTTTAGCTCCTGCGATTGACATATATAATTCTCGCACGACAAGCCTAAACAAAACGAATTACTAAGATTGATTGTTAAAAATTATATATTATAACACTATAGAATCATTTACTGTAAACAAGAATTAGCAGAAAGGCGCAAAAGCAAGTGTCATACATAAGACATGTGCGTTTGTTTACACTTTCCTTGTAATCCCTTTCTTCTTTGCGGCGGAAGTAAATGACTTCATCACGTGACAAGTCATGTGACCAACTCGGCTTTCTTCGTAATAAACCAACCGTGAACACGTTTACAAACAATAGTCAAGATAAACAATAGTCAAGATAAACAATGTTCCGATGCCAAAAATATGTACAAAAACAACAAATTTGATGTTACCAGCGCGTGTATCGCTTTATTATGGATATATTTTATTATTCATAGGCCAAATTCTCCATTACCTGATGTTGAAATCTAACGTAATAGTCGCTTTAATAACTGATCAACTAAGCGTTTGAAATCAACTGTGATTATCGGCATAGCATAGAAACATAACTATAGGTGTATAAAACATGTACAATCAATAAAAACAACGATGGTTTTCTGTGATCTTCATGAAATCAAATTATTCTCTATTTTATCTCGTGGACGATTTACACCTAACTTTATATCTTGGTTACTATCAACATTCAAATCATGCCAAATAGGCCAACTTATGGAAAAACAATAACGTTTCTCATCTTATATAATTTGACATGTATAGCTATTGAATAACTCATCATTACGTATCAATCAAGACTGAATGAATACTTCTTTTGCATTATTTTCTTTACAATTAATTCAATTTGACCTGTATGTAAGTCCTGTTAACTCTGACTTGGGTTCCAAATCTGAATGCCTTAGACAACTATCTTGCAGTGGTCGCTATGACTACACACTATTAGCGACAAACAGTATGAACAACTCTGGCAAAGGTGAACTAAACACTACAAATCTTCTTCACACGTAGCAATAGCAAGATGGCAGCAGCTCACTTGGCTTTGCTTGGCTGAAATTTCTTCCTCAAAACTGAATAAAGAAATTCTTAATATCCAAGTACAAAACACCTCTCTTTTTCCCACTGAACCCAAATCCTCGGTTCTATGGGGGTCACCAATAGCATTCATACTTCAAACCAGACTGAGACAGAATCCTCCTATTCCTACAGAAAAAGGATTTTAAAGAATCTATTTTATTTCCCCTTTAATGTGTCCTGCCCTTCCCGCCCCAGGGTGTTGATACCCACTGTTTAATACAAAGTTGATTTCCCTTCACCCAATTATGCTTCAGACCAAATTTGGGCAAGATCCAATCATTCCTACAGGAGAAGTAGGGTTTGCTCAACTTCCCCAACTGGACGCTGCCCCTCTTACCCCAGAAGACTTGCGACCCACATCTTATACAAAATTTACTCCACTTCCCCATGGATGCTTTTGACCAAATTTGGTCAATGCCTGCTCACTAATTTATTATCTAGTAGCAATTTGTAAAAAAGTTAACGGACAGACATTGGATGTCCATGGTATTGCCTAAGCTCATTGGTCTTTTGCAGAGAAAATAACCATGAAAAGTACATTCCATTTCAAGAAGTATTTCCAAAATCAGACCTTGAATCTCCAGACTGGGTAATACAATTAAGGTTACGAAAATCTGTTCCCTACACGTTTCCATCCGGATTGCGAGTTTTCCTGACTATCACTGTCTGGATTATCGTGGGATTGCTGCATTGTTATAGTGTTGACGTGTAAGCGGGCCATCTGAAAAACACTTGCATGAGTACAGCTGTCCTGAAGAATTTAATTTACAACCATCAGAACAATGACACAACACACCCAGTAAGTTACATAGGATTTTTTCTGGTAAGTACACAGCATCATTTTCAAAACTTTGATAAGTCAAGTTACCAAGGGATAGAGCAGGTTCTCAAAATGTAAGCCTAGTCCAACTGGAAAATCATGACTCTCAAAAACAACTGATACCTACAAAATCACAAAGAGTTAATGTTGGTCTCGTCACTATTTTCGAATTATACCTCGGAATTGAATCCACATCAAAATGAAGTATGAAAAGGAGCAACTTTTTTTTTACCTTTTTTGTAACTTTTTGTACCTTTCAGTTTCTTAGGAATGTTGTGTGTTACAGCATAATGTGCATGAAGATAGGATATATTTTCTAGTGCTTAAAGGGCAAATCTATTTTTAGGGAACTATATACACAGACATTGACTAACAATGGTATCACTGCAGAAGAAGTAATAATAAATACCTTGATATAACAGCTATGTAAATTTTTAAAAAAAACATCTCTATAAACAACGGTCTAAGTCAGTCATTCACACAGATATTTTTATCATTTTACATATCTACAAAGTTAATCATCTATATGTATGTATTATTGTATAAGTAGTGCCTGAAACTCATCAATCAACATTTACCTGTAAATCAAACGGAACCATCTCTAGTTGTAATGACGTTTACCCCAAATTGCCTCACCTTTTCCTGTATATACACAGCTTCATTTAACAAATCCACAAAATGAATTATTCAATGTCACCACAAATGGAGTATGATATGTTGAAACTATACAGTGAATTGTCATACGTACAGCTACATGCCAATCGTAAGTCTTTTTTTTTTAAATATGTGTCTCAGTTTTTTTTAAAGATTCGTTGGAGTTTGTTTATATACCAGGTATATAATAAATTCCTTACTTTCCTAATTCTTGTGATGTGTTTTTCTGTATTGCATCCAGGCCTTTCTGAATTAAACATGATATATTTGCCTTGGAATGGAAGAATGGCCTTCTTTATAATGTAAAGGAATGTCATTCCACAGTTATAATTTCATGTTTCAAATCTTCATAGTAATATACTCAGGAAAGCCTAGATTTTATTTTTGACTGATGAAATGCCATACATTTTCAAATGGGTTGGTTTAAAATCGATGACTATAAACAGAGGTGTTGCCTTTTTGACAGATGTAAGGTTTAATAGTAAAGTGCTTGGTAACTATTGGCCACAAACAGCCGTCCCTGGTCCCAATGTATCTTTCTGAGTTCATATTTCTAGTTGTGAAGGCAAATTCCAACACCAATTAAGTAACACAGCCTTAAACTATTAATTTTATTGGGGTACTGGGACAAGATGACACATAACAAAGACATTTTTCACTTGCCTTTCCCCAAACTTTTACTTGTCCATCAAACTATATAGTTATGGACATTTCAACACTAACATCACCCTCTGCCTATTATCATAAAACGTCCAACTTCCTCTGGTTTTACACCGCAAAGCTCTCTTGTCTCTGTTGACCTCCTAATTAATGCATTTAGTTTTTGCTGTTTAAAGTTGTTTTCTGTAAGAAACACTTTGGTCAGAATGCATAAAGCATATTAACATGATTAGTTTCATTGAACTGAGCAGTTATATTACTGTCTGGGATCTTGTTTAACAACCCTCAAAAACTGCCTCATTGACCAGTCACTCATTTTCCAGGGTGTTCAATTGAACCAAGGTCTCCAATTTCTTTTCAGAAACTTACTTCTTTCAAGTAAATTGGCAACATATTGTGCTATATACCCATCATTTATCAAAGCAAAAATGATTCCCCCCCGCCCCCCCCCCACCACCCCCCACAACAAAGTACCACAACACTATTCTGAACCCACAAGGATAATGTCTCAAATTGAGAATGGGACAGAAGATAAAAACTCATCCTTCTTTTGATTACAGACTCAGTGTCATGTGCTAGTAGGACAGCAGTATAGTTTCTTGATGTGGCCATGGGTGATGGCTTTGTTCATTAGATTACTTCATTATAAAGGCTTTTATAAAAATTTCAAAAATAAATCTGCACTAAAAATGGTATAGCCAATGGACAATTTAGGGCTTCATATTTTATAGAAAAATACTTTTGCAATTGCATTTGAGATTGCTATTTGGAAACTCTCGTACCTGTCTCTACACACAAAAGACTTGCTTTACAAGAAGTGGAGTTTTCTTAGTGTCCACACATGTTCATGTTGTGAAGCAAATTTTGACTTTCTGTTTTTTTTCATCCTGTCAATTGTTTTTGTCCACCTTATAATCCTGAAAATATGGTAGGCCTGTCACCTGTTAAAGTGTTTATACATGTTCTTTACAAAATGCTGTAAATTCATTAGGCCTAGTAGCTTATAACAAAACGTGAATAATTACTGAAAACTGTCCCCAATTCTAAAATAATTACAAACCTTTAAAAGCAAAAGTTCAATAATTTAATCTGAAGACTGCTATAATTTGTTCATATCTATAGTTTGACAATCACATTTATTTTCTAAAAACAATAAACCTTTTAACACCCTTTATCATTTTCTCGTCCATGCCTATGAACAGAGTTTAAGCTTACCAGCAGGATTTATCATAAAATGCTATTTTACACTTGTCAGTGTTGTTTAGTATCAAAGTTTTCATAAACTTCACTTTCAATTAATTCATCATCGTATAATTTTCAAAAGTAAAAAGTCTTTCAAACGTCTACTTGATAAATCTCAAGAGACACGGAGGTACCACGAACTTAATTATTAGAAGTTTGTGGTTGCAGGCTTGCTGGAAATGAAACTAAAATACAAACTTTCATCTTTAGAATTGTCGTAAATCAGTTACCCTTTCAAATATATATGATCATCTATGCAACACTGATGACTTCCATATATATCTAGTAATCACAAATATTTAACATCTTTTTAGTTATATCGTTTAGCGCAAAATATTTAGTGTATAAGAAACTTTCAAGGATGGATTAACAAAGATGAATTGAAAAATGAAGACAACATATTTTTTCTTCTGAACAGGGAAGAAAGCGAAATAATACCAGCAAAATTGTTCCAGGATGTCATTTAAAACACAACATCTTCAGACATTTTTGCGTTTTCTTTTCCTGTTCCTGTCATGTATTTATGAAATAACAACATTAACTAGTTCATAAACTAATTTCTAAACACAATTTATATCCTTTCCGCATTGTTGGGTCTTTTTATTGTGTAACTTTTGGTCAAGGCTATAGCATGTCTAACAAGGTGTACTCAATGTAGTTATCATCCCTTTTACTCCTATACTTTGTCAACCGTGTTCACATGTTGTCAGTCCAGTGCTTTTCTTAAATAGTATGTTAGGTGTATGGAGAGTAGATGTTGCAGGAGTATTTACATACTCACGCGACCATGCACATGTATGGTAAACCTACACTCCTCTCTAACTCATCACTTTCCGATATGACCATCCAGGAATGCAGGTGAATCAACATACCTCTCTGGTCTCTGGATTCCTGCTGGTCTCTGACCAATAAATGGATATATGTGAACCTTAAAACTGAGTCTGTGTCGTATGTCGACTGAGGGCTTTTACAATGGTGCTCATTATGTATTTCAATGTCTATGCTAGAAATCGAACCCAGGACCCCTGACTTACTAGTCTGACGCTCAACCAATCTAGCTCAAGAGAAGTTCTCTAGCCGAGTGGTATATTGTGGCTCGTATTTTACCAGGGTTACACATATCTAGCAGCTAACAGCTGATCTAGGCGATGTCTTTACAAATTAAGCATCCTACAGATGCTCAGCATCTAAATAATTGATAGAACATCAGAATAATGTGGCAGTGTCAATTTTACTTTTATCTATTTATATATATCTTTATAAATGTACTTGTCCAACCGGTTTGTTTTGTCAGTGTATGTTCTAAGAATTTCTCACCTGTGTTTTGTTATGTAAATGTCTTGTCACGTGATTACATGCTTGTTCGTGCACCTGTATGTTCTGTATCGTTATTCACGCGCTGGACAGAGACATGGACAGTCGCAATTATATGTAGCTACTTACGGACGACTGTGGTGGCAAAAATACATTTTAAAATAGTAAGTATTTGAAATATCATTTAATTATTTTAAATGATAATGTTAGTTAACTTTTACAGAATTAGTATTTTCGTATTTATTGAAATATTTGAAGAAATTGAAATATCTCTTTGTGGTTTTTTCATTATTCCTTTTGTAATGGGAATAGTAATTTTTGCAGAATTATCTTAAAGAAATTTATTACAAATTAGTTAATTACGTTTTGTTGTTTTTCTTTCAACAGAACCATAGATCATTTTATTGTAAAAAAGGATGTTATCTCTTGAGACCCCTGTCAGATTGATAGGGTAGGTATATTATGTATATATATTATTTAACTATTAACTACATCTGTGTAATACAAATGGTAAATCCTATAGTTTATCATGTGTTGGCATTGGATATATATATTTTGATGAATTCGTAAAGTTTAGTGTAACCGTTACGGGAAATATAAATATGTGTAAAAAGTAAAGTTGACTCCATGTCCAGTGTATAACATACAGTGCGTAGTTTGTAATATGTCTTATACATGAACTTATGTTTTATTTGTGTTATTGTAGGGTCTTTTGGTGCGTCTAAATAAATGTATGAAAAGAATGAATCCAGCGTTATTTTATAAAACACTGTAGCATTGGAACCCGGCTACAGTAATATAAACTCTAATGATTTTCAAGTTTTAATATTATGACATATTAACCACTAACCTGAAATCTTAATATCTTTGTAATATGTCCCTGATAAAACTCAATGACTTAGGTTATGGAAGGGTCAGTATTTTTCTCATCCTTCAGATATCATTGACATATGTACGAATGTTTACACACAGGAGTGTTGATTTGTATCATTCAAGGAGTTTTGCAATGAAATAAGTGATATTTTACTAACAAATTATCCGTCAATCCTATCTATTTGTTGAAAGTTGACAGGTATTCTGCTGTTATAATTTTTCCTAAAGATTAACAATAATTATCTCCTGCTGAAAATTATCTTTTAATCTTTTTTTGTGTACCTTTACTGTTGATGAGCTAAAGCTAATGCCTGATTGGTCCATATCTCGGTCAATGTATTCCAACATGGCTGACCACATGTTTTCACACATGCAGTCGAACAAAATCTAGTAAACATTTACGCATTTTTTTCCATGAGATATGGTTTCAATTGCAAGCTGTTTTTATCATTTCAATACAAAATGTACGAATGAAGTGTAGCTTTAAACCCTCGTGATATGATTACAGTGCGACACTCAATAATCACTGATCAGCTGATAGACACATAAGATACATGAAGTCAAAGCTAATTTATAAACAATTCGTCTGAAATTGACGTTACATATTAAATCACATGCTTTCAAATAATAAACAATAGTCGTAAAAAAACTGACAAACTGAGATTGAAATATGGCCAAACTTAACTTCCCTCGCTTTGGACACGAGGATGCCGTCGGAGGATGTCCATATCATACAATCTTTCACCGCAATTTCGCACGGAATACTGCATCGTCCTTATTGGATATACTACTAAACATATACCTTCATAAGATAATAGCACTGTCATGTAAAATTATATTTCCCAACTTACCTTATTTTCGCAAAATTCCTTACGGTTTGAGGTTGCACCTGAAACATGGCTGCGTCACGGCCCAAACACGCTTCAAGCTATTGCATGGCTTACGGTGAGTTTGTGGCATTAAAACCACAATAAGAACGTCAGATAAGATAAACATCAGCTGCCTTGTATCTCAAAGCTTACTTATACACTGAAAGTATCTCGATCAAGTGTCTACAAAGCAAGAAAACATCAAACAAATATCAGGATACTTACTAGTGTGGTATTGCAATGTAATCCGGGCACTTCGTATGTGACCCCGCTTTAAGGTCACGGTCAAAACACACGCCTTGTTGTTATTTAGTAAGCCTAGTCGTGAACACACCACGTACTCTAATTATCTAAATGCAGAACAAGTTGTAAATATTTAATCTATCTACAGCAAAAAGAGTATGCATACAACTATATTCAGGTACGCATTCCCAATTCAATATGAAAGAAACTTTCAAGACTTAATATAAGAAAGAGAAGTTTATTAGCGGTTCAGGACATTGGTTCCGGACCGTCATGTATTTCAGAGCGACCTTTTTGTCGAACCTTATCACATAAACTATTGACCTTCGTGACCTAGCACCTGGATGATTTTGGTAACTGTAATATGTCATGCTTCCATAATAACTGTTTTTAAATGTTATTTAAACTATTCACTATAAAATATGAGTATATAATTCATTGGCAAATTTGTGTATTTTTTCTTAATACACATTTTTACATGCCCAACGTCCTCCTGGATATAATGAAATAACCTATCAATTCCTATTCAGATGCCGTAGTGTTTTGTTGTCGTCTCAGATGTGAATGAAAATTGACCACAAATAATAGGTCACGCCTTCTCGTATTTTTTGGCCACGGAATCTTGCGTCCTAACTTGCACGTCTTAATTAAAAAGATGATGATTTATAAATAATCACTTTTGACGACTCATTTCCGATTTTATCTAACTAGCGAGTTGTAGACCGAGAGATGAGAAATCAACTTTATTTAGATAGTTCGTTCTATGAAAAAGATGTTTACCGAGAAATATGACACTTTTAGACAAGAGGATTAAACAATAAAAACTTGAATGTGATCCTTAAAAAAATGTGCACATATAAGCACAGACATCCGCCATTTTCTCTCTCATCCTGAATGTATTTTGATTTTTTTTCATCAAAATGCCATTCCCGTTCAAATAATGAGTTATGAAATAAATAGTACTTCTACTTCAACCACGGGATGTATGTAATAGTATGTAGGTTAGATCAGACAACCTAATTCCTTTCTATATCTTTTTCAAGATGTAACCGATTATAATTAACACATTACTCCTGCTAAACGCATAGCCTAAAACGTAATCCATCCATCCTATCCGTGAACGTGTAAGGAATCTTTCTCTTTTCTAAATCTTTAATCTATTCTGAAATAATCTCAGCCTGTCATAACACGTTCTACTTCAACGTGAACATATCGTGCCAAAGCCTCTCATACCTTTCTAAATCTGCACATTCACACAAATCACTTATATAATTATAAAAAAAAAGTCGGTATAGTATGCAGAAGGTATGGAGTGGAATCACAGAAAGCAATAGACATTGGTAAGGTGATAAAGTAGCTTAATTGTATGATTGGAAAAGTTTCAAGACGAGAAAAAACAAGTGTTAACTATAATTACTCCTGCACCGACCTGACAACTAACCATTAACAATCGTCGGGCGGATGGGACTTTAAACGCTGATCCGTGTGAGGATTGATCATTATTTGTTACACTAGTCTTTCCGGTGTAAACAATATTTGATAAAATATTCAATAACATAACACATACATGTAATTAATGTACCGGATGGTAAAACAAGCTTAGATGTTATATCAATTCCTTTTCCCAAGTACATATAAAAGCAAAGGAATCTTAGGGGCTGGAAACAATTTACCTGTATGGGATTAAAAGATAGCAAAGTTGAACAATTAACGTGTGGTAAATCATGACGCCGTAAATGGTTTATCAGTAGCCTCGGCAGTGCCGAGGGTTCCCGATCGACGAGTTACCTTATATTGCTAAATACAAGAATATGATGCCGTTCAGTAATTTACATATTCAAAAACAACGGCTGTAAAAATAGGCTTACTCCCATTTCGCCTTAGTGCCAAAACGAGGTAGGAAGAAGTCAGCTAAGGCGAAATGGAGCCTTGTATATACAAATTAAGGAAGTCAGGTAATTGATTGGATAATGTTTATTTAGCTATATACTATATAAACATTATAGATATATAATATATGTTGATACAGACAAGTACACATTTCATGCAACACAATCTTATAGTTAAGCACTATCAATCTTATCATATCAATCATTTAAATCAAGCACTTATGTTCAAAAGTTTCTCTGCTTTAATATGATATTATAAATAGTCCTAACATGATTCAAATTAAGTACTTTAAATGTCACAACACTGTATAACTAGTCATAGTTTCAGAATGTAGGATGCTGCGTCTCCATACTGGATGAAGTCTTGTTTGCTAGACGTTCTTCTACTTCTCTGTACTTCTTTGCTTTCTTTCGTCTCTGTCCGCCTGCCGCATATTGGATTATATTCACCTCGGTAGCTGCTTGCAGTCGCTGGAACTTCTCGATGATCTTGTAGATGTTGGAATGTGCTGTCTTTACTCTCTTCTTTAGTTTATTGTACTCTGGGCATCCCATGAAGTAGTTCGGAGTTTGGTTATTTCTTCACCATAGATGGTAGTGAACGAAGTTCGTTTTTAGCTCTCGTTCGTACGTTGTTCATAATCTTCTTGCCTTCTACTGCTGCCCGGTCTGGTAGATGATTGTGAACCTGACCTATCTTTGTGGGTATGTCATCTCGGGAAAATAATTTTGCAGTTTTTCTCGGTACACTTCCACGATATCCCTGTGTCCCTCTTGTTGTTCTGGCGATATATAAAGCCATTCCATACAAGATGTCTACCACCTCTGTTAGTCTCTAAAAAGTCTTCATGTAGCATAACTCCTGTCATGTTGATTGTGAAACTGATACTTTAGCATACTGGTAAATGTCTTTTAGATAACATGTAAGCTGAAGTGAGGAGTTATTCCAAGCTGAATCTCTGTAAGTCTAGTGTTAGTTCAAGTTGTTACTTCTAGGGTGAACAGATCATTCAGTCTGTAAAAAATCTACTATGAGTATTTTTGCATACATATGTCCCCAAGAAAAACTATCTAAAACTATAACTAAAAATATAAGTTGCTTATAAACATACATTTCATAGAAAAACTAAGTTTTTAAAATAAGATTTGTTCCTTTGAATTATAAAAGAAATAAGAAATAAATTCAATATTCATTTAAATATTTTCAATTGATTTAGTGTTAGAATGTACAAGTTCCAATACAAAATTTTGTTATTTTTATTTCTTCATATATATTTTACATATTATATATATCTTAAATATCTATGGCCTTTGGTCGATTATAATTAAGATTTAACTGTAGAATGAGCTATTGTAAAAACAACAACTGCTGCATGTAATTGGTTTGTTTATCTTTCCACACTTTTCCTAAATTTCCACTTTGCCTTAGCCCAATTCCCATTTTGCCTTAGCATATTTCCACCTGTTTTATACCAAAATATGTAACTAAGGCGAAATGGGAACACACCTAAAAATATTGTGACGTTTACTTAGTACGATCTAATTTTGGTATGTCAACAATATTTCATCGTTTTGCTGCTGTTGGTAAGCATCGTTTCCCAATGGAAGTGTTTTGTAGTAACGTATTTTGTCTAATAGCGGTATAATTGTCACAAGATAGTAAGGAATAGTGGTCACTTTCAATTACCGCAGATACATAATGAACTGTCCTCAGAATTCCAAATGTATAATTCATACATTTTAATCTTATTCATGTCTGTAAAATTTTATTTGTCTACTTCCAATGTTAAAATATTGAGATATGATTACTTTGTCTTTTTGTTAAAATCATTAATCATACAGACAGACGTATTATCACGAATGTTCATAAGTTATACATTCCTTAATTGCATTGGGGAATTTAAAAACGAGTCTTTGTGAAATTGTCAATGTCTACAATAAAATGAGAGCAAGTAATTTGAATTTCTTGTATTATGCGTAAGCCTGTCTGATGGTTTATAGGGGATTAAATTTGACAGAGAAGATAGAGTTTTCTTATGGTACATTTTGCGAAACTGTAAAATTTTAAAATGTTCCCGTCTTTTTTATATTTTTCCTACCTACTTTTTTATGCAATAAACTTACGCTTGACAATTTTGTAGCACTTTTGACTATCTCGCTGCCTCTATCTGGGTAGATTATCAGATACAATATCAGTAAATTCTTAAATGCGTCTAAAAAAAACCCAAATATATTATTTGAAAATAATTCCAATCAAGAGTGCTTTTTAAATTAATCTTTAAAAGTCTTGAAGAATGAGGATAGTCACCTAGCGGAGAATTACAGACACGTGTTTCTCTCATGCCTCTCTTGCACGTCATCTGTAAGAATAACTTTGTCCGCCTTGAACGGGAAATAAAGTGCAAATGGCTGTAAACCACGGCATTCGATCAGGCTCCAGATTGTGCGAAACGCAACTTGTTATCACAGTGCAGGATCTTGTGTTCTTATGTGGCAATGCGACATCGGAAATAAGATTGACATGCCAGATTCAGACCTTTCCAAAGTCTTCAACATGGTACCACACCGCAAGCTTTTGCTTAAGGTACGTTTATATGGAGTAGATAGTTCAATGAACAACTGGTAAGGGTTTTTTTCTATCCAAAAGAAGCATACTGGTAGAAGTCGATGGCGAAGAGTCAGCCAACGTAACATCCGGTGTCCCACAAGGCACGGTATATATAGTAGGACCAATCTTTTCCCTGTGTCACATGAACGACCTTCCGGTCACAGGTAAATTAGCTGTTTGCCTTTTCGCAGACGTCTTTATCCTGTACAGGAATGGATTTTTTAATGAACATGGTCAATCGTGCGTAGCTTCAGAAGGACCATGTGGATTTGGAGAAATAGGCCGCTACCTAGGGTATCAGGTCAAATGCGTATAAATGTGTTATTATTAGTGTCAACTGTAGACCTTCATACTTCTACCTACCCGATCA
This sequence comes from Ylistrum balloti, assembly GCF_031769215.1. Classification (NCBI taxonomy): domain Eukaryota; kingdom Metazoa; phylum Mollusca; class Bivalvia; order Pectinida; family Pectinidae; genus Ylistrum; species Ylistrum balloti. Next base: position 388,268 of record NW_026782290.1, on the reverse strand, counting down.
GCACACCTTTCAGCAAGTTGAAGAAACCAAGTACCTCAAGGTCACCCTGTCTGGGGCCTCAAATTCGGTTCCCATATTGCCAAGATAACCAAGTAGCCTATTTCCACCTTAGGATTCGTGAAGAGAAACCAGAAGCATTGTCATGAATCTTGCAGGAATTCAACATTCTTTGCACTTGAGTGCACAATCCCACCTCGGCAAGGTTTTAGAAAATGGCGGGGGTGGGGTGGGGGTGGGGGTGGGGATGTCAACTCACGCTAGACAAAATGCGTAATGAGAAAGACCACAGTAAAAATAAAACCATAGGATGATATATAAAGATATATTGTGGGTGATATTCAATGGTGTGCCTGTTGTACATTCATTTTAGATATTTCTTCCTATGCACTGTCGCCGTTTGCACCGCCGGTAGCTGAGCTTCTAGTAGAGGAAGGTAATTGGTTAATTCTAGGCAACTTGATTAACATGGATGGTCAACATACATACATGTTTGGCCTGATCAAAACGGAGGCTGGTCCTGTGTAGATGTTTCGTCAGTCAAACGAGAAGAGGAAGAGAAAAACAACGATTTTTTTGCTATTTGGATAATATTACGTCAATTATATTTTGCAACAAGGAAGCTTTTTGATATACGTCTGTAGACAGACTTGATGTCTTACGTAAAATTGCACCTCTAGCTCAATATAAATAGATTATGTTAGGTGTTATGAGATCGATTTATCTCGGTTAAGAACAGGTATTCTCTTACAAAATCTCAGACAAATTATATGTCGTTCAGAAACCGTGATCAATCGGTTTTCGATAAAAACGGGTAATACATCCTTTTCTCATAAACAACAGTGTCCAATTACGTTAAAACCACAAGTCATTATTTCTTGATTTATGTACCAAGAAGACAATTGAATATGACGCCATTAGCAGTAAAACGTAAGTTAGAGCCAAATGTCCGGTAATAGTGTCAAACCGGGAAACATTAATGTATATGGATTTCAATAAGTATTAACGAGAAATATAATAACTATGTATTTTTTCATGCTAATCTCATAAACAAAGCGCGGAACAGCTCTAATGATGTATCGAGAAGGAATCAAAATGCAGTGGCAACTGGTTTCTTTGTCTCTCATCATTACTATCATTTCAAGTCTTATGAATGTTGTTTGTTATGTTATAGTCGACTCACAGTCTTAATCACAGTAAACTGTCAGAAAATGCATTACATTGTAAACACCGTTGACTATATACTATTATTACAGTGTATAGGCGTGGATTTTCAGGGGGCGGATATTTTGGGGTTTTGGCGAATGATACCCAAGTAATCAACTAATAAAAACATCTTGTCAATTTTAATAGGTTATTGATACAGGGACATTGTGAATAGATGAAACCATTTTCTGTCATATAAATAAAACCTAACGGGAAACTTGTTATTTTTTCTCAACTGATATGATCTACTATTTCACCTCAATTATGACAGTCCATTCACCAACTATTAAAAGCTTGTCACAACATTCTGTTTACGAGTAAGAAAATATTTTCAAGATTTAAACATTGATAATTAATTTTTCTTTTTTTTTTTGATACAAAATGCTGCAATCTGATTGGTCTAAAAAAAAAATCATACCTCTATGAAAAAAAATAAGCTGATCCGATCAGCTGACACGCGCGCGCTCATTTGCATATCGTTCAGTTAATGGTTATTGCGCATATACAAAGTGCTACTATTAAATTCGTTTAAAATTACTTCCTTTTATGTTTTATTTTAAACTCGGTGGATTTAAGATTAATTATAAGCGTTGATGTCATTTTTTAAAGTTTCATAGGGTATGAAAAAAAATTTGTTTGCAAACTTTTGAATGAATCCGCAGCATACCCCTATGAAACTAAAAAAATGACTTCAATGCTTAAATAAAGTGGTGATTTTAAAAGAGATCCCCTCTAACCCGCCATGGAGTATTAAACCAGATCAAGTGAATTTGTCATTACAGGACCAAGGTAAGTCAGACTCAATTTACCCGTCACAGCTTTTACTACACTAACGGCTCAAAGGATGGAAAAAAGAATTGTTGCAGCTACCAGCAGCTCCACAAACTACTTCCGTTCCATCCGTCTCCCTGACGGCGCTTCTGTATTCTCAGCCGGAGCTTTGATTGGCGATCAGTTTTATTTAATCCAATCGTGTCAAATAAGCAATCGTTTGCTCAGACTCCTTATCCGTCCTAAAAAGTCTTGAAAACTGGTGAACTCAAAAATGGTTTGATCATAATGGTACATTATATTTCAGAAAGAAGTCAGACACCGAACCACTGGATTCCGCGGCACATTGGAATCCTCGGAAACGAAAATACAGACCGAGCAACTGTAAATGTTTTAAATGTTATACAGGCAAATGTTAAAATGTCATTTCCTGATCTTAAGTCAGCCATCACTGCTGCAATGAAAGATCATTGATAGCATCAGTCGGATCTCAAGATATTACTTATAAACTTTGCGAAGTTCAGCCAAATATTGTATCACGTCTGCCTTAACGTGCAAACTCATTATCATTTCTCACCTAAAAACAGGACATTATCAATTTATTTCTGGTACGGGGTGAAAATACACCTGTTTGTTCTGTATGTAATTCCATGCATAGTTTGCATGTTGCCATTTGATTGTTCAGAATTTTTTCACATTTTACAAAGCTTTTTTCCAGGTCCGAGACCTGAAAACCAGTTCACATCTGTTGAACGGGACAAAATGTTTGATTTCGTTAAAGATATTGGTCTTTTTTTTTTTTTTATTAAAACAACAAAACATGAACTGATGAACCAAAATATGTCATGACTTGATGAACTCATTTTTGCTTATTATTATTATTATTATTATTTATCTTAATAAATACAGCCTTTTAACGCGTTGCTATTTCAGCTTGCTATATCCCTTGGTTTTCCCATCTTTTTGCCCTTTTTATGTAATTTTTTTCTTTTACATGTCACAGTTGCGGTTTGGCCCAAAATGACCCTGGCTGTCGACGGGCTGTAAAACACCAATCGAATCAAACTGATTCAAATTATATAGAAACGAAGCCAACAAGAACCAACAAACTGAATATGTAATTATGTTTAGAGAACAGGGTCGCTGAAAAGTCCGTCCGATGACTAGTTCAACACACTTTGACCTACAAAATATCATTTACTAGCAAACATATAGTAATGAAAAGAAGCTAAAAGTTCTCAATGATTAACATTATAATGTCACATCACATACACATGAAGGTTTGAAACATCTAGCAAAACAAAGGTTACAAATCAATTATAAACAAATTAGAACAGAAACAGCCCTTGATTTGCAATCATTGCGTCCTATTTACAACGGGGTCAAAGGCATCGAAACTTTCGATATTCTTATTAAATCATGTTTTCTTCGAAGTACATTTGTATAATGGCTTTGCGATATGGGTTTAGGACCCTACCTTTGATTAAAACAACATGATATGAAAGAAGCAAAGTGTAATTGTGCTTACAGGTATTCATCATAATTTATGAACAGCGTTACGGAAAGTAACAGTTGCATTTTCTTTAATTGGAGTAAGAGCAAAGGGATGCACACTGCCTTGTCGTCCGGTATCGGCATCGCCAAACAATGTAATGAGCATGCTTATTGCGCGTGTAGTTTAATTGAATATTCCATCATGAATCTATGATCGACACAGTGTAATTCAATAACATTTGCTTCTAAGTTTAAAAAAAATATTCATCTACAACTGAATGAACAATTACATACATGTTATAACAGCTAAATATGTGCTACATTGATACAATTAAACTCACTTTTCGACATTACAGATTTCACAACTACAATAAGGATAAGGCCCCCCGTAAAGTTTAGCACACATTAGGTGACTTCCGGTTTAGCATGAGTTAATGTTCTTTGAAGAGGTATCTTTCTATGACTTAGATTGAGGATATTTCTGTAAAATTAGAAAGAGAATTGTGCTTCTCGATGGTTTATTATTATACACTGTCAGATTTCATGTTGAAAGACCATTTCCTTAAAAAAATCTTCCAAGTCACGTGTTGTCATATCGTCATGGTGAACACTTCCTTCCTGTGTTGCTTGGTAACGTATGCTGGATCTACCAACAGAAAGAGAAAGAATATATTATGACGCAAACACCACACGCATGTAAGTAAATATTATATAAGATGCGTGCTATTTGTTTCTGTATCAATTTTGTGACGGAAAGACAATCTAGGAAAAGACATCTGACGGTCAATATATCACAACAATCATTATAGAGACCTATAGATACTGATGTTGTAAATCGTCCCGAAAAGTCATTGTCTGGAAAGCCACATCTGATATATAGGTCTTTACAGGAAATGTGTTTCAGACAGTAAACCTTTGCGTTCAGCACAAACTATATATAAATCACATGCTTTTATGGACATGTTTTGTTAGCAAGGGTTGACAGGTAAAGACACTAGTCTATCAATGGACTCATCAATATCTGTAGAATAGATTAAACACGTGCGGAAGGGACGAGAGTTCAACATATTACATTTGTTCAGGTATATTGCACCTGTTGTTCGCGCCGCATACAATCGTTGTCTTCCGTGGATTCTGGAAAGAATTGAAAGACCAAAATCAATGATTAGTTAATTCAAATGATAAGCTGATTATGAATAGTTGCATAATAATTGTTATTTATCATGACTTATCTGACCTTACCTGGGTCATAATAACCTCGTGCATTAAGGACTTTATATAGCGGTTGAGAGGTTCTACTGAAACATGTAGATTTGAATAAATACACAGCATCAATTTTTTCTTCCAAATCACTAAAGTAAAAACATTCCGATAAGTTACAGACCCTGTAATGTACCTGAAAACACGTGCGCGTTGTCTATTTCTGCTGTTTCACCCTATATGACTCAGTTCATCTAAGGTATATGACTTCTTTTCTTTATTACTGCCTGCGTTATAGCAATATCCGGTGTACACAAATATAGGCATAAGAAAGCGACATCACGGTGACAGACAGGGTGACGACATGGCGGGAGGTGTCATGACCAGGTCATACAAATTTCCGTTTAATGTCCTTTCTGAATCACGTATATCTAATCGATATTTGTAATTAACTGACCAACCGACGTATAAGATATGGATTTCTTTGTCGTTCGTATGTAACAAAGAAAGGGTATTCGGAATTACTAGTACTGTCCTAATCTTCCGGAATACTTGTGGGAGATGGTCGTTTCATTATATCTAACAGAATTAATCAGGAAAACACCAAAGTGGCAAAGGCAAACGACATGTCAACAGAATCGTCATTTGAATTAAAATTGAAAAAAATATGGGGAAATAGTATCGAAGGAATGATGTGCTCGGAGAAAATGTATTTGTTGATGGAACAGGAACCAGATGTTCTGAAATGATAAACATCTTTTACTTCATTGAAAAAACACGTCAATCCAAGTCATGCACGTTTCTCGAAATTAGACGTTATCTTATAACTAAAACCGGACGGTATAGTAATACCCATCGAATGATATCAAGTTCGAACCACACCACTTTATACATAAACAAAGTGAACATCAACACTTTATAAATAAACAAAGTGAGCATCACCGCTTTATAAATAGACAAAGTGAGCAGCACCGCTTTATAAATAAACAAAGTGAGCATCACCACTTTATAAATAAACAAAGTGAGCATCACCACTTTATAGATAAACAAAGTGAGCATCACCGCTTTATAGATAAACAAAGTGAGCATCACCACTTTATAGATAAACAAAGTGAGCATCACCGCTTTATAAATAAACAAAGTGAGCATCACCGCTTTATAAATAAACAAAGTGAGCATCACCACTTTATAGATAAACAAAGTGAGCATCACCGCTTTATAAATAAACAAAGTGAGCATCACCACTTTATAAATAAACAAAGTGAGCATCACCGCTTTATAAATAAACAAAGTGAGCATCACCACTTTATAGATAAACAAAGTGAGCATCACCGCTTTATAAATAAACAAAGTGAGCATCACCACTTTATAGATAAACAAAGTGAGCATCACCGCTTTATAGATAAACAAAGTGAGCAGCACCGCTTTATAAATAAACAAAGTGAGCATCACCGCTTTATAAATAAACAAAGTGAGCATCACCACTTTATAAATAAACAAAGTGAGCATCACCACTTTATAAATAAACAAAGTGAGCATCACCGCTTTATAAATAAACAAAGTGAGCAGCACCGCTTTATAAATAAACAAAGTGAGCAGCACCGCTTTATAAATAAACAAAGTGAGCATCACCACTTTATAAATAAACAAAGTGAGCATCACCACTTTATAAATAAACAAAGTGAGCATCACCGCTTTATAAATAAACAAAGTGAGCATCACCACTTTATAGATAAACAAAGTGAGCAGCACCGCTTTATAAATAAACAAAGTGAGCATCACCACTTTATACATAAAGAAAGTGAGCAACACCGCTTATAAATAAACAAAGTGAGCATCGCCTCTTTATAGATAAACAAAGTGAGCATCACCGCTTTATAAATAAACAAAGTGAGCATCACCACTTTATAGATAAACAAAGTGAGCATCACCGCTTTATAGATAAATAAAGTGAGCAGCACCGCTTTATAAATAAACAAAGTGAGCATCACCACTTTATACATAAAGAAAGTGAGCAACACCGCTTATAAATAAACAAAGTGAGCATCGCCACTTTATACATAAACAAAGTGAGCATCACCACTTTATAGATAAACAAAGTGAGCAGCACCGCTTTATAAATAAACAAAGTGAGCATCACCACTTTATACATAAAGAAAGTGAGCAACACCGCTTATAAATAAACAAAGTGAGCATCGCCACTTTATACATAAACAAAGTGAGCATCACCACTGTATAGATAAACAAAGTGAGCAGCACCACTTTATAGATAAAGAAAGTGTTTATTATTTCTCATAAAGTCACTGTCCACATAAACTGGTTTTTTGTTCAGAAAGTTTTAGATACTTTTACGTATGAAGCTTGTTCGTGGAGTTTTTTTTTATATATAGTACTTGATTCCCAAGTGTTCATAAAAGGGCTATAAGCTTAGATTGACTCAGCAGAGTTCTTGAAGGCGCGGGGAGCTAACGTGACCGTTAAGACAGCCCGATATAATCTTTTTCACGCCAGATAGACATTTTTTCAAGCCCTATTGCTGAATCTAGTCCCCGTTGTTTCTACTACAGGAGACGACGCCATTTCCTACTGTCTTCTTAAATCGCAAGCATGTTTTTTCTATCTTAAAGTAAGTTTTCAAAGATACAAAGACTTTTTATCGTGTCATTCTAGCTATCTGTCACCAAGACCACATTACTAATGACAATAGACCGTTCACAAGAGAGAAAATTGTAATCAGATTCAATGGTAATAATGACGTCATTTTGGGGCCATGTTGACCTACGTTACGTCGACATGTTGATAAACCATATAAGTTACATCAGTTCTTACATCATAGCTTTTTATGAATTACACAGTTTTCAAACATCGCAAGTCAAGACAATGAATAAAATATCTCAATATCTGTCTTGTCTTGAAATGGTTTGTATCATATCAAATATAATATCATCAAAATTAAACACGAGCATGTGTTCCGGAAGGCTAAGTGTCTTATGCTTCATCGCCGAAACCCAACTCGTGGGTCTTGGTCAATCCAAGTATGTAATGTCATTTCTCAAATGCGGTCAAAATTAACAACAACGAAACCACCAGACATGGACATCGAAAAAGTGTAACCTTATAACTCTGTTAATGGTAAGCGTCCTCTCCTTGACTTCCGCTCCATATTTACGGTAAGCGTCCACTCTTCAACTTCCGCTCCGTGTTAATGATAAGCGTCCACTCTTCGATTTCCGCTCCGTGTTGATAAGCGTCCACTCTTCGACTTCCGCTCCGTGTTAATGATAAGCGTCCACTCTTCGACTTCCGCTTCGTGTTAATAATAAGCGTCCACTCTTCGACTTCTGCTCCGTGTTGATGATAAGCGTCCACTCTTAGACTTCCGCTCCGTGTTTATAGTAAGCGTCTTCTCTTTGATGACCAGTTCATGTTTACGGTTAGCGTCCTCTTTTCGACTTCCGCTCCGTGTTTATAGTAAGCGTCTTCTCTTTGATGATCAGTCCATGTTTATGGTAAGCGTTCCCTCTTAGACTGCTTCTCCATGTTCATGATAAGCGTCCACTCTTCGACTTCAGCTCCGTGTTTATAGTAAGCGTCTTCTCTTTGATGGCCAATCCATGTTTACGGTAAGCGTCCTCTTTTCGACTTCCGCTCTATGTTTATAGTGAGCGTCCTCTCTTTGACTGCCAATCCGTGTTTATAGTAAGCGTCCTCTCTTTGACTGCCAATCCGTGTTTATAGTAAGCGTCCTCTCTTTGACTGCCAATCCGTGTAAATGATAAGCGTCAGCTCTTCGACTACCGTTCTATGCCAATAACCGCCTGCCTTTAACTCTACGTAAAACTTGGATTGTCGTCACATAACCATCTCCTCCGACGGGAAAATTATCGCATTAATACATGTATTTGAAACCTAAGATCTCAAGTTTTCTTCCGATGTGTCGTTTTACATTTGTTCTGTTTGAATTCGGTTAGTGTTACTGAAACTGATTACACCTTTATTATATCACGTGATATGCCTAGACGGATCCTCAAGGGGTTAATCCATCTAACGTCACAGAGAATGTTCAGTTATGGCAAAATAGACTCTAAAAGGTCATTTATCACCAACACAGGAAACTATACCCGACGTAATAGCCTCATAGGGTTATTTTGAGGTGTAGACAACGTCCGTGATAATATTGTGTATTAACGCCTTTCCTATAGCTTGACTGTATTGATCTGGGCCTGTAGGCGTTAATCTCCGATCTCCACGGACATAAGCTGTTCGACTTTAGTATCAGCTGTATAACCTAATGCTCGACCGTTAGTTAAACATGGCTATATACATTACTGCTACTATCTATATGTTACATCTTATGATTAAAGAGAAAATTCGAAATATACATTTATGTTAATCAGTAGTTATTCATCTTTACATCTATGCTAACTTGTATCATTAAAAATTCATTATGCTGGCAGTAAATGAAAACATGTTTTCCTGACTGAAAATTGCAAAATGTATGGGCAAAATTGTGTTACCATAACAATTATAACCATATCTATATACTTATCATGGAAAAACGCGTGTAGGATTCGCGAGGTGTTGAAAACGTTGATGAACCATGGATAAGTTTTCCGGTTTTCTTCATGTAAGGGTTCGATGTTTGTTTTGTTACCTAACGTTGCGGTGTAACTACCCCTGTTCTCATTTTGAGAACATAACGTGTTTGTGGATGTTAAACTATCAAAAAGCGTTTTCCTTTTCGAGGCACTATATGTTGTTGTCCGATTATCTACATATATTTTCGAATATTTCTTGGCAATTATTGATTTTTATACGTTTGAATAAGTTTTGAAATAGAATTGTACTTTCTCAAGTATGAATTTTTTTTCTTTCCCCTTTTTTCGCAAATCTTAAGTCAATGCGTCAAGATAAGAAACATGACGAAGGGTATCTAACGCTGTTCTCTCACCATAAAAGTTTACATCTGAAAGGCGGTGTAAACCCAAGGCTATTCCAATCGTTCAACTAGTATATTTTAATGACGACTACGCAGCCTTATACAAAAAGGGAACAGGTTGTATGACCCAGGTACCCGTGGTTGCGTTGATCTAAAATTTTCGATAACAGGAAAATCAAATGAAATGAAAATAAGAATAGGAAGTGGAATGTGGATCCTAACGTTCATCAGACCATGAAGACCTTTAAATGCTATGACTATATCAATTGAAGATAATTATAAAATCATTGAAACAAATTTGATGTTTTAGCAGTAGAGGTAAACAATTACACTGATCAAATGTGATTCTTCACAGTCCCTAAATCTTCAGCTCAATGTCACTAGTGAAACTGGAAGAGGTTTGAGATGTGTTTTATACATGGCGGCCGTGGTGGCTTTTGGACCTTTCCAAAAAATAAGAATATTTTGTTTATCTCAGGATTGAGACTTAAATTTAATATCAATCCAATATGCGGAACTTGAGATGAAGTTGAAAACGCGAAAATTTTACGGCGCAAGATACACGACGCACTAGGTACACCGGACGGACAGCGCACAGCGCCGGACAATAGGCGAAATAAACTAAAAAAATGCTTCTATATCGAATCATTAAGCTATAACGTGTAACATTGTTGGGATCTTTTTTTCCATTGGGCGAAAAAAACCCAATCAAACTGGTGTGAAGTCAATAGGAGGGGGAAATGGCAGTGGATTTGTATGGTTGCTTTCTATACAAGTCTTTGTCAGTGAATTATTGATATCTGATATAGCAGATGTACAACGACGTCTTTGAAGTGTGACATTTAAATTTTGATGAACGATATAGAACTTGCTGACTCTTGGTTGATACATAATATTGATTAAAATCCGTCACAATTTTCTTTGTATCGATTAGACAAAATTTCTTATTAATGCAGAAAGTCTGGTTTTCTTTGTATATTTTTCATAGTTCCTTTTAACTAAGACTTCAGTTAATTATCGTCAGTGCACGGTTTGAAGCAGCCATTTTAATTGGAACAGTCGCATGCCCAAAATAACGAAGTTATACGTGGTTACAGGCAGAATGGTTGGTTTGTATAGTAGATTTGTCGTGCAGGAGTTGATGTGTAGGACTGTACGGCTAATATGTGTCACTGAACGCCAAATGAACGACGGATTTTTTACAAAGAACCATTCGAGTGTTTCATTGAGCATGGATTGCTGAGACCAGTGTCCCATCATTGCTCGACATTGTCTCCTATTGTGAGGGATTTTGATACAGTGATCCGAGGATAACAACAAAGGAAGTGCAGTTACGTCATTTAAAATACAATATAGTCTTAATACATACATTGTAACATTGTAAAATACAATTCTTATATATCATACTGTGATCAATCTAATCTTACCAATTATACAATCCTTTATGTAATTACAAATATTACATTTAAAAATCTAAACGCGCTAAGATTGTTCTTAAACTTAAACACACCCACGGAATCTGTCAAAAGTTTGATATAGCTTTATAGTGAAATTTCTATTTTAGAAGTATTTGATTGATGTGTATAGGTTGGGATGAATGCTAATGACTTCGAATGAAATCATACTAGTCATGATTTTATTAATTATAGGTACTGATTAATTGTTTTATAAAAGGTGTGCCGTCCATACAGCATCAATAACCTTAGATGTTGATAGAAAGCTACAGGTAAGATACCTATTTGCACTTAAAAGAACAGAAACACAAAATATACATAGGTAAACATTATATACAATATAGGGAGGAAAACATAATATAGAGTACTCGTGTAAAATGTAGGAAAGAAAATTGAATACATAAAACAATATACAATGTTTCACAGAAAACATAAAACATAATAATTATACATAATGTATGTCGCAAAAACATAATACATAATAATTATACCTAATGTATGTCACAAACACATAATACATTATAATTATACATAATGTATGTCACAAAAACACAATATATGTACAAACACATAATACATTATAATTATACATAATGTATGTCACAAAAACATAATAATTATACCTAATGTATGTCACAAAAACATAAAACATAATAATTATACACAATGTATGTCACAAAAACATAATAATTATACCTAATGTATGTCGCAAACACATAATACATAATAATTATACCTAATGTATGTCACAAAAACATAATACATAATAATTATACATAATGTATGTCACAAAAACATAATACATAATAAACATATACAATATAACACAAAACATATTACGTAGTAAACATACACAATGTATCACAGAGAAAACTATTCATGATAATTATATAAAAAGTATTACAGAAAACATAATACATAATAATCATGAAAATGTATCACACAAAGTATAATATATAATAAGTATATAGAATGTATAACACAAAAAGTGATACATAATCATTATATACAATGTAAAACAGAAAACATAATCATTATATACAATGTAGAACAGAAAACATAATCATTATATACAATGTATTAATGAAAACAGAAAATATAATCATTATATATACAATGTAGAACAGAAAACATAATCATTATATACAATGTAGAACAGAAAACATAATCATTATATACAATGTAGAACAGAAAACATAATCATTATATACAATGTAGAACAGAAAACATAATCATGATATACAATGTAGTAATGAAAACATAATCATTATATACAATGTAGAACAGAAAACATAATCATTATATACAACGTAGAACAGAAAACATAATCATTATATACAATGTAGAACAGAAAACATAATCATTATATACAATGTAGAACAGAAAACATAATCATTATATACAATGTAGAACAGAAAACATAATCATTATATACAATGTAGAACAGAAAACATAATTATTATGTACGAAGTAAGATTAAAAACAATTTGGCGACTGCAATATTGAAGTCAGCATGGCAAAATGCGCTGTTTTTGTATAAATATCCTAGAAACTGACAAAACAGTTATTTGTGTATCAATTTATGTGCAATATAAAAGTATTAAAGATTTACTAGTAGTCATTACACATGAAATTGAGTACGTCTTGTTCATGTATTTCATATTGTATGCATTATTCATTTATTTATTAATTTATTGATTTGAAACTTAAAAGTCGGTGCTCTTTGATATGCGTGTTGGTTTGTTGTTATTTTCCCTGATCTCGGTTTCGGAATGTGACATTAATTTGAGTACTTCGACTGACTAAGATTGGTGGGTATTATCGATGAAATAGAAGACGATTCATTTTCTGAAATGATTGGGTTCCGTGGAAAATGTCACAGACAAAGGATTAGGGAATGTCATGACAGAATAAAAACTACCAAGTACTGTGTTTCCTGGGAGTTTTCACAGTTTTTTGTCAATGGAGCACACAACGTGGGTATAAACGCAATAACACGCAAGTAATAACATTAACAATAATTGAATTCATATGAAAAAAATAATTTCAATTTAACAAATGTCAACGCACCGTATCTTAATGACAAAATAGCACATGCGACCTTTATTTTTAAGACGGAGTTTATCTCTTCACAGCAAATCTTTCTTTCACAGTCTAGTGTGGGAGAACACCCGGGGTTATCCCCCTTGTACCTCTTTGTCAGCGGTCTTTGTCCATATTATGCCCTCGATTTATCTATTTCAGTTTGAATTAATTTCTTATATATTTTTATATACAACGCAGGTGATTTGCATATGTTGCTGATTCATGAATCTTATCGTACAAACACACAAAATCTTAACACATAAACGACTGTTCAGAATATACACATGGACTTGATGTTCTTTTGATATCATTCAGAGACATGATATATATATCTCTATCTATCAATACAGAAAGCTATGAAATTGATTGTATTACGGCGTTAATGCGCCTTCTCATTAGAGCACTGACACTTTTCGAACAATTTAGCTTTTCCTTGAACGCTTTCTATTTTTTTTTAAATTTGGCGGTGTCCTTCACGTGCGTGTTATTAATTTGTACAATTCTTACACAGTTCACTCCCTTTGTTAGTTATCTCATGGTTGATGGAGGTTATTCCCCTTGCAACGAACTATGGCTCATAAATGTTTGAAAGTTAATAAGAAACAATATATTATAATCGCGTATTATTTCTAAATTGGTTAGCTTATTATTGTTAATTTTCCCCAGAGAATATAGTTCTTTAACAGTTTCTGATTTTGAATATTTCCGTTTCTTTAAAAAAAACCATGTGCACGATTCGTAGTAGATGTGTAATCTCTATGTAGGCCATAACTGATACCTATATAATAGAACCATGGCTGCACGGATCTCCGAGTCCAGGTCTGATAAAATCACTCATCTATGACTGATCCCATTCTTCCTATACGCACTCATGCTTACGATTCAATAAGCGCTAAGGGTACATAACCCGTGGTATCCTGTAGAAATAGCTATAGTCGCAAACGAACCCGATAGCTTCAAAATCTCACCATATTTCAGCTTTTTCGTGAAAATCTTGATACGTAATTTGTTATTTTCAACACGAATACCTCTCGACAGGTTAGTTTTATTAGTTGCATTGAATTTTGAGTGAAACTGTGTACCATGTAAATTAGTGTATACCCTACAGTCGTCTTTATGGAACCCATATCAGAAATACACCAAAGGGAGGATGGAAGGGGGTGTCCTAAGCTCGGTTATAACTGGAACAAGAACGTTAAGCCCTAAAAAGAAAGAAGAAGATAAAGAAAGAAGAGGATGGAAGGCGTGCCCTTCTCTCAAAAGGAAACATTCAAACATTACTATTCTCATAGAATTAGATTAGTGTAACTTTCAAACACCCTTTTTTTGGGATGTCGTGTTGGTGTAATGGTTAGGTAGCTTGGAATTTCTTTGCTAACCGATTCGGTGCATTAGATCGTGAGTTTGAGGCCGGTACATGGTACGAGTCAAAAAATTGTCTATCCGACAGTTGTGTTGCAATTTTCAAAACAAAAGGATATTGAGAAAAAAAAGGGCAAATCCAGCCAAATATCACCATTACTGTACAGTAAGTTACATTGATCGGTTAATATAACATGACACTTTTTAAATCCAAATCACTTTTTTAATCATTCTTAAAGCCAAATGTATATTTTAGAATCCAAATACTATTTTATTGAATTCAAATATAATTTTCATAACCAACACACAAAAAAACTTTTGATATGATTTTGTTTGCTCAAATACAAAAGCATGAATAAAGGAGCTCCGTACATGCCAGTTATATACGGGAGTGGCGATCGAATGACAGGGTATGCTCTGGTACACGTTCTACTGACTGCACTCTACTGATATGATTCGAGGATTTCTAGGAGATAAAATCTATGTGCAAAACATCGTCTCATATTCTTTTTATTATATAACACACTCACTCTTGCTGTCTGTCGCGTCAGAGATGTCATCAATTATATACATGGTTTGGTTTTGGTAGATCGAGTTAGGGCGGTGGAAGGCACGGAATCCTTTTTAACGGTAACAATGCTATTTAAACTTGCATGATACTCTTGGTACTAACAGGAATGAGGATGTATGTATCATGTACAACATTAGCAGTAACTCAAATAGTAAAATACCTTCTTCATAGAGGATTTTCAAATTCTAAATTGGACATCATTATGGCTCTATTTGTTATGTGACATCGAACTTCAATATGAGACAAGAACAATAGACATTAAGCATATCAAGCGTTTTCTTAATCAATTTTGTGCTTAACAACTAAATGTACCTGCATTATAAAACACATTTTTTGTAGTATAGATACAAAAGTACCATATTTTCTTCTTTTTTTTTTTCTTTTTTTTTTTCAAGATTTTAAATTCGAGAATATCACCGCTACAAATCAACTGTTTTGAGATGACTGGGAACTTATTCACGAAATCTTTAAATTCATGCCTGTCAATCGCTGTTATTTGATGAGAAACTCCACGATATAGAAATGTTTGTAGCAAGTTGCCGTGCTCCTGTAGGGAGAAATAAATATGATACTGATGAAACATAATACTACATAGTATTGATATGTTATATATAATTCATATTACTTAATGTATTAATACTACCTCGGTATGTCGTGTCTAATATAAACACTGTTCTAAATCGATCAGAACTGGATTGTCTCCCTTAGGAGTACGCTATGGAATATAGTTGCCTTTCCTTACCCTTGGGGTTTGGAGAACATGGAGTTTGATGCGCGGCTTTGATATACCAACACTAAACAAATCTATAACATTTGTACAAACAGGTCCATACGGACACCGATCAACACTTCCATACTTAGTCATTGGTTAATAAAATACTTATGTCGCGATAGATTAGTCGGTTGGTAGTACGTTGGCCTATAACGGTCTCCCGTATGCTGTTCAGTCAGGTAGCCTTGTCACTAGCTACTACCAACAGACTCTGCCTCAAAATGACACTAGCTACTCACAGGTCGATAAAACCAGCAAACGTTCAGTAAATTTACAATTTTAAATAATACTTCCATACATAATTTATATTTGTGTTTTTAAAGGTATAATGTACTAACTCTGTTTTGTGTTTCACGATCGAAAATGAAATAAAAATAAATAATATTACAACCCGACGAAAAGAAAAATCAAAACGTGGTTGGTACTGATGGGCTCCAATGTTATCGTCGCAAATCACCAGCTTCAACAAGTGTAAAACAATACCTTTAAGTCATAACAAGCCAATTGAGCGCTACCACTTACATACAATGTACTTTATAACGGCACATTTCAATGCAGAATTAGATACAATGTACATGTACTTTACACCGGCACCTCTCACTGTAGAATAAGATAAATGTACATGTACTTTATACCGGCACCTTTCAATGTAGAATTAGATACAATGTACTTTACACCGGCACCTTTCAATGTAGTATTAGATACAATGTACTTTACACTGGCACCTTTCAATGTAGAATTAGATACAATGTACATTACACTGGCACCTTTCAATGCAGAATTAGATACAATGTACTTTATAACGGCACCTTTCAATGTAGAATTAGATACAATGTACTTTATACCGGCACCTTTCAATGTAGAATTAGATACAATGTACTTTATACCGGCACCTTTCAATGTAGAATTAGATACAATGTACTTTACAGTGGCACCTTTCAATGTAGAATTAGATACAATGTACTTTGGCACCTTTCAATCTAGAATTAGATACAATGTACTTTACACTGGCACCTTTCAATGTAGAATTAGATACAATGTACTTTACACTGGCACCTTTCAATACAGAATTTGATACAATGTACTTTAAACCGGCACCTTTCAATGTAGAATAAGATACAATGTACTTTATACCGGCACCTTTCAATGCAGAATTAGATACAATGTACTTTATACCGGTGCCTCTCAATGTAGTATTAGATACAATGTACTTTACACTGGCACCTTTCAATGCAGAATTAGATACAATGTACTTTATACTGGCACCTTTCAATGCAGAATTAGATACAATGTACTTTATACCGGCACCTTTCAATGAAGAATTAGATACAATGTACTTTATACCGGTACCTTTCAATGTAGAATTAGATACAATGTACTTTACACTGGCACCTTTCAATGTAGAATTAGATACAATGTACTTTATACCGGCACCTTTCAATGTAGAATTAGATACAATGTACTTTATACCGGCACCTTTCAATGTAGAATTAGATACAATGTACTTTATACCGGCACCTTTCAATGTAGAATTAGATACAATGTACTTTATACCGGCACCTTTCAATGTAGAATTAGATACAATGTACTTTATACCGGCACCTTTCAATGTAGAATTAGATACAATGTACTTTACACCGGTGCCTCTCAATGTAGTATTAGATACAATGTACTTTACACTGGCACCTTTCAATGCAGAATTAGATACAATGTACTTTATACCGGCACCTTTCAATGCAGAATTAGATACAATGTACTTTATACCGGCACCTTTCAATGTAGAATTAGATACAATGTACTTTATACCGGCACCTTTCAATGTAGAATTAGATACAATGTACTTTATACCGGCACCTTTCAATGTAGAATTAGATACAATGTACTTTACACCGGTGCCTCTCAATGTAGTATTAGATAGAATGTACTTTACACTGGCACATTTCAATGTAGAATTTGATACAATGTACTTTATACTGGCACCTTTCAATGTAGAATTAGATACAATGTACTTTACACCGGTACCTCTCAATACAGAATTAGGTACAATGTACTTTACACTGGCACCTTTCAATGTACAATTAGATACAATGTACTTTACACCGGTGCCTCTCAATGTAGTATTAGATACAATGTACTTTACACTGGCACCTTTCAATGTAGAATTAGATACAATGTACTTTACACTGGCACCTTTCAATACAGAATTAGATACAATGTACTTTACACCACACCTTTTCAATGTAGAATTAGATACAATGTACTTTACACCGACACATTTCAATGTAGAATTAGATACAATGTACTTTACACTGGCACATTTCAATGTAGAATTAGATACAATGTACTTTACACCGACATATTTCAATGTAGAATTAGATACAATGTACTTTACACTGGCACATTTCAATGTAGAATTAGATACAATGTACTTTACACTGGCACCTTTCAATGTAGAATTAGATACAATGTACTTTACACTGGCACATTTCAATGTAGAATTAGATACAATGTACTTTAAACTGGCACCTTTCAATGTAGAATTAGATACAATGTACTTTACACTGGCACCTCTCAATACAGAATTTGATACAATGTACTTTACACTGGCACCTTTCAATGTAGAATTAGATACAATGTACTTTACACCGGTACCTTTCAATGTAGAATTAGATACAATGTACTTTACACCACACCTTTTCAATGTAGAATTAGATACAATGTACTTTATACCGGTACCTCTCAATGTAGAATTAGATACAATATACTTTACACTGGCACCTATCAATGTAGAATTAGATACAATGTACTTTACACTGGCACCTTTCAATGTAGAATTAGATACAATGTACTTTACACTGGCACCTTTCAATGCAGAATTAGATACAATGTACTTTAAACCGGCACCTTTCAATGTAGAATAAGATACAATGTACTTTATACCGGCACCTTTCAATGTAGAATTAGATACAATGTACTTTACACTGGCACCTTTCAATGCATACAATGTACTTTATACCAATGCACCTTTCAATGTAGAATTAGATACAATGTACTTTATACCGGCACCTTTCAATGTAGAATTAGATACAATGTACTTTACACTGGCACCTTTCAATGCAGAATTAGATACAATGTACTTTATACCGGCACCTTTCAATGTAGAATTAGATACAATGTACTTTATACCGGCTCCTTTCAATGTAGAATTAGATACAATGTACTTTATACCGGCACCTTTCAATGTAGAATTAGATACAATGTACTTTATACCGGCACCTTTCAATGTAGAATTAGATACAATGTACTTTACACCGGTGCCTCTCAATGTAGTATTAGATACAATGTACTTTACACTGGCACCTTTCAATGCAGAATTAGATACAATGTACTTTATACCGGCACCTTTCAATGCAGAATTAGATACAATGTACTTTATACCGGCACCTTTCAATGTAGAATTAGATACAATGTACTTTATACCGACACATTTAAATGTAGAATTAGATACAATGTACTTTACACTGGCACCTTTCAATGTAGAATTTGATACAATGTACTTTACACCGGTACCTTTCAATGTAGAATTAGATACAATGTACATTACACCACACCTTTTCAATGTAGAATTAGATACAATGTACTTTATACCGTAGAATTAGATACAATGTACTTTATACCGACACATTTCAATGTAGAATTAGATACAATGTACTTTACACTGGCACATTGCAATGTAGAATTAGATACAATGTACTTTACACTGGCACCTTTCAATGTAGAATTTGATACAATGTACTTTACACCGGTACCTTTCAATGTAGAATTAGATACAATGTACTTTACACCGGTACCTTTCAATGTAGAATTAGATACAATGTACTTTATACCGGTACCTCTCAATGTAGAATTAGATACAATGTACTTTACACTGGCACATTTCAATGTAGAATTAGATACAATGTACTTTACACTGGCACCTTTCAATGTAGAATTAGATACAATGTACTTTACACTGGCACCTTTCAATGTAGAATTAGATACAATGTACTTTGGCACCTTTCAATGTAGAATTAGATACAATGTACTTTATACCGGTACTTCTCAATGTAGAATTAGATACAATGTACTTTATACCGGTACCTCTCAATGTAGAATTAGATACAATGTACTTTACACTGGCACATTTCAATGTAGAATTAGATACAATGTACTTTACACTGGCACCTTTCAATGTAGAATTAGATACAATGTACTTTGGCACATTTCAATGTAGAATTAGATACAATGTACTTTATACCGGCACCTCTCAATGTAGAATTAGATATAATGTACTTTACACCAGTACAATGTACTTTACACCGGTACCTTTCAATGTAGAATTAGATACAATGTACTTTATACCGGCACCTTTCAATGTAGAATTAGATACAATGTACTTTATACCGGCACCTTTCAATGCAGAATTAGATACAATGTACTTTATACCGGCACCTTTCAATGTAGAATTAGATACAATGTACTTTACACTGGCACCTTTCAATGTAGAATTAGATACAATGTACTTTATACCGGCACCTTTCAATGTAGAATTAGATACAATGTACTTTATACCGGCACCTTTCAATGTAGAATTAGATACAATGTACTTTATACCGGCACCTTTCAATGTAGTATTAGATACAATGTACTTTACACAATGGGCACCTTTCAATGTAGAATTAGATACAATGTACTTTATACCGGCACCTTTCAATGTAGAATTAGATACAATGTACTTTACACTGGCACCTTTCAATGTAGAATTAGATACAATGTACTTTACACTGGCACCTTTCAATGTAGAATTAGATACAATGTACTTTATACCGGCACCTTTCAATGTAGAATTAGATACAATGTACTTTATACCGGCACCTTTCAATGTAGAATTAGATACAATGTACTTTACTGCCTCTCAATGTAGAATTAGATACAATGTACTTTACACTGGCACCTTTCAATGTAGAATTAGATACAATGTACACACTGGCACCTTTCAATGTAGAATTAGATACAATGTACTTTATACCGGCACCTCTCAATGTAGAATTAGATACAATGTATATGTACTATACACCGGCACCTTTCAATGTAGAATTAGATACAATGTACTTTACACTGGCACCTTTCAATGTAGAATTTGATACAATGTGCTTTACACCGGTACCTTTCAATGTAGAATTAGATACAATGTACTTTACACCGGCACCTTTCAATGAAGAATTAGATACAATGTACTTTACACCACACCTTTCAATGTAGAATTAGATACAATGTACTTTACACTGGCACCTTTCAATGTAGAATTAGATACAATGTACTTTACACTGGCACCTTTCAATGTAGAATTAGATACAATGTACTTTCAATGTAGAATTAGATACAATGTACTTTACACCGGCACCTTTCAATGTAGAATTAGATACAATGTACTTTATACCGGCACCTTTCAATGTAGAATTAGATACAATGTATACCGGCACCTTTCAATGTAGAATTAGATACAATGTACTTTACACCGGTGCCTCTCAATGTAGTATTAGATACAATGTACTTTACACTGGCACCTTTCAATGTAGAATTAGATACAATGTACTTTATACCGGCACCTTTCAATGTAGTATTAGATACAATGTACTTTACACCGGCACCTTTCAATGTAGAATTAGATACAATGTACTTTACACAGGCACCTTTCAATGTAGAATTAGATACAATGTACTTTACACCGGTGCCTCTCAATGTAGAATTAGATAGAATGTACTTTACACTGGCACCTTTCAATGTAGAATTTGATACAATGTACTTTACACTGGCACATTTCAATGTAGAATTAGATACAATGTACTTTACACTGGCACCTTTCAATGTAGAATTAGATACAATGTACTTTATACCGGCACCTCTCAATGTAGAATTAGATACAATGTACTTTACACTGGCACCTTTCAATGTAGAATTAGATACAATGTACTTTACACTGGCACATTTCAATGTAGAATTAGATACAATGTACTTTACACTGGCACCTTTCAATGTAGAATTAGATACAATGTACTTTACACGGCACCTTTTCAATGTAGAATTAGATACAATGTACTTTACACCGGCACATTTCAATGTAGAATTATATACAATGTACTTTACACTGGCACCTTTCAATGTAGAATTAGATACAATGTACTTTACACCGACATATTTCAATGTAGAATTAGATACAATGTACTTTACACTGGCACATTTCAATGTAGAATTAGATACAATGTACTTTACACTGGCACCTTTCAATGTAGAATTAGATACAATGTACTTTACACTGGCACCTTTCAATGTAGAATTAGATACAATGTACTTTAAACTGGCACCTTTCAATGTAGAATCAGATACAATGTACTTTACACAGGCACCTCTCAATACAGAATTTGATACAATGTACTTTACACTGGCACCTTTCACTGTAGAATTAGATACAATGTACTTTATACCGGTACCTTTCAATGTAGAATTAGATACAATGTACTTTACACCACACCTTTTCAATGTAGAATTAGATACAATGTACTTTATACCGGTACCTCTCAATGTAGAATTAGATACAATGTACTTTACACTGGCACCTTTCAATGTAGAATTAGATACAATGTACTTTACACTGGCACCTTGATACAATGTACTTTACACCGGCACCTTTCAATGTAGAATTAGATACAATGTACTTTACACTGGCACATTTCAATGTAGAATTAGATACAATGTACTTTACACTGGCACCTTTCAATGTAGAATTAGATACAATGTACTTTACACTGGCACCTCTCAATACAGAATTTGATACAATGTACTTTACACTGGCACCTTTCAATGTAGAATTAGATACAATGTACTTTACACCGGTACCTTTCAATGTAGAATTAGATACAATGTACTTTACACTGGCACATTTCAATGTAGAATTAGATACAAAGTACTTTACACTGGTACCTCTCAATGTAGAATTAGATACAATGTACTTTACACTGGCACCTCTCAATACAGAATTTGATACAATGTACTTTACACCGGCACCTTTCAATGTAGAATTAGATACAATGTACTTTACACTGGCACATTTCAATGTAGAATTAGATACAATGTACTTTACACCAGTACCTCTCAATATAGAATTAGATACAATGTACTTTACACCAGTACCTCTCAATACAGAATTAGATACAATGTACTTTACACTGGCACCTTTCAATGTAGAATTAGATACAATGTACTTTGGCACCTTTCAATCTAGAATTAGATACAATGTACTTTATACCGGCACCTCTCAATGTAGAATTAGATACAATGTATATGTACTATACACCGGCACCTTTCAATGTAGAATTAGATACAATGTACTTTATACCGGTACCTCTCAATGTAGAATTAGATACAATGTACTTTACACTGGCACATTTCAATGTAGAATTAGATACAATGTACTTTACAGGGGCACCTTTCAATGTAGAATTAGATGCAATGTACTTTACACTGGCACCTCTCAATACAGAATTTGATACAATGTACTTTACACTGGCACCTTTCAATGTAGAATTAGATACAATGTACTAGTGTTTTAATTTAAATTGTAACTTTCGCAGTACAACAATGACTTCCTGTAAATCATGATAGTATACAGATGATTTCAGGCACATTTCTAAATTCTATACTGTAATGTTTTTAAGTGAAACCGGTAATATCCCAATTTCATCAGCAAAACATTTTTCGTATGTTTAAAATTCGAAATTTGATCATAATTTATTCGATGCCATATTTACATATATTTAGTGGTTAAAAACAAACATAATTTTACATGTTTGAGTACTTTTTACACCCATTGATAGCCAGACTAATAGTATCTTACTTCCATGACCTAAATATTGATCAATTGCAGGGACAAAAACATTTCAGCTTCTTTTTCTCCGAGTTTTAGTCTAAAGCAAATTTTGCAGTTCTCCCTTTATCCCTTATGAAGGAATTCATATAAGAAAATATTACAGTTTCCCTTCATATCTAACACCATGCTAGCAAATTTTTATCTTTATTGCTTCTCCCCGTCTATTGTTCGCCCTCCATGACATTGATGCCCCCATACCGCCCAAGGTCAACGCGAATCGTCTTTGACCTAGTTATATTTGGAACCATTGCCAGTACTACACAGAATACTGTCATACTATCTTAGGCCATTTTGAGTTGTTTCTTTGTCCGGATATTAACAAACCATTACAGCCCATCCTTATCCGGGCACATTCAAAGTTCCCAGCCAATGAAATCGATACGTAGGTGCCTATGACTGGTTTCTGATCACGTGACTTTTTTATTTCGGCTTAGAATGAGGTCAAAATCCTAACAAAACCGCCGATTTACCATGTTTTTGCTTCATGACTGTTAATTACAAATTTAGATGCTTCTCTGTGTGTAGATGGAACATATGATTCTAAGCAGCCAGCCGTTTACCAACTTCTCAGATTAATGTCTGTGATTTTCGGAATGGCGTTTAAAGGGGTATTCCCTGAAACATGTACGTTATCATTGTTCAAATGCTATATATAGATCAATGACGCTGGATTTGAACAGACAATACGAAAACACATGTGTTATGACGAAGCACTTTCTGTGTCGGCACTTATTCATCGGTTTTATAGAGATATCACATAACATCAGACATTACACATTTTGAGATTTCCCACTCGTATGTCATGTAAACAGAAATTGAAATATAGTCATAAATGTAGATTGAAGGATGGTTAATTTATTTATAATACCCTTATATACAGTGATAAAAAAAGTTATATAAGGCTTCATGTCTGAATGGTAGCGAATGTAACTTTGAGTACACTATACAGACCGTTGGCTAGCTGGATCAGAGTCAATTTTTGTTGTTCCTCTGAAATTAAGAGTCTCCGTACTGTCTTCGAATAAGTTTACTGCTATTTAATAGACATTTCCGTCGCTCATTGAAATTATTTCTTTGTTCTTTGTTTCTTAGCTGACTCAGATTTTTGCTATATAGTTAAATATATTTGTATGGATAAACTCTTTCAACGAATTAATTGATTGCCACCGACAGTCATTTTTTTTGTGTTCTACAAACTTCCCTGCGCATGCTCGTATTTAAACTCGCTTATGAGATTTACCTTCCTACTTATGGTTACGTCAGATTTCCACCTACGTTACTTTTCAATATTTAAATCAGTGAAATAGTCAACAATATTAATTGTAACCAGAAACTCAAAAGGCTGTAGTGTTACATTTCAATATGTCGTGCGTGCATGCTTATTTAAGATTTTTTTTATAGATGACTTAATAAATCCCAGATAGATCCATACCACGTCCCAAAGATACTGGTGTCATATTTTTGAGGTGTGCTGCCTGTCTTTATCACGCTTGTTGTGAGGGCAAGAACCTGTCGTATCAATATCAGAAATCTGTCTTTGTAGAGACATTGTCACAGCTGCTAAGGCTTAACAAGTAATGCTTATCTTACGTTACCACGTAAACACAAGCGTAGATCATCACGTGATGGTGAAATAAAACAAGCACGTGTTAGCAGTGATACTTATCCACGTGACGACTACTCAGTCCCGAGTGAAATTGGCTGATTTCAATAACGTTGGTTCAAATAAGTTAGTGTATTATGAATGAACTTGTAGGACAATTACGCTAACAGCAGATAGAAAGAAATAGATGAAATGATTTTTTTTCTAATGAGGGAAAATCAAATGTTCACATTCAATATGCAAGCCCATAGCAATAAACAATAAGAAAATACCAATATCCAAACACAAACTGTGCCTCTCTGTTGACCTACTTGTTTTTGTTTTCAGACCAGGTTGATTTATCTAAGAGCTTATCAAAACAGGTCATAAAGACCTTGCAAAGAAGTTTAATTTCAATCTCAGCTATATTGATGACGTCTTGTCTTTAAATAACCAGAAATTTATTGACTTCGCCAACCGTATATACCCACTAGAATTGGAAATCAAGGACACAAAACGGTTACATTTCCACTAAGCTGTATTATCAGCGTTGTGATTTCAATTTTCCCTATTGTGAATTTTGCCAGTTGGCTCCATTGTTGTATACCTTGATATCATTTTAGAATGTGAAATTGCTTACTCGGATTGATCAATATACACATGGCGGGTGTCGTCGATGAAGAACACCTGGTCTTATTTCATTGTATTATTGCCTGGGGAAATCATTCTTTGTGTAAATAATTCTTTGTGTAAATCATTCTTTGTTCTTATTTTGCCCTATTTTCAACCCTGTTTTTTGTCATGTTTTGACAAGCTCTTAGACAAATTCAGCCTCGTACAAAAACAAAAGAAGAAGTCAGCCAGCAGAGAGGTACACTTAATTTCCATGTGTATGCAAATTGTCCGATTGATTATCTTAGCAACAAACTCAACGAAGATGTTGGCAACCAGAAACTCGATGGTTTTAAATGAGCCAGCAATAAAACGCTGTTTTCATGGATTCTTGTGAAGTTTATGAAGCAAATGGATACCTACGAGAAGTGCTTTCACGCCATGAGATATCCTTGCCTTTACCATGACAGGACCTTCCCCGAATCACGCGCTTTCTGTTACGCAAGCGTCAGAATATCGCTGATTACGACGTCGATAGACACGTTGTCGTCCATCTGACGTGAAAAGCGCGCAGCGAGACTCGTCAGTGAACAACATGCGTCTCCATGTGCATGTGCAAGCAGCAATTGCATTCGGCGTTGGCGTCGTCTATGCGTAAGTGGCGGACCAACATAGGGACGTTGTGGCCTTAAATGAAACTCCAGCGACCGGTTCCTAGCCATTCTTGAACACACTGGTCGACTTTGAGTACCGACAATTTGGCGTGCCGTCTCTGTCGCCGTCTGAAATCGGTTACGAAAGTGCGAGAAACGTATATCTATCTTGACGTTGCCATATTACGTGCGGGCGTCCGCTCCTAGGACGGTCACCCGATCTCTCTGAGACGCCCAATTTACATAGGAACATTTAGGATACAAAATCTTACAGAGAGGCTAATACATCTAGGACACAAAATCTTACAGAGAAGCTTATACATCTATGATACAAACTCTTACAGAGAAGCTTATACATCTAGGATACAAAATCTTACATAGAGGTTAATACATCTAGGATAAAAAACATACAGAGAAGCTAATACATCTAGGATACAAAAACATACAGAGAAGCTTATACATTTAGGATACGAAATCTCACAGAGAAGCTTATACATTTAGGATACGAAATCTCACAGAGAAGCTTATAAAGCTAGGATACAAAATCTTACATAGAAGTTAATACATCTAGGATAAAAACATACAGAGAAGCTAATACATCTAGGATTCAAAAACGTACAGAGAAGCTAATACATCTAGGATACAAAACTTACAGAGAAGCTTATACATCTAGGAAACAAAATCTTACATAGAAGCTTATACATCTAGGATACAAAACTTACATAGAAGCTTATACATCTAGGATAAAAAAAAACATACAGAGAAACTACTACATCTAGGATACAAAAACTTACAGAAACTTACAGAAAAGCTAAGAAGAATAAAGGTTATATATCTTCCGTAGGAAAAAATCGGTAACTTTCCACAAACTTTCTAGATACTTAAAGTTTTAGATTATGTTTTATCTCCTACTTTTTACTCCCTTAATCATCTCGACATAGATGATTCAACATGTAAAGTATCCATTGTAAACGTTGGGTAAAATGACCAGTAACATCACGTTAGGAACTTGTTCCAACAAGGTTATTTCCACTTACTATTGATTGCGTTTGATAGTACAGGAATAAGTCGATAGATGGCAACAGATATACGTTACGTTTCCCATTGATATAAATATTCTAAATCAATATATATGGCGTGTGTGATATGAATGTTTAATATCCTCCTGTAACAGCTATTACAGCTGGTGATGATTAATACAGTCAGGATTCAGACACAGTTAATGGCCTCTCTTTCTGTTTATGATGATAGCAGTAACACACTCCGACAAATATCTGACAAAGCTTGTTAATGAATAATGTTATTGTGACAATAAAACATTGTTAATATACAGTTAAACCTCGGTATACATAATGCTCCTAGTTTCCATACTCTATAATATACGGGAACATTTCGATATCATGACCCTCCTTTCTTTACTTCAAAACTTGACGTAGTGTCCTTTAATATAGTTACCTCTTTTCATTTTTAATATCTCGTCAACCACCAACATGTTCTATTTTTTTTGTAAGTGTGAAAATATAAGGAATGTTACCAATATTCTTCTGATTCATGTCTGAAAATTCTCGCTAACCACTTTTAAATTTTAACCAATGTTTAACTTTAACAACTCATTAATTTTAACCACCGTTCAACTTAAACAACTCTTTGACTTTAAACAATGTTTAACTTTAACAACTCTTTAATTTCAACCACTGTTTTTATTTAGCTACTGTTTGCAGCTCATGCGGAGACAGTTTAATGAAGATGTTAAGTTGTGTACGCGACAGCAGTCCAATCAAATAGAATCATGACAGAAATGTTCTTTTCTGAATATCTGTGTAAATTTTAAATCGTATGTGTATGACAAACAAACATCAATGAAATACCAACATGTCAACATAATCATAATCCAAACTAAAATCCCACAAAACTAGACCAAAATATGAACAAACGAAAGGTTTACACGGAGACTTATGAAACGTTCCAAAAGAGTAAGCGTCTGCTACTTCGACGACACCGCCATGTAAACCTTAGTCAATTTAAGTAAGTAATTTCACGTTATCAAATGAGAAGAAGGTCTAAAACAACGGAACCAACAGGCAAATTAACGAGCATCAAACACGTCCAGCTTCATATCACACAAAACAATAAAATATCTCTCCATGATGTCACTATGGCGACCATAAAACTTTCCCATGTAGTGTATATGGAACCACCTTACTAGGATGTCATGAAAAACCTTCACGAAGTAATATAATTGGACCGGAACACAACAGTGAAATCATCAACAGAAGTACCTTGTTAATACAAACGTCTACTGCAGCCAAAGTAAGTCAATAAACAACCTTTGAATTGAAACCTTCTCTCATAATATTGATCATTAAAAAAGAACAAAATCTACAAATAATATACACGTGAATTGAATAAGTATGTTTTGAGTAGATATTGTCAACCCATGATTTACACTTAAAATTTATATATGCCAGCTGCCTCTCTGTGTATGGTTGAATCATTCATACGGGAAGAGAGACGACACACACCGCAAGTCTATCGATTTGGTTGTTTGTGTGGAGCTCTGTCCTTCTGTGCACTACTCGGTGATCCAGCGCCGGGAAGGCCCCCGTAGCATCATCATCTAGGACCACAGCTTCACCAATCTGGAAGTTCTAGGATATGCCTGCTGTGGAATCAAGATGGAGAGATTGAAGTAAACGGATTTATTCGTTCTCGTTGACGAACTGTAGAACAGGAGAGAGCGTCACATAAGAGAACCAAAATGGAGTCGTGTGCGGAAAGTCTAGTTCAGGAGTTCAGACCTGAGAGTCTCGGCCTGAATCATGACAACCCCTCGGACTTCGTTAAACCCCAGGTAAGTTCCATCATGTACATTTGATATTCTCCCCACCATCGCTTCTTCCGTTGTTGTCTTTTTCCCAATCCAGAGCAGTCATCCTGAATGAGTGTTTTAGTTTTGGTGACAATATCGACATATAGCGCTAGTCACAATTATTTACATAGAAATGTCAAAAACGTGGTTATGTGTCAAACGAACAACGCGTGTCATTATCCTGCTATTTTATAACAAATAACGTTTAGGCAGAGAAAGAGCATGGCCGTTCAACAAATTGCACCAGCAATCTGAAAGTCTATAACGAGGGCGTAAAGTAATGTGTATATGGCGGAGTACAGCTGTTTATAGTACGCGTTTTGTACAGGATGCTGTGTATGAATGCTGCAGAATGCTGCAAATATTCTAATATTTCTATACATGATATAGTGTATACTTTTGGATTTTGATATTGATTGACACTTTTCAGAATTTTAATTTCATCGGATATTTTGGTCCTTTGGTTCCTACAAAATGTCTCCATACACCACAACGTTCTTTAAACACAGTCTTGAGTATTTTGTATAATTGATCCTAATTGTCGATGCCAGTCTAATGGAGTGTTAGTTATAAAGGCGTGTGATGTTCTTTATAGTGCTGGAATCCTTTATTAGCAGTGGCAGTTTATTGTATTTGAAGACAGGTTGTGTGAGATACTGTAATTGAAATCCTAAGTTGATGGCATAGTTTGTGATGTTTGAGTGATTTTGTAGAAGATGAACGTAATCGTATTGTTAGGATTGGGAAACAGTAAATTGATGTCGTTCGATCTTGTAGCTTATTTGAGCTAAGCATATTATGCAGTTTATGGTAAGTAGGTAGCGTTGAACAGCGCTTGTTTACAGCATAGGAATTTCATACCAGTTACGCATTTCAATGCATTAAAGCTGTTTAGTTCAGTACTGAAATCTTATATGTCTGTTGATGACATGCCATTTAGTAACAAGGATGGAGCCCTAGAGGCCAGGTCGATGTGGTAGACAGGTTGTCGTGTAATCAATATATACACACTGTGTTCTGAATTCTCTCCAGCTGTGTTAAACCTGTACATAATGGATTTTTTCAATCACGTGTGTATTGTGTATATATATGTAATCAGTAGTTTCTGCACTGACTGAGTGAAATAAGTTGTATCATAGTATACTGTAGGTTACACTACAAACATAGAACATTAAGTTTTATAGGATGTATATAATCTATTATATCATGTTTTCCCTGTGTCTTCATTCTTTCCTACTGGCATCATTATGATATCATGGGATGAGCTGAATTATATCTATTTTTAAATCAGTATGAGATATAATTCATTTGCTTTGAACAATTGACTGTCTTCATCTGTTCTAATAATAACAACATAGATGAACACAGCGTGTACTGATGTATGAACTATGCTGTTTATTACACACTCAAAGCCTAAAACGTGGGCCTGTTACATACCAAACAAATGCCTTTTTATTTCTTAATTCATAAACTATTGTGTTTATAAGCCATCTTGTCTTGTCTATCAATATGTGTTATCACTGGAACCTGATTTCTCTTGTTCATCCTTTTCACAATTTTCTAATCCTGTTTATAAACTGCCTCATCTGTATTCCTTCCGTGTCTTGTTTACCTTATATATACACCTACTATCTCTTTCTATCAAATCTTCTCTTTTATGTGGCCATTAATTTTCACTATTAACACATATATATCTTGTTTTTCGGGTTAGGTTAAAAACCTTCCTCGTTCATGTTTATATTGCTTCATCCTTTTGCGTACAGTGAAGGACATATTTTAATAAGGAATTGTTTTATCATAGAAATCAATTGTTATACAATATATAGAATTTCTCCCACGATGTAATAAATTATTCATATGTAAGTTTTTTTTAATAGTGAAAAAATTGAATGCGGGCGAGAAAGCAAAGCAGCGCGGTACATTATGATAAACAGCATGTATATGGGGAATTGCTGGCAGGTTGATATATAATATGACAGCTGGTACAATGCGCAACAGATACAAACATATACAGAAGATTCATTTTTAATCAAATCTTATGAGCTGTTGTGGTTAAAGACAATGGAATTCGTTATCATTAAATTACAGTTTGTTTTTTCTATGTTTTTCAAAGCTAAATATTTCGAGAGAAAGAAATACCATACACAATAACATTTCAGTTTATACTGACGTGAGACAGGACGCGGGCGTGAATTTGGAGTCTGGTATTTCAAAATTTTATCGACATTCTTTGAATAGGAAAGACAAAAAGTCACAAAAAAGCATCACTAAATGCTCTAAGATTCCAAAGTTAATTGATTGACGTGCCTTCACCATTTGATGTCGGTTACAGATCAATATCATTTACCTTAGTAAAGGACACTAGTGGATAAATAGAACAAGTCTAGACCAGACGCCGCTAACGACAACACGGATTACACTCGATTTCTCTTAATACGAGGAAGGAAGAATTGTGTAATGTAATATAACTGATCACGTGACTAAACCAGGTCCTGTTAATTCCTTATATTTTCTGTTTTGTTTTCTTATCATTTGTCATTATTTTTTGTCGCCTTAATGGATACAATAAGAATCTTCTTGAAACAATAACAAGAAGATGTAACATTCCTTTTTTGTAATTGAATAATTTGTAATGTGACCGTCAAGTCGAGTAAACTCTGGAATATTTAACTGCAGCGAGTATTTGACACGATTTCACGATACCTCAAACCTCAAAGCCTTGTTGTTGAGATCGATAAACTGCCGTGTTGGAATTCGATATCTGGTTGTGTCTTCTACCACATGGCTGATTGCAGATAAATTGGGTCCTGTGTTATTCCAAAAAGATAATAGAAAAAATGTAAAAGGTTGATATCAATCTTACCGAACAAATCGGAAATGACATCACGTAACAGTAATGAAAGGGATGTTTTCATCAAAGGAAAAGAAGCACTTTTTGGAAGTAATTTCCCGATTTTCACTACATTACATGACAATAACTAATGGTTAAATTTTAAATATAGATGCCGGTGTTAATGTTACGTGTATATAATTTATGGAAAATTACGCTTCTCTGAAGGTGTTTGTAAAAAGTCATTATCTAATTGTTAGATATTCTGCTCATTCCATAGAACTATTATTCAAAGAAATCATATCAATTTATCTGCACATAAATATGGATGCTTAAAATAACATCATCCCTGCAAGTGTGGGTTCAATCACACAGTGTGACTGCCCGGGAGCATATAACGCGCAGTTATGTTATCTAGTTAGCGTGTCACTAAGGGTTTTCCATCATCAAATGTGCTTAAGCCATTTAACCCTACTAAGAAAGCGATAAAATTCGATTATAGAAATACCGTAAATCACTTAGACATAATTGAAGTTATTTAAAGTCGGTTTAGGTGCAATATATAGAAAATTATATTAAGCATTTTCTGGAAGCTTCGCTCCTTCTTGGTTCTTATAGGTACAGATTATGGGAGGTAAGCGTAACTGCCATTGTATATTATTTTCATAATCTCATACCTACTGCTGAAGTTTTTGATGAAGTTGAAGACGCTTCCTCTTCTGGAACACCTGGTCCTATTCTTGTACATTTTCCATGAATATCCATGTAAAGTTTTCTTTTGTTCATATTTTGCTATAATAGTTGTTAGGATTACGATTCTTTTCATATGTTGATATTTTTTGTTGTTTTATATAAATGGAAACTCATGGTTGATCGCCCATTTCTGTATGAACTAGACAAACAAAAATGACAATGAAGGTACAATCAATATCATCTGTAATTGGTTCATCTTTATAACGTCATCATCTTTGTCCATTTTGTTTCCTTTTCAGTCACAGTCACTTGTAATATCATAACTCCTCGTCATCAAAACTTTCGCCCTGATGGGTTTTTGTTCAGTGATGAAAGTATGAATGAATCATGTTAATAGTTTTTTTGTTCATATTGGTTAACCGCTTGTATCAGAAACAATATAATTCTTTTACTACTTCGACATTTTCTTCAATAATTCAAAGTCAAACATTTGCGTAATGGAAAACAAGAACAACATCAAGAATACTTTAAAATAATTTTTATAAAGAGAAATTTCTTCAAAATACTGTTCAATAGTTATGACAGAATTTACTTTTATTCATAAAGAGGAAGATTTTTTTATGACATGAAAAGCTGGGTTTACGTTCATCTGGTAAATCAAACGTATCCCCTGACGCGTCTGGAGTCTCTGTAATTCGCCCTTACTGCCTACTACAAACGAAATGCCTGGAAAGATGTCGGTATTTCAAGCTGATGTTTTGTGTGGAAAGTCCCATAGGAATCATATCAGAGACGTTTTCTCTACATAAAATTCACTTGAAGGCAGATTTAGCACTTACCATTCCTGATACAGCGCAGGTCTTACATAGCAGGCTGTAGGTGCTATCTATCAAGGAGGAGGAAGTTATGTTCCCTGTATAATTCTTATATCACAAAACCGTGATCTGTTGTTATTATGTAGTGAAACTTCTTAAGCACCAGTATAAGAATGCTTTATCATTCTGTCAATAAAACGTCTTGACATCTTTCTTTATTGTTAGAAATATATTTGGAGTTCAGCATTTATACACGTTCATAATGAATCGTCTCTGTATTTAATGTCACAATGAATCGTATCTATATATACCGTCATAAGTGAATTATCTCTATATATACTGTCATACGCGAATCGTCTCTATATATACTGTCATCAGTGAATCGTCTCTGTATATACGTCACAATGAATCGTCTCTGTGTAAACTGTCATACGCGAATCGTCTCTGTGTATACTGTCATAAGAGAATCGTCTCTGTGAATACTGTCACAATGAAACGTCTCTGTATAAATTGTCACACTGAAACGTTACTGTAAATACTGTAGAAATGAGTCGTCTCTGTATATACGTCTCAATGAATCGCCTCTGTATACATTGTCACAATGAGTCGTCTCCGTATATAAGGTTACAATGAATCGTCTCTGTATAGAGTGACTATGAGTTGTTTCAGTCGTTACAATGAATCGTCTGTGAATATACTGTTTCGACGTATCTTCTCTGCATATACTGTCACAATTAATCGTGTCGATTTAACGCCGTAACGCCGCATAATTAAGGATATAGTTCAGCCTACTTATACTATCACAAGATGACCTTGACATCCATACCAAAACTCAAAATTCACATGTACACCAGCCATATATCAGACAGTTTAAGAACAGCGTCAAGTACATATTATTTATTACAATTTATTCTTTTGAGAGATTCCAGGGACAAAGGAAAGATAAATCCGTGTATTTTTGTTCTGACCTCAAGTGTCTCAAAACTAGCAGTCTTACTAACATCAAGCCTTCCCTAATTCCGATCTTACTAACATTTACAAGAAAATGTGGAACTCTTTTGGGAAGGAGATGCAGTAAAAAAGCGTATGTCCTTAAAGGTTACGCCAATTATAGAAGCGGTTTTATAATGCCTTACAGTTGGCATATAGACTGATACACTAAAAGGTTCGTCAGAGCTATGGGATACTTACCGACCGGTGACACAATCAATAACTGCATTAAAAAAGAAGATCCACTGTATTACTCAAATCATGATAAATATCCCATATTGCTGAAACAGCAGAAACGAAGGAAATGAATATCTAAACATTGCTTTTGTATCACCTGTCATTAATGTCTATGTTTAATTCATTTGTATAATGTATAGACACTCTTGATATCTACCTTAATTTGTAACATCTACTTATTTACCACAAGGACACGTGTAGTCCTATATTTTAAAGTTATAGATAAATATATATGTAATTTGGACGATAGGTATTTTTCGTTTTGTAAATCATGATATACGACCATTCGTGTCCCTGTAGATTCATCTAGTTACAAACTGTACACCTTTATTCTCAGATCTAATATCAACCATTATGGCGCTGCCATTGTTGGAATACACCTGCCACATATAGTTTTGCTGTATTCGGTAGTGACGGAAAACAGCTTATTTTAGCACGTGTGATAATTCGGCAGAATTACTTTCTGAATTTACTTTAAAATTGCATTCAATGATATAAATAACTGTTGAAATAACTTATTCTATATGTTGAAACGAATAAGGTTATTAACGAAAATTCATAATATCGCTGTCATATCCGTTGAAGTTTGAAACTTCTTTTCAGCGCGGAGCAATTATGTCGACGTACGTCATTAGGCAAAATTCAGCATAACATGAACGACAGGTAAACAAAGATTGTGCTTCAACACTGCTGAAGTTTTGTTTGTCTGATTTTCAATCAATGTTGCAGGATAAATAGAATACATGGTCAGCATCTTAAAACATAAGCTGTATATACAAATATATTTTGGCGAGGGTGAAGAAAGACAAAAGGGGCGAGCATCTGGCTAGCCACGTTGATCTTTCTGTCCCGAGCCAAAATACGGCTTATTTTTAAGACACTGACCATGTATTCTTTATATACTAAACCCGGCATTTACAAGATTATATCTATAATGATAGATCTTACTCTATTTAAACCATGATACTTATTCAAATGATGATTTTATAGATAAAGTTCCCCATACTGTTCACGTGGGTCCACGGTTGCCAAGTGGTTTAGGCCTCTGACCGTCTTTATCAGTATAACCCTCCACCTCTAGGTTGCGAGTTCAAGGCCTACACTACATGGGACAGCCGCCAGGTTCTGGCCGTATGTCGATGGTTTTTCTCCAGGAACTCCTGCTTTCCTCCACCACCCAAACATGGCATGTTCTTAAATGACCCTGGCTGTAAATTGGACATAAATAATTAACAATAAAGAACAGCTGATTGACATATTATCTTGTTTATATATATCGAAAACCACCATAAACAAGTTAACAGTAATTCATTGACATATCAATTCATTTTCACTTCATTATCTCCATCTAACTGCTCCTACCTATGGTTTAAACATTTAAAACTTTGTGAACGTATCAATATTTCAAAACAGATTTTGATTGCTGGCCGATGGACATTACATAAATTTTCTAGGAATGCAGATTAACGAAGGCGATTGGCAAGTCTTGCACCACCCTCAGCATCTTATTTTCATTTTGGGATATGCTGCATCTAATGTCACTACGTATGCTACTAATTTTAGAAAGTGACATTATTATATTTTTGACAATGAAATGAGATTGGAATGTAACACCTGGTCTGATATCTATTTTTCCCTTTCCCCTTTTCATCACGTTTTAGTCAGAACTATCGTTTAATTAACATGTTGATATTTTATCAATACCATTCTAAAACGGTACAGCTGAATTTCATCTTGAATTGAAATCTTTAACTTGATACTTTCATTTATTCAAATAGTGATCTGTAAACGTAAATAGGGTCAACTTGACTGTCATAAGAAAGTTTGCAATGAAATGAATCTATTTTGCTTGTGGGTTTGACCCTGAGTTTGGGGTTTATGATTAAAAAAGGAAATTACATAACTCTTAACTGACTGAGACAAATGAATGTTTTAATGCTAACCTGAATACCCCATAAGTACCTTTTACTTATAATCGACCTACAACGTCGATAATGTAGTAACGGAAGTGAAGAGATTACCTATCATAATAGGCTTAGTCATCTCAGAAGTAATGTATCGTACGCTACAATAACACTTACCGTTAGAAAACAAAACGTTGGTAAAATATTGCAAATATATCGTAAAGCATTATTTTACTTACTATTACAATTACATATGTTTATTGATTTGAAGCTCTCTACGTTCGAATGCTTTAAAGATTGTACAAAAGGCATATAAGCGAAAAGCACCGTTAAGTAGAGTAAAGCTAAATAATGATGGGTTCTAACTTTCGTTATTTTCAATGTTATGATGAAACTGCCAAGAAAACAATCTTCGATACTAGATATCGAAATCCCAGTTTTGTTTAATTACTTTCGTAATATGTTTGCTTCAAGTATTTGGCAAAACTTCGAACTACTGAAGAAATTTCATTTGCTGTAGAGTATAATAAATTGATATTATCATATTCTAACATCGATTCACAAGTAACGACTCTCAAATTTTATACAGTAATAGATGATGAACGAAGGTAGACTAGCCACGTGGTATTCTTAAACTGGATAATCATATAGACCTTGTTTCACGCGAGGAAATTCAGATTAAGGCAACATAATGGGTATTTTCCAAACCACAGAGGTATCATCAGATAAATTTTATTTGCTTTCCTTGTTTAAGGGGAAACAGAATAAGCTTTATAGCCACAAGTCTAGCATAAGTCACCACAAATCGTACACCGTCTAGTGTATTGTTTTGCTCTTAGACCTACAGAGATGTATTGATTTTAAGAATCTTTGTTTGAACAATGGGGATTTCTTAAATAACAGCCTGGTAGACGTCACTAGACTATCGTGTGTCCAACGTTTCTGAATTACAAAATTGTCATTGTTACACCAACTAGCGGGGATCAATTTGTACTGAAGATATTTTAATACATCTTCTTCATCAGCTCTTTGGCAACGTTTGGGTCTCAGGCGTTTATAGAATCAGGGCATGTTGTACCTTTCTTTGCCGTTTGACAAGGTGTTTAGAATCTGACATCAGATATTCAAGCAGTAACCACATACGTTGGATGTTTTTCTTATTGTTATGGGAATCACCTCTGTTCTATATGAATCATTGTCATTAGACCAAGTTCGAGAAATATTGCTATGCATTACTTCTTGTTTGCATGTTGTCGTTTTGTATTTTGTCATATAGCTATAGTAAACACATTATTTTAATGAATCTTGGAATGTAGACTCTGAAATGATCTCTCTTGTATATTACTTGAGTTCATAAGACAGATTCTTATCGGCGCCAGACGTCAATTTCACCACTACATTACTTCCGTTGTATGGTATTTATAGCTATGGAAATTTTGAAGACATTTTATAACTAAAACACTAACGACACAGTCCATTATCCACCTGTTGGTCTGCCTGGCATCTGACATCAGGCGTCAACTAATGGAAGACTCAGTATTCATATACTAGTATCATATGTCACTTTGGATGATTCAAACGAAAATTCTCCTCAAAATGATTGAAACGAAATATGCTTAAAAATCGAACTGCTTTTCTTATCGTAGCTACAGATGCCAATTTTGTTGAAATTTTCTAAACAACTCAAAATATTGACTTGCTGGCACGACAAAGCAATTTTCGTGCACGTTTTATTTAAATAAACGGCATAATTCAAAATCCGCTTGTAAATTGAATAAAACATCATTATTATCTCGCAACCAAGGCCATTTGAATTGTAGCGTCACACAGGTTTTGAAAAATATTTAGTTTAACATATCTATGGTTAGTCGCAGAAGAGCTGGATTTCTCTAAAATGACCTTGGTAGCAAGATATCGTATAGTTGCTGGCTTGTTGACTCCTTCCGATTACTATCTTTGTGACAATCACATTTTTACACAACTAATGAAGATATGAATGGCAAATACAATTTCTCTAGTACACCATCTGTTACCGTTTCTCTTCAGTGAACCATGCATTATTAAGCAAGCTTTTCCGTCAAAACAAACTTGTACGCGAACTTGTACCCCAACAAATGTCTTTGTCAATAGTTCGTGACCTGTAGACATCACTAAATTGTTTTTTGTCATACGGTGTGGGCGGAATTCTCGATGGAATCTCGCCAAGGCAACAAATGTACGTAGTCAGTCTTTCATTATTCATACCAACAAAGTGAAACAGCTGAAAGGTTGTGACAACGAAGTTCTTACAGGCATCATAAAAAATACCTGTTCTTGGATTCTATCTTTTAAATGATTGCCCTCCTTGTTCATTGATTTTCGTGGCGAATGTTATAAAATAGAGTACTTGGATCTGTTGCTTTAAGCATGGGAGAGAGACTTCATTTTGTAAAAGATATTTTCTTAAATTTGGTGTTTGTTAATGGTTTGTGGTCCTCCTATTTTCCCTAGCTTTATTGAATTGGATTTAACATTGTGATACTGTTTATACGGTATTTTCTGTTGTTTTTGTTTTGTTTGTTTTTTTATTATTATTTATAACTTACAGAGACTAGTTCCATCATAGACGTAAAGTATGAAAGATTGCTGGGAATACGATGTAAAACAAAAATGTAAAAATAAAATGTTGGGCATAAAAATGGAGGATAATTTCCCAGGTTTTAATGTGTAATATTTGTCGTCTATAGTTTGCAAAGAATAACGAATCTGAAAATAACCTTAAACTGGTTTCTAGTTATCGAGTTATGTATTTACAGATTTCTCACCTTCATGTGCTCAATGCACCGCAACATACATAGCTGTTACGTGGTGTAACAACAGCTGTAAGTAAACACATTGGAGAGAATCTGTACACATACGATATGATAAAGGGAAATCAGAATAGTGACAACTGTGACATGCATACCTAAGGTGTGACTAAACATTGTTCAGAATGATGTTTCCTGAATTAATTTTATTAACCTGATCGATTACCATTCACCAGCTTTACTTTGTTGTCATTTTAGTTGCAGTTGTTGATACGTAGTCCTCTTAACTTTGTAAAATAATCATCGGTATTCTAATTACTATGAAAACTTTGAGCTCATAAACAATAATTGAAATCATATGTTACTTTACGAATCGAGAAACATGCCGTGGAAACTTAAATTTTGGACAATCCTGGATTCTTTTTTGCAATGAAAGAAATCTGTTTAAAAATGCATTGATATATTAATATATTCGAAATCTCTCTCTCTCTGTCTCTCTGTCTCTCTGTCTCTCTGTCTGTCTCTGTCTCTGTCTCTCTCTGTCTCTGTCTCTGTCTCTCTCTCTCTCTCTCTCCCCCTCTCTCTCTCTCTCTCTCTCTCTCTCTCTCTCTCTCTCTCTCTCTCTCTCTCTCTCTCTCTCTCTCTCTCTCTCTCTCTCTCTCTCTCTCTCTCTCTCTCTCTCTCTCTCTCTCTCTCTCTCTCTCTCTCTCTCTCTCTCTCTCTCTCTCTCTCTCTCTCTCTCTCTCTCTCTCTCTCTCTCTCTCTCTCTCTCTCTCTCTCTCTCTCTCTTTCCCTAAGCGGGGCAACATAAATGAATAGCAAAAGTATTGTTCTTATAAAAGAGGGAAGAAGGGGTGGATGGCGTGTGTGTGGGTGTGTATGTATGTGTGTGTTTTGTTCAATTATTTATTCCAAAAAAGTGTTCTTATCTAATTTGATTTTTTGTTACGAAAGATATTTCCCCAGCCTATGTTGTTTGCATATCGTGATTAATTCAAATGTTCAAGGACATATTCCAATTATCACGATTTCTGCGGAAGATGTCTGACAGATAAATTGTTGAAACGATATTAATGATTATTATAGGGAAATGTTTATGATAATAATTACGTACATCATTAGAAATATTCTATTTACTGGTGAGAAACAAAATTGGACGTGTTTGATGCTCGTTTGTATTCTTGGTGGTTCAGTTGTTGTTTACATTGTTTTCATTTTGAAACGTGATATTACGTACTTGGATTGACCAATTTGTACAGAGGTGGCGTGGATTAAGCAGACGACACCTACTCTTTTGGAACACATGGTCTTATTCTCCTGGTACTTTTTATGCTTCTTCCTGATTAAATCTTTCTTTAGTTCATATTTTCCCTCAGAGATTCTGATACTGAATAGAAATTCTATGGACATTTGGTATTTTTCTTTGTTGTCTTGAAAGTAACATGTAATGGAAAAAACTATTTTAAAAGCAGACAAAACTTAAAAACGGCTTCTTTTCGCTGTTCTTTATCGAATCAAATTGGTAAAAATAGTCTCTCGTTGAACAAAAAAAAGATATATTTATCTTTTTTTCACTATATATGCAGATGATATATGTTATCTGACTGGGAGGCTTTGATTACTCAGATTGTGTTCGTATTTATCAGTTTTACCCCAACTCTATTCTCGTTTCAATATAATCTATATTCATTGCTAATAGGTTATCGCCTACCACAGAAGTTAAACGTCGTGAAGAGGGCAGTTAGGTTACGATCAATACTACTTCCCCAATTCCAGTAATATATGTAAAATGGTGACATGTGCTGTACTTCCACGAGCTTCATGACACGTATATATATCTGTACAATACAGAAATGTTTGATTAAATCTTCATTCCAAATAATTCAATCAACGACACTACAAGCTTCATTCACACCACTCTGTGTGGTGGAAGACTACCAATATAGTCATTCTACCTTAAAAGTGTAGTTTTTATCATGTATTACTATGCTCTCTTTAATACGAAAAGTACATAGACGTTAAGTCGGCACTCAGTGTCTCATTATACAGTCGTTGTATTAAGAACCATGTAACAGAGAATGTTTCTTAATAGTAAGAAACAGATATGTATATCCTAAGACTTGACATGAGTACGTGAAGTGTTTTCTTTCCAGCACTACTTCCAAATTCGAGAACTCGAACACAGAAACTTTTACGAGACTTGGTACTGTTGGAAAACAAAAGAATACATATGTTCATCTCGTCTAATTATAAAGCTACAGAATTTCCATTATCGTTTTATTCGAACTAGCCTTTGTCTCAATCTTACGTCTTGCATTGTCTGTTGTTTTGATCTTGTCTATTGTCTCAATCTTATGCCTTCAATTATATGTTGATTTGAATTGGTCTATTGTCTGAATCTTACGTCTTCAATTATCTGTCGATATGGTTTGGTATATCGGCATAAAGCTTTGTTTTCAATTATCTGTTGATCTGGTCAATTGTCAGAATATTACGTCTGCCATTGTCTGTCGATTTGATCTGAACTTTTGTCTTAATTTTTCGTCATCCATTGTCTGTTGACTTGATCTGGTCTAATTTCACAGTTTTGGTTAGCTTGATCAGAGTCACTTACTCCGAAACATAGTTTAGACTTTGGACTAGCTTGGTATAGTTAATTTGCATATCGTCACAATTAAACATTTCATGCATTGTCTGGTGGGTTAAATTATCAGTTTTCTTCATTTTCGTTCAAATATATCATTATAACAACTGAGCAGAAAACGTGACAAATTTTGTACCTTGATCATTTTTTTATGTTTAAGTGGATTTGAAATTTCTTATTTCTAACTGACGAATTTGCAATATTGTTTCAAGATTCGCTTTCAATCAAGCGGGAATAGATGTTTTGCGGTGAGCAAGAATGTCTATATATAATAGAAGTAGAAAACACTACTCAAATATATAATAAACCATCGCATTCTGACATATATATATATAAATCTCTGAAACAGACGGAATTTTGATAAACTCGTTTTACGTCATCTGGATATTTGTTACATGCAAACTACACCTCATCTCTCTGAAGCCTCGGCGGGTCATGTCATTGAGGAATCCAATGTCGTCTGCTTTGACTGCAGTGAAAAGCACGTGACAAGTAATCACCACGGTGAATGGATTGAAAGAATTATTTCAGCACCATTTCACGATAACAGCAGAACCAATTCATCAACACGGATTCTATTTTAATACATGTGTCACTTCAGAGTTCATACACGATAATTCAGAGCAACGTGGAAGTGAAATATCTTTCTTTATAATCTCCATAGAAATGAAGAACAGTAATAAGATATCATCTAGTGTTGAAATTTGAAGAATAATTCAATGTTGAAGGGAAGCTGAAATAAACAAAAACAAATAAATGACCAAAAACAAAGACATTAAGACTGATCAAATTATAAACTAGCTAGCAAAAGCTGCTAAAAATGCGCTGATACGTAATTCAATATCATAATCATAATAATGTTTCATACTTCTAGATCAAAAAGCCTTAACACATATACAAATTCAATGAAATAATTCATAAATGAAATAAGGCAATTAGCACGACAGAGAGCAGTACAGTATTGATTACTACCAATGTGATTTTTTAGGGAAATATCTGAAACTTCATGTTTAGGTAATATTTATCGAGAGTATTGGTTTGATATAAGTGCAAAGAAAGCTTAACCTCTAAAACCTAAATCTTATGATTTGCTTTCCTAAATCTACAATCGCGTGTACGGTATGAGTATGACAAATTGGACAGAATAAACAAACTCCCTTAAAAGACCCTATTTATTAACTATGATAAAATGAGGAATCATTGTGAAATATACATCTAGTTGACTCAGATAACAAATCCAGAATAATTATGAATATATATATGAACACGCATATTGTATTCATTCCCATCATGGTTACTAAGTTACAACAGTGGAAGTACAGCAGTGGGTGTAGCCAAAACCGCTAATGTTACGGGGTAAATATAGTGGACGCAAATGAAAGCATAATTGCGGCCAGGTGACAGTTTAAGAATAAAGGGTGATATTATGTTTCGTTACACCATCACCATGAAATTGGACATGATTACGTTTTTTTTTCAAGTCATTGAATACACATTTCCCTATTTCTTGTTTAATTGTACTTTGTGATTATTAACAATAACACGTTATCTAAAGTAGCTCATTTTCATAGCATTACGTGTTGCTTGAGAGAAGTTGAAAACAGGTTTTGTGTTTGCTGTGTGTTGGTTCGTTTGTTCAAAATCCCAACCATCGATCACGGCGCATAGTTGATTGCTTGATAATAGGAATTATTCAGCTGAAGAGCTCTTACAAAATTACACTCCCGACATTGATCAGCTGCGTTGGCGGCACGCGCCTGTTTTGGCTCCGGCTGCTGAATTGCATGAGCCAATATAGTCGATGGACGAGTTGATTTATAAAATAGATACTGTGGCCCAAAGATGTTTTTACATCTTGCGACCTGAAAATAGGTATCATTTTAATATCTATTTTGACAAATTCTCGCTCTCCAAATTTAGGACCTTAGAAAATTGTGGAAAAGACACATTAGTGAATAGCACCTTTATATACGAACTACATAAGAAACAGTGATGCCAAACCTTGAAATTAATTGCATCACACACCTGTTTCGTTCTTCTAAGGGCCTAAATTTGAAATCTTGACGGTGACTGAAGATAATCCA
This sequence comes from Ylistrum balloti, assembly GCF_031769215.1. Lineage (NCBI taxonomy): Eukaryota > Metazoa > Mollusca > Bivalvia > Pectinida > Pectinidae > Ylistrum > Ylistrum balloti. The sequence goes on along the minus strand of NW_026782290.1, from coordinate 343,752 downwards.
AAGTGATCAAATAAAAAGTCAAAAATGCACTAGCTCTTTAATTCGGTAAATCAAATAAATTTCATGAATCTCTTATATCTGATATATCAGACCAAAAGCACGTGCATGTGTATATTCTGAACCGTGCCACTATTCGAATGAATTGTAACTAGGACGGAGCACTTGTAAGATGCAATTTGATTAATTATGGTATTCTATCTTAAAGATTAATTGAAAGGTGCTTTCCACTTTTGTCTTTTGTACAATCTTTTACCCTTAAGACTCCAAACATCACTGACGAGTTCAAGAAAGCGAAAATCATACAGTTTAATTTATCATTTGATTCTACCTAGTTAAATCCCAAATTAGTGTTTTAATATTTGGTTTTTATGCAATCCTTCCAATATTATGATATACGAACACCATGCGTGTCTATTGAAGCATTGACTATTTCGATTGAAGCTGTCCAACAAATGTCTTTAGTTGTTAAAGCGGAATTTTACAACTAATTATAGCTGTAGGTCGTCTGGGCAACACATTAAAGACAGGCGATAATTGCACGTCATTGAATACAAAATAAATAGGGAACACTTCTGTGTGATGTTAGCCTATGTGGAATGTAAACGGGATTGATTATACCAATGCCATTGCTTCATTACAGATGCTTCCCTTGTCTTCGCTTAGAGATTTGGTTAAGCACGTGTCTTGCCTTTGGAGACACGTCCACATTACCCCATCAACTTGTTGGCTGTTCTTTCAATGCGATAATTGATAGCAGCAAAATCTTGATTGAAGATTGACTCTTTGTAGCAGGATAAGAACTGACACAAAGCGATTTTTGAATTACGAATCTCGACAGTTGTCAACACTTAAAACCAGTCTACCGAACAGATGTCAAGGCAATAATAAACGCTGACATTTCGAAGAATAATGAAAGATCAATTCTCCAAAGCGTGTTCGAATCCAAGAGGCTAGATTATCTGTACAGACCATAAGTCAAATAACCGTAACTGCTGCAAGGATGTATAATCCTTAACAACCAAATTTGGTCAAATTCAAGCAGATGTTACTGAAAAAGTATAACTGACCAAAATATTATGCGATGGTCATTATGCTTATAAATGCATGTCAACGACAAAATCGGTCACAAAAAAGCATCAACCTCATCAAGGGTCATATTGCTATATACCTTTCATCGAGATTCAGTTTCCATCTTTCAAAACTCTGTATTTCTCTTTCGCTAGATTTTCCTTAAATTCTCATTATTCATAATATTAGCTTCTTATATTTCGACTAATTAATAAAAAATATACTTTTTAAAAATTGTGTACGTGTAATATGATCAGGATGATGACGACAACAATACCTATGCAACACAATATGAAATACAAATTTGAATATGTACATATCATTTCTATTCGTGGAAAGCCGAAACACTGCACTCCAGCCAAAATAAGTGAAGTTACACTGGTTGTAATACATTCTAAATACAAGAGATTTTCAATGAATGTGTTATAAAATCAAGGCATAGAAATAGGTATGTATCTAAATCATCATGAATGATAAAATCTGTTTTGGTATTCATCACACGACTGAATTGTGCTTATTTAGTTTATAGCCAACGAGCATTGTGAAAAAAGACGCAATATTCCATTTTCCTAGATTGAAATGTTCGCTTGATGCAAATATCCAGTGTGTGTAGGTGAGGTTTGAATATTAGGCAAAGCCTTGGTATGAAATATTCATTCATGGCACCGTCCTAATCTAAAGCATCTGCTTATGAATATTCATCTTTGTAACCATTGCAATGTTTGTGGCCTGATATCAAAGCTGTTTTACACGTTTGCATATAATGCTGTTTATCTGTCTGTCTGTCTGTCTGTCTGTCACTATGTCTGTAATCCACTTCTACTGATCCTACAATGTCATGTTTGTTTTCTCTATTCTATTTCAAAACTTGTTTTCTACCAATATTGTAGATATATGACTTTGTCAAGTTAGGTCATAAAAGTGCCACCCTGATATATCACAGATGTTGATAGAACCCATATTATATATGACAAGGTAGTGTTGTAATTTCACGAGTAACTAGTACTGTTTATTGCTGACACGCCTCATTAAGGTGTATGCCTGCTTAAATCATCTTAGATGGCTAAGCTGCCATCCTAATGTAATATCATTGGTACCGTCTATAGGTTCCATTCTTTCTATGTCATACTATTTATTGATTTCTAATTGTTTTCTGTTATATCAGGTTCCTCGTGAAAATCTTCATTCTGTTTATATTTTGTCTAACTTCATGGAATTAAAATTTAGGAATTTTGATAAAATGCGGAAGCTGTTTTATCTATTATCATTGTTTCACAATATAATATTACATTTTATACAAGTTACAATTTCCTATCGTAGGCAACGGTGCAATATTGTAAATAAAGATGCTTGCTACTGAATAGTGTGATCACAATGTGTTATCACATAGTTGATAAGATCTTACGCTATAGTTCAGTACTTAAGAAATGGGATATTACTAATTGTTTGTCTTCATGACAACAAGGTAATTCTCATTAGATTTGTGGTGTATTGCTGAAATGTCTCGTCCGTCACGGTGACACTTTGTATCGGCTTCGTATACATTGTTCTATCCTTAACATAGAACCTTATTGAAATTTTCATTTATGATGCTTCTTCATTGAGGGTTCTGGCTATATTAGGTATATGGTGTCAGTTTTGATGGTTAAAATCTTCGCGGTTTCATCAACTCTTGACATGGACAGCGGTTGTCTTTAAGTTTTCATGCAAACAATTAATCCTGGCCAATTTACTCACAACCTCGAAAATAACGAACAAATCGAGTCTCATAAAATAAAGATATTTACCTTTTTAATGGCTTACTAGTTAATATATTCTTCATCAACATATAATAACTAGACTATCCTAGGAAAGGTAGGAACTGAATCACATTTGCCAATATTGTGATAGAAGTTCTACACTATATATTAATACGATATTCAAAATATACTTTCAGTGGCCAATAAACCAGAAGATATACGTGGCATACCGACTAATTATAGCCGCAGGAATGGTGGGCTGGATTATTTCTGACGTCATGTACGAGACAGAAGTGTTCTATAGTGACAGGAGATGGCTTTACCTTATCTACGCCACCAACTGGAGTTTCATCCTCCTTGGGCTGACAGCTATTGTCCAGGCGATTTGCGTGACCTTCTACTCTTGTCGGACTGACTGGACACTTGGTACGTATCGCATTTACTATAAAACAGGAATAGTTGGCGAAATCAATAACGGATTATACAAGTACTGTAGGACAAGTGAAGTAACTATTATCATACTGATCATTAAGTCTGATGGTGATTTATTTTTACATTTATACATGTAGTATATAGTTGAGATACTAAATCATCATATACGTCTATGGGGTTTGATGGATTACACAGTTTAGTAAAGATACGCATTAACTGAAATAGGTTAAGGTATGGACAAATTGTATTTATCATCATTATCAAGACGATTAATAGAAGTTAACTGCAACTCCATAAAAGTGGAATATTTAGAAAAGAGATGATTTTAGAAATTGGCTACAACTGCAAAAGGTACTGGTATAAAGAAAAAGTAGACGATATGTAAAAGTAGGTTAAAACTAAAGAAAATTGTCCATTTCTAGAAGTTTATTACAACTATAGCAAAGATCAGAAAAGGTGATTTTAAGAACAAATAGGCAATTTCTTGAAGTTGACAAAAACTACAGAAAAGAAGATTATTAAGAAACTAGAAGTTGAGTACAATTACAGAAATGATACCTTTCAGACAAAATAGACGATTTCTAGAAGTTGGCTATTATATGCATTGTATAACATTAATAGATTTGCACAAGACAACATGGAAGCAGAGTAACGATTCATGTGTTTTTGCGAAAATTAAATTTGAAGAGATAATTTCTGGCCACACGAAATCAGTGAATAACCAAGCAAAATTAAAATTTCAAATACTATTTTTGCATTTATCCTATTTTTGTATTTATTGACTTAAAGTATCGATCTGCCATCGATAATTCGATTGTTTTTTGCAAGCATCTTAGATCACGTGCCTGTTCCTTCATTTGACAGCTCTTTATTACATGTTTTGAAATGGAGTGAAGCGAAAGAACAAAAGGCAGGGAAGTCGACCTATAATGGCATCACAGAGTTTTGTTTTTTGTTTTTGTTTTTTTTTTTTGACGAGGAAGGTCGGTAGAGAAAATAACCTCTTAGGTACTAGTCAATACGGCACAATTGTTTATTACTGGCAACAGGCAAGAAAGTTCCTTTAGTGTTAAAATACAAAATAAATCATTCAACAGAAGGACTGTTTCCGGAATGAGGAAGTAAAAAAATGCATTTTATGTTATAATTTCAGAGAATAGTATTGGAAGCATGCAAAGCACGGAAGTTAAGAGAATATTGAGTTCTATGAGCGGATACCATTACCATGGTAATCCGGCAGACACGCTAGTCAAGTTAACACAACATCGAAATGAAATTCCAAAACATTTGATTTTCTGTCAGAAAAACCTTTGCGATAATGCTTTATATGCAAATGGTCTGGTGTTATTTCTTTCTTTCAATAACGCCTCACAGTCAAACATTCTGTCAGTGATTTTTTGAGGCGTAAGCAAATCAGTCAGTTTAATATCGTCTTGGTTTCCTCTTTATGCAATATCTGAAGCAGTGAAGTCTGGCTAAATAAGGAGTAATTTAGTCAAGAATTTAATTGTTTCTATAGCTCCAGGTCTACTTTCCAATTTGCTTATAAACTAAGTCAACTGGGTTGATAGGACCAACCAAAGTAAATAATAAACAATAACAATAAATCACATCATAAAGGAAATGTAAGCAATAAATAAGTTACTGTTCAACGTATTGGTCAGAAAAGAAGTTATTTTATCATTTTTTCCTTTGTTTGTGTTTATTATTGATTTATTTTTTGTTTATTTATTAATTTGGTGGTGGTAAGAAATTATTATTATGGGATTTATTATTGTGTTGTCTGTGATGACGGAACGCTATGATCAAATTAAACGGTCGATAACTACTTTCGACAATATGTGTTATGCGATGGACTAATGAAAAGTGTCCACTAAAATAATTGTCACTGTGAATGAATGGTAATAAATTTGATCATTTTCAATGCTCTTTTATTTCAAAATATCTTCATGTGTATATTCAATACCATGACAATATTCAGAGGAACCAAAACATGATATGAGGTGTAACGACAAAGAAATGTGTAAAAGCCCACAATATATAATGAGAATAGAAACATAGTAATTAATACCACATTGTACAGCTTCTTCTTCTCCTTCTTCTGTAACTTATCAGTGATTCTTGAGAGTGTAAGTGTTGAGAAGATTTATATCTAAAAGATTCTTTATTCGGGGCCTGAAAGACGTTCATATGAAAAATCATATAGGAGTATTATTCCTTTTGGAAGCCTCGGCATCTCATTTACTTTAGAATATCAAGTAAAAACAAAGAGGCCCAGTATATTGCTAATCAACGGTCATGTTCCTGGGCTTCTTTATTATAGAGATCACTTTTAGCGTATTTGACCCTTATGGCGTTGGAATTTAGTCATGGTCATTCATTTGAACAAACTTGGTCTGCCTCGCTTCCAGCATGCTAATGACTCAATACCGTTACCATTAGCATTTTGATTCCTAAGAAATTTGCATTTAAATATTTAGCATATTCCACTACAGGGAAATTTATATTGGTACAATGTTCGAAGCCGTGACACTGGCCCTTTTGGTTATTTAGAGTGTACTCCAGGAAACGACGGACTTCACTTTAAATGTAGAGAAAAATTTCAGTTGTAATAAACTGAATACTGGTACAGAAAACAATACATAGGAAAAATACAAATACGGTTTTACTATTGGGTGGTCCCCAAGCTAAATTATGCAGGAGATATATGCATACGATTCGTATATAGCATGTTATAGAATAATTTTAAGGACATAATTATCTTAATGGATTTATAGTAGGCAGGATATGAAGGAATATTACTGAGCGTGTACTTGTTGGTTTGCAGTCGATAGCTTTGCTGAACATTAACTATATCTATCTAACCATACACTTTGGAAATGTTCAGGCGAGAAATTGCGAAATTAACGCCAACGACGTTTCCACTTGTTGTTAATTTTGCTACATTCTTTCCGCAATTCGCAACATCTATCTGGGTTACAAGAAAAAAGAATTGTTGTTTCCAGCAGAGAAGCAGATAGATCAACGTCCTAGAGAGAAACAAGAAAACTCTGGAAAATCTGTAGGAGCTCTGCAGTTGTCGTCACATAATATAATTAAATGGAATCGATTAAGCAAGTATACGTGTTTAATCAACATAAAACGATTTTATACGGTTTGGTGACAGTTGTGTTTATATGACGATAAAATAGCCGTTTAATATCGCGTTTATTTCGGTAGAAAATATTAATATCGATCACAAAAACGCAAGGTATTAACAGTGTATTGGTTTTGTATACAGCGTGTTTGTTTACTTGTTTCGTTGTTTTTACTGACTCACTAATGGTGTGTTATCCATCTGACATAGCTCGGGCAATCACCAATAACGTCTTCAAAAGTCTTACAACATCATCATATCTAAATTTACTAGTTTCATATGTCGGCTCTGAAATGAACTTATGAACAATGTTCGAAAGAGTTTAGGGTAAGACTAATCAATTTTTATTGAAATCTGGTTTGGCACAGTGCCATTTCGTTTTGGGAAATTCTATTTCAGTTACATTACTTCTAAAATTTGTTTTGAAATTGAGATATGTTCATTAGCATATTTGTCTATCAATGATGATAAAATCATTACCTCATCCAAATTAATTTGCTTATTTGATAATGAATAGTATGATTTTTGCTTGCTCAACACTAGTTTACATAAATATATCTGTGACATTTTTGATGAATATATCTTCAATGAAAAATGATTCTGCCAGGAAAAAAACATTTCATCTACGATATCGTAAAAATATATCGTTACGTTTGATCTCATGATATTTCACAAATCACTTTTACTATTGATATCATAGATTGATTCACTGGCTACTGGCACGCAGTGTTTACCAGATTCTTATTACACACGAACACGAACTTTACCGATTGAGAATATCCTATATAGAAAGTATCAGAGGATCTGACTGAATTATCTGCGTCCATATCACTGCCACAAAGCATGGTGCCATATTTCTCAGTACGATTTTATCTATACCGCTGATACGTAATACCTTTGTAGATGATAAAATGTGACCCGAGGGAAGTATGAATATAAGTTAAAAACGAAACCAGTTGCGATGATATAGACATCTATAAAAGTGGATCGATTTCAAAAAGATCAAGCTTACAATATGAGAAAAAACTCCACATGGACAATTTTGTCCTATTTTACAATTCTTTTAGCAAATGAAATACGAAACGCGTTTGCAATGCTTTGGATGTGGTTTACAGTTGATGAAAGGCTACCTTTTTCGAAAAATACGTGACATATATATGTGTGTCTCATCAACATTATAAACCATATGAAAGTGTAAAATAATTGTAACAGATGTCCCATTGGAATTAATTTTAAAAGTTTTTGCACATAGTTAAACATAGCTTTACTATAAATTGTGTCTTGTTTGGTTGTTATTATACAAGTTACTGTACCTGTAACAGAAATTACTTTTCTTATAAGAACAATGCTTAAATTAACAAGGAATATAATTTTTGAAATTTTACATTGCGAAACATACGTTTTCTGTAACTGTCATATGTTTTTTCAGTGGCATGATGTCTGTTATTATTCTGTGATCTGAAGCCCTGAATAACCGTGTCCAGGAGAGTATGAATATTTTAGAAATCAAACGTAACAAGGGAAATAGCAATGGTCTTCTATTGTGAAGAAAATTGAAGAATACATAGAACGCTTACTTCTAAATCAACTTGATTGCCTTGATTGAAGATTTGGAATTTACTCCATGGATATCTATGATACATCTCTTTTGATGTAAGAACATCCCAGCGGTACTCTCTTAAACCAAATTAACCTTAATTTTCGCGCCAAGTAACAAGTGTAGGTTTAAGATAACAGATGTAAGGTACAAATAACAGGTATAGGGTACAAATAACAGGTATTGGGTACAAATAGCAGGTGTAGGATACAAATAACAGGTACTGGGTACAAATAGCAGGTGTAGGGTACAAATAGCAGGTGTAGGGTACAAATAACAGGTGTAGGGTACAAATAACAAATATTGGGTACAAATAGCAGGTGTATGGTACAAATAACAAGTATTGGGTACAAATAGCAGATGTAGGATACAAATAACAGGTGTAGGGTACAAATAGCAGGTGTATGGTACAAATAGCAGGTGTAGGGTACAAATAACAAGTATTGGGTACAAATAGCAGGTGTAGGGTACAAATAGCAAGTGTAGGGTACAGATAGCAGGTGTAGGGTACAAATAGCAGGTGTAGGGTACAAATAACAAGTATTGGGTACAAATAGCAGATGTAGGATACAAATAACAGGTGTAGGGTACAAATAGCAGGTGTATGGTACAAATAGCAGGTGTAGGGTACAAATAACAAGTATTGGGTACAAATAGCAGGTGTAGGGTACAAATAGCAAGTGTAGGGTACAGATAGCAGGTGTAGGGTACAAATAGCAGGTGTAGGGTACAAATAACAAGTGTTATCCATGGAATATCGGTAGATAAAAGACAACCATCACTAGAGATAAACGGAGTCTAGTGATTGGTAGCAGAACTGGTTTAAGAAAAGCAAAAAATGCCTCTCCTTGCAAGAAATGCTGTGAACTTTCAAAGATAAGATCTTTCATAATACGACGATAAAGGAATCAGTCTTAATCATTTGACAATTAGAATATTTTTCCTGTCTTTAGTCGTAAACGTTCCATGAGCAAGACATTATGTATTGCTTGAAGTATTTATTTTTAAGGAGTTTATTTCTTCATTATCAGACACTGCCTCCAACAATTCTACAAATTCCGGCGTCCAAGGTAGGTGTGTTTGGGAGCATAGAGATGGAATGGTTAGGATTACGGCTTGAGAAATATATCTTCATGGGATTGCTTCAAAAGAAATAGATAATATACAAACTCATTCATTGCCATTGAACAAATACAAAACTCTTCGTAACAGCACAAAATACTTACATATCTTTTTTTAAAAATAACATTTATTAGATGGTTTTAAACATTGAGAAATAAATTTGAATTTAATTTCTTTAAATCCAAATTATAAATAAAACACTTTATACATTTGCAAAATTTGACGAAATGAGACGTTGTTTGGAAGTATAACAAACCGTGAAAAAAAGTCAATGCATCGTAAGTTTACTAAAGGAACATTCAAGACTTAACTCATAAAAAAAAACATTCCTGCTTTGCTGTATTCAACAATTCATCAATTAACTTACCTTTATTGTTATATATCCTCACGTACTTATACAATAATGGCTTATTTCAATGTACCTCAGTATATACAACACGTAGCACCATCATTAATGCATGCGGGTTGATATAAGTCAATCCTCTTTACTTTAATGGGTTCCTTTTACATCTATCTATTTTCTTTGTCTTCATATCTATTTATAGATTTAACGTATTTATTACTCAATGAAATTCACTTTCCTACCGACGACATCGTTCCTCGTATACTTAATTTAATTGATGTAACGAAATGGCTACTCCAGCAAATTGTCATAAAAGTGAGACATGAATTATACATTGTAGATATTGGTACAGGATTTACTCAGTATACTTTAATAGTTATTTTTCCAATGGTTCAAATTTGCCAGATTATTGCATTTGACAGGATATATATTTTTCTCTTCAATTTCCTATTGATTTGTTTCTTCGATTTCATTTTAACTTACAATTAAGGAAAATCAATTAACATTTAATATAAAAACATAAGCTAATACAGATAGATTAAACTTTAAAGATAAGTTTGAGATAAATCTGTTGGTTGAGAAACAAGTCAATTTGCATATTTATCACGGGTTTTTTAAAATGTAAAATAGGTTTTTGAATTTTGTACAGTCAGATTGTGCTTTAACATGTTATTTATAATATATGTAATAAATTATATAATACTCTATACTTTGTATGTAGTTACAATATCCTTATGTCCTTTATGTTGCATCCATCTTGTTACGCGCCCAAAACGGTTTTGCCACTATTTTCTCATTTCTTCGTTAAGTCTAAAATGATTTTCTTTCTGAAGCTGTCGCGGCCCGATTTTCTCGGCAAACAGATGACTGTACTTCCGTTAGTTATCACGGTAACTACGTAACGCATGACGTCATAGTGCTACTTCAGTGATGGCGAAGTTCTCTTTTATATGGTGTGCTGATTATCAACTGTACTTCTGTAAAGTGAACACTGTTTAATGATATCAATCGTTGATACATTTATGTGTAGTGTCAAATGTGTTTAAACTATTTTTCTCTATCATATTTAAAATGTTGATAGATATATTTCTATAAGCTTGTCTTCCAGGTATGGCGACTATTGCCAATATTCTATCTTTAGCTATAGTTTGGTCATCATTCTGTCAACATATATATATATATTTGTATTTTGTATTGGTAAATTAATTCGATATAATGTGTAACCTTTATGTACTACAGTGCTTATCATAATACTGAAGCAGGAAATAATCATTAGTGACGAGAGAGCTGCATGGCGCAGTATAATTCAAAAGATGTCTTTTCTACATGTAATTCTAAATTTGTAAGGAGGTGCTCTTCACTTGTGTGACTTTTGTACAATGTAAGAGAAATTAACAGATTTCTTAGCACGATCTTATCCAAGAAGTATTTTATTTCGCATTCGTAAGAAAAGAAAAATTTCATATGTGCATGGTTAAAATAAGGCATGTTTAGTGCATAAAAATAATATTATCCAACCCGTCTTGTATACTGCAGATCGTCAGACATTTGAGAGGATGCCTCGATCGTTGAAGTTCCAGTGGGGACTACAGAACCTAAGTTACAACTCTGCTGTGGTGGTGACCATTTCCTATTGGGGGTTCCTGACCTTCCTTGATACATCTAGTATGTGGTAACCGAGTTGTAAATTGAAAAATATAATGATCAATAGATATTTCAGACAAATAAACAACACGATGATTTTTTTTATCTCGGAGGTAGAAAGGATCTATTGTAGACCGTCATTTGTACGTATGTCTTCTCGGATAACTCACCAGATATTCCACTGTCAATAAAAAACATTTATTTTACGTCAACTTCATATTAATAACAACGACAAATACAACTTTCTCTATTTTGAAATATCCTCATTAACCATTCTTGTCTTTACAATTTTGTAAATATATTGATATTTTCGTGTTGTTTAAAAGAAATCACTTTACTTATCAAGAATTAACGATATATCTTCAGAGATCCTGACGTCCGACATGAGCCGCCTCAAACACACACTGAACACCACCTATGTTGTCCTAGACCTCCTAATAAGCGCCTCTCCAATACGCCTACTCCATATGCTGTTCGCCATCATGCTCGGCTCCATCTACTCGTTATTCAACGCCATTTACTTCCTGAATGACGGCACCATTTTGCAGGGACGCCATTACGCCTATAACGTATTGAACTGGGAGAATCCTGCTGAGGCCATCGTAACATGTGTGTTATGCATTGTCCAGGCAATTCTTAGCCAATTTATTCTCTATGAAATTTACAAGCTCAGATCATGGATATTCAGTAAAACATACTTCGACATGGCGGCGAGTCGAGACGGTTCGGAAATGCAGAGTATCATGGCCGACAGTCCAAAATATATGACCCTAGATGAGAAGAGAGATGCAGAAGAGCACGTGACACAATGATGTCACAGTCATTCGCTGATGTCATAATCAATAGATATCCATCTTGGTATATACATACTCATACATATATATATATTGAATGGATTCGTTTCTAAGTCCTGAAGAGTCGTCTTTATTTGGTCTTTATAGTTAAAGCGAATAAAGAAACTTGATGCATTTGAGGAAGAAACATATGTGAATTATTCCTACTGTAATGTGTAAGACAGCGTTTTCACTATCCTAAGTCTATACTTTAGATGAAAAAGCGGCTAAATTATAAAGGAAGCATTATTTTCATAGCGGTGCTAAAAAATTGTTATCTTGCATAAAATCGGTTATTTTTCTAATTCTACAACATCAGTTACAAAATAGAAAAGAATACTCTCTTTTATTTAAGTTGATTTTTAACCACACAGCATTGCAGCAAAACCTACAAAATTATTGAAATGTGTGAAATTAAAATAAATTTTGTGTGATATTTCTTAACATTGAAAGCATTATTCATCGAAAGTTTCATCTATATCTTCCTGTAACTATTTGTTAATCTCACGTTCCAAAAATAAACCACGGTTTTTATCCATAATCAAGAACCATAAATCTGATAAATGTTGTGCCATTCTCCAAATCATTCATTAAAGTTTCCTTTAATGTCTCAAACAAGTATTCCTTCCCGTTGCATGTGACAGTATAATAGTATTTTTGATGACTTTGTGTTAATTTAGTATAACTACAGCTCTTAATTCAATTTAGATAAACCTGAGATGCGCGCACACCAAAACATACCATATCGATCAAATCCTTTAGTGGTTTCGTTTAAGACAGATTTGTTTCAAATCGCAAAATTGCTAGATTAACACTGCCTCCTTGAATACAGATCAGCGATTAAAAAAGGTGTGTAAATTGTACACAGAAAAGATTATAACAACTCTTCACATTTGGTCTTATACATAATGTTTCTAAGACCTTTTGTTTTCAGATTTGTATTTTTTTTATTATTATTTATTGTGAGATATGAATCAGGTTAAATCAGCTTTCTGTGGTTAAAGTTATGAATATTTACGTCGGTTTATGTAAAGAGAAGAAAAATCTGGCTTAGCTGCATGATATACATATTGTCATAAGCAGTTCATAATTTGTTCATATACAAGTTATAGTCGGCTGCAAATGTATTGTCACTACTAATCGGAAACACGTACATGTGCGTCATTTCCTTCATCAAATAGCAAGCTTCTATAAAGTTTTAAGGAACTTCGAGAAGACTATAGAAAATACATTGCTTCAACATTAATGGAACATTACAGAACACTATTTCAATTATGTAACAGTTTTTAAAGAGCATGGCTTTTCTGCTTTGATTGATGAATCTGATTGCCATTTGAAAGTTCGAACCTTAAACGCTGGATAACAGATTGAAATCCTGTTTAGAAGTGCTAAGATGGAGAGAAAATGGACAAGTTATCGTTCTGGATATATGATGATTGATCATCCAGCTATATTGTGGAAAGGCGTATTGGCATTATCCAATAAGGAACGTTCCAGCCACAACATGGGAGATAACTCGCGTTCCAAAAGTGATTGGCAATTTGGAGCCTTAGTTTCATGTGCAGTTCCTGGTTCATTATATCTAGAATAGGATAATAATCCTCGTCTATTTCTGTTTTGAAAGTTTCTATATGCCGGGAGTTTACCCTCGTTAATTCATTGTTTATGCATGCTATGAAAGTTATATATTATGATAAACAAACATATAATGTTTGACAATCATTGAATTCCTAGAGATGTATATTTTCAGAAATATTCAAATCATATGACATTTCTGTGGTGTTTTATTTTTCCCTCTCATATTATTAAAAAGTTGAATCATTCTTCTGATATTTTGTCATGTTTTTCATTACTAAATAAATTCAAAACTCAATATGTACATATAGATCACACACACACACACACATATATATATATATTCAAAAAGTCAACAGAGATAAACGTTTTGTGGTAATTGGGTTTAAATCATAACCTTACGGTTGACAATGCCATCTGAAGCAATTATTTTCTTACGCTACAATCACTTAATCAAAAGATGATGGAAATAGTAATTTATTACAAAGAGATGAAATATGTTGTCTTGTTCACAATATATCACATTCTACAATAATTCGAGTGACAAGTCAAGATTCAAGAAAATTACTAGTATGACATATTGAAGATGTCACAAATAGGGGAACATTTAAATAAAAATATACATTGAGAATTAAAAAAATAAATATGTATCGATAATAATTAGGGCCCAGTTCCTTGTGAGAACAGCAATGTTGACAAAGATTAACAATCAATACCGTACTTGTACATGGTATTTGCATTGAAATAATTACAGGTAAAAAGGAAGTTATACCGGAGACTAACGACGATATATAATTATATATATATAAGGAATCAATATCTAAAATAAATATATTCCATGTAAACATAGATACGTATTCAAATAGGTGTATTATCTACACCTGTCAATCATAAAGAAAGAACATATTCGAATAATGTACAGTTGCTGGATACTTGATCACAATTTTATTGATTTATTGATTAATAAGGATCATTCTATAAGACTATACAAAAGACACACAAACAAGTAGCGCCTTTCAATACAAGTTCAGATAAGATGCAGTAGAGTCAAACCATTGATTAAACTGCACCACACAGCTGTTTTGTCCTTTTACGACTCGTCAGTGATGCTAAGGATCTTAATTTTGAAACTAGAAGACGACCCAAAAAAATCCAAAGTTATCAAAAGAAAAAAAAAATGTCAAAATCTAGATAGAGAGGTGTACCACCCTATAATTAAGTCACTTCGTCAACACCATATATCTGATAACTGTAGAGGAGCGTCAAGCACTTGTGTGTACTCTGAAACGTGCCACTATTCTCATGAATTAAAACGGGATAACAAAAAAAATATTTACCAAAAGGTATGTTTAGTAACATCATTCATCTTCAAAATATTTTCGACATTCATATATCAAGGGTTTAGATTTAAAACAGTTATCCAAACTGTGTATGGTATGACCTCTTTTACAACTATAGCAGTTAAGAATGTTAAGCGAGTCATTTCAAAGCTATAATTAGATAAGATCTGTAAGATTTGTTATTAATCAAATGCTTTTCATGGTTCCCGGATATATATCTACAAGGATCGCAAAATGTTATTTTTATTTCTTAAGCAAAATCTATTCTGATTACTTCTAAGAATTTCGATTAGCAATTTTTCAGAAGATATATTGCTTAGAGGTCACAGAGTACTCACCAATGTACAAAAACTAGGAGAGTGTTTGGAAAATGCATGTATACCGTACTCAAGTACCAATCGACCTTACTGCAGGAAATGCATGCTGTTAGTGTAATCAGTGTTGTATTCCCTAGAGGTACAACCTGCTTGAAAAATCCATCAACCGTCTAATGTATTTCTAACGACAGTAACGACAAGAGAGGTTTCTGGTCAGTAAATCATTTACGATCCATTTTAGTTATATATTCAGACATTTTCCGACTGAGGCTTTAAAATGAGTTAAGAAAACTACATGTATGCATGCTTAAAGCTTAATTCGTACTGGACGCAATGTAAATATCCATCGGGCACTTTGTAATGACGAAGGACAGGGCGTCGAAAGGAAAATAATGCAGCTTGATCATTGTTTTCATATACCTACCGTGGTGTTATAGTGATAATTTTTGAAAAATATACCACTGTCCTTTTTTCTGGATGAAGAAAAATCATACGACTTTTTGTGAATTCATGATAAGATACTAGAGTTACCTCAAACACTTGAAGATAACAATTGACGTTACCATGGCGATATATTTGAAAGAGAAACCAGATACAGTCTTAAAAAATAATGTTATTTTTCAAAACTGATATTTACAAATATATTAAGGTATGTGATAAACAGAATGTATCATTCGTTTCCATTTTATCGACGGAGAAATTCTAATTTCTAAGTCTAATTTCACATGAACATTAAAATCCCTCGATCACCTATCCGATATTGTAATATTTGACAATGCAAAGCTTGCTGTATAGTTATCACCATTTCGACATTGTCATAGCATATTTTTTTATTTTGTTATATTTCACTTTTTATGTGTCAATTTTCTTTAATCCTGCATAGTATCAACTAGACAGTGTCGTTTCTTGAGCATTCTGTGAGTCGGAAATGCATCAAAGACACAGATTATGATATCTTTTTAGTATACAATGAGACCCAGTAGAAAACGCGTATCTTGTTTGTATGACTTTTTTCCAAATTTTGAATTGGTAATAGTATGAACTTTTAACATATGAAACATTGCATCTCCTATGCAACTATTTACTGCCTTTTTAACGAAGCTATTGTAAAAATGATAAAATCGAAAATTTATCCCACAATCATTTATTATTAAATTTGTTGTGTGTCCATCTTCATGAAACATGTTGTTATAAAGTATGAAAATGTACATGAATAAATTGATAAGTTCATAAACTTACTTGTCGCTTTGGATAAGAATGTCCCGTTTTCTTGGTTCAATACTTGAAAACGAAACATCGAAGTTCGAACGATTTAATTGATCCTTGTACATTTTGTAAGTAAAAAAAGGTACCTGTAGCTATGTCGATAAATCTAAGTCGTGTTTTTATAAGTAAAATTGTCGATGAATAAAAAAAATTCAAACAAGGTTTTACCTTTAAAGCACGACACCAACCTTTGAGCCTTCGGCTATTCTAAGGCATTGTATCATTCTTGAAAAGAAACCACGTTTATAGATGTTCTGATTATAGTGTCGTCTGCCTCGATATAATATTTTGTATTTAATATGAATATTTAAAGAATGAAGGGTTAAACTAATATTGATACAGCATAATATGCAAAAAGTGTCTAGGGCAGGCTTTTGCTTTCCTTTATCCATGCTTTCCTTTATCAATCAACGGGAAAAATACATTGTCACAATGCTATGTAATCGTTGGTCGTAACTCTAAGGCTTTTGTTAATAATTTTTAGATCCTCTAAATAATCCATAACTCATAATATTCCTTTTACCTGTTTTAGTTAAGATAAATTCATACCAACAGGATATTGAACTTCGCGTTAGGCAAATTTAAAGGCGAAAGTCGATAAATTAACAATAGTGATATTTAGTTACTGTTTAAATGTACACTATACCAGACGGTTTCTTCGCAAGGTTAGAGTGCTGTTCTACCCTTGGTCTACATAAACACATCACCACCAGCAACTGTACCTAATACCGAACATCAAACACACTGGAGCAGCTGCAGTCATGGGCATAACAGGTGAATATTTAGTTTTAGTAATAATTTGAGTTTAAGATTAAGTGGCCTATCCGGATTGAAGCAAGAACATTTCAAGAAAGTGGTAAGTTAAAAATTATTGAGTGAAAAATAATTAAAATTACATGAATGGACAATACATGTAAGTACTATTCACTTTTATGTCTTTTGTAAAATTTTCAACAGTTTAATACATTGATTGACTCATTAGTGCCACAAATCAATGGAAAATTAGAATTGACAATCTAAAACATACAGGGAAAATGTAGAATATCAAAACATCAAATATGGCAAAGCTCGGAATCTGTAGTTTTTGTTAAGTTTGCAAAACATAAGAATCTTCAGATTAAAAAAAAATCGTTGGCTGCATATATATATCTCAAAGTAATCATAAACAACCAAAAAACTAGCATACGTAATTAAACATTTTCAATAATCGAAATATCAGTAAAATCTATAGAAAGTTATAAGATCAAGCAAAACAACAAATGATAAATTACCATGCAACTGATGGTGTTGTATATTGATTTCAATGAGATATATCTACGAAGTCATATCATTGTTATTCAATTCAAGAACCCTTGCAAGTGTGAATATTATTTGTTGTCTACGATTCTAAGTTAGATTAATTTAGTTAAATTTTTATCATTTTTTTTTGTTTAAAAGGATGATAAATTCAAAGGATCAACGCCTGTTTCATAGTTGCAAATATACATCACCACAAAATTGTTTCTCGTGTTTCTAGATGCCTCGGCGAATACTTTCTGATTCTCACAAAGGCTGGTCAGGATGGGAGTCTCGTTTTAATGCTGCATTGAGGATGAGTAAGTCAAGCATGTTTTCTACAAGAGTGAAAAATGAACAGGAAGGAAATCGTTTGTCGATGAAATTACGTCACATCCGGAAAAGTAAACAAAAAACTGAAGACATAGCAAACAGGGACATAAGAGAGACGAAAGACGACTTTATCAAAATCATCGCTTCTGGACAAGTCTATAGAAAACATCGATTTGAGAAATATGATCCATATCTGAAGGATATAAAAGAGCACAGGACTGTAGTAGTGGACAAGTTCAAGGACATAAAGAAGGCAACTAAGAACATCCGACTCGCAAACATGATCGCTAAAGGTCGTATGTTTGAGCGACCCTTCAATGACCTTGCACCTATCCCCGAAGAAAGTGGTGTTGTTTCGATGGGAAACCGTCGCGAGTCGTTAATTCATCCGCTTGATCAGTCCAGCATGATAGGATTGAGACGGTCTTCTATGAGTAGTTCAGTTGATTTAGCCGTTCGCAGAGACCGTGCGGTTTCTGCATCGTCGCGGTTCACTGACCAAGCCAGCATTAAGAGTGAACAGCTTCGCGTGAAAGAATATTCGTACAAAAGGATCAAACGAAAAGCTAAGACTATTATCATGAGTCGAGATAGGACCATATTTCCGGGAGAATGCAAATCGACTTATGAGATGAGGAAATTCATGGCAAAAGAAGCAACAGATTTTATATATTCATTCTCAGCTGAGGGTAGACGGCAGGCTCAGATCGACAAGCTAAAACGAGAGGTACAACTTCCACCTTTTGTAGATCGAACAAAGTCGACTTCAGCTATACTGCGACACTACAGGGAGTACAAATCCAACAGGCCTCTTTTAGAACCTGTTTAGTCACCATCTCGTACAGTCATGGGAAGAAGCTATAATATTCTGTACAGCCATAAAAACGAATGAAAGGCAAATATAGAATCGTACAGTGATTATATCAGTTTCGAGAGGAAAGAGACACCTTCTTATCTATATCTGAGCTGTTTTAGGAATATCTTGATTTTCCTAATGACCCAGTTTGATAGATTTCTATACCAAATGACACTGCCATCTCTGATGACGAATCCTATATGGATAAAACATCTGTCTGATGCAGTTTTATGCATTGTGTGTTACATACAGCACCTATTAATGAGTTTATGTTGAAGAGTGTTATTTACCTGTCTTTTGTATAACGAGTCTATCCTTTCATGACATGGGATTGTCTCGTCCTCAAACGAAAGGAGGTGTCATTCTGAGTAGACCTAAACATTGCCCCCTACAAATATGTATATCACTACAACGAATGACAGGAACATTCTTATATTTAAATTCATCTCCTATACTACAATACACGTATTTAACATTGAACGCGTTTTGTCAAGGATGAAAGATATTTGTACTTGAAAGGGTATCATACTTAGACATATTCAACACGTCCTTCATACTGAACTTTGAAAAGAAGGTGCTGCTCACGTGAATACCTTTTGTACAAACTTAGCATTTTGTATTATGAAAATAAAAAAAGTATAAACACAAAATTATGTGTTACATATGTGCATAAGATAAAGACCCTATACCTTTCCATTACAGTTCTCAAATACAATGTCAGATTCTAGGATCGCAGGACAGCTTCCTGTCTCTTTTATTGCAGTGTTGCTAGCAGGATAATGATGTCCGAATGGCTATGTGAAACTTTCAAATTAAGTAGCATCTGAAGTTGTTTAACTCATGTCTGTTCATCTGTCTCTTAGATTAACTCAAATAATCTTACAGAATTGTTTCATGCTATAATCAGACGTTTTTTTTAACATAAAAGAGAAGAAAGTAAGTGAATCGGTGCGTTAACAATAATAGCTATAATAGAACAACGAGGAGGAGGATGTTGATTGGTGTTGGGGGATCTTGATATATAAGGAAGCACGTTACATAAAGAACAAAAATTCCAATTTAGACTTATTTTAATATTATAAGTCACCATATAGTTACAAAAGAGTGAAAAAAGTAAAATGTTGTACAAGCTAGATTGACGACAAGTTTATTTTATTTTGTCTGATGAAACAGAACCATTGCTTTAGCTTGTACATATAAACTATTAATTAAGAACGTATATTATCATATAAAACTTTGACCACAAAACAATTTAAAACGAAACATATTTACACAATTGGACAATAGCATTGTGACGTCAGCTTGTTGAGTAAATATCCACGAGGACAACATGAGTCAACTAACGCCTCACAACGGCTATTAAAGTATTGATCATTTCCGTTTAATTTTGAAATTTCACAATATACCACCACAGGGATAGTTTTTCTATGTTGGTTTTATAATAAATCATCTCTTTGTCCGCCTTAAGTAAAAGGTCATGTTAAAAATCACATAACGCTATTTGGTGAAAATGGACAAAAGAAAGGAAATAAATGTTTCAATGCAAGCATTTCAACACAGTACATTTAATAAATGATATATATTTATACTGATTTTGATTTAGGAATTCGTATCGTATATAATAAAGATGACATAAAGGCGTATAAATACAACCAACATTTTCTACAATATATTGGTTGTATATTTCTGAAGTCAGCGAGGACAAAAGTGAAGTTTCTAGTCTTTATCTCCTTCGTAGCTTAATCGCCGTGTGATTCTAGTTATATGTAAAATTTGAAAAGTATGTGTACACGTAGTTTCAATGAAATCTCACTCTTTAACCTCAGAGAAGTTTGAAACATGAAGTGATGACGGACGGAATGCAATGGATGGTTAAAGTTCAGTATGACATTCGAGTCATATGATCTTTGGTCAAAGAGGTAAAACATCGGCAAGTTACTATCAGCGTGCTGACAAAGTCACCATCAACTAGGTAAACATGATAAGCCTGGGTTAACGAGGGAATATATGAACATCGATAAAGTTAACATTAAGTGAGAATTAATGAGGTAAACACGTGTAAAAAATTAATGAGGTAAACGCGTGTAAAAATCAATGAGGTAAACACAAGTTAAAATTAATGAGGTAAACATCAAGTCAAAATTAATGAGGTCAACATAAGTCAGAATTAAAGAGATCAACATAGCAAGACAAGACTGATGTGGTCAACATATCAAACTCAACCAGGTTACTAACCTTATAAAACTTGAAAACAAACCGACTCCAAAAATAAGCATGTAGTTTCTTACATAATCAATTCTGTTTTATTCTGCCGTTTGTTATTCCTAGATTCAGAGTAATAAGACAATAATTAATCATACAACCATTTAAATCAACAAGGTAAATATAATAATTTAAAATTAACGAGGTTAACATAACAGGTTAAAACTACCGAGGTAAAATAACAGGTTAAAATCAACGAGGAAATGTAACAAGTCCAAAATTGACAAGATAAACGAGGTAAAACGAATAGGTAAAGGTTAACGAGGTAAAGCGAATAGGTAAAGGTTAACGAGGTAAAGCGAACAGTTAAAGGTTAACGAGGTAAAACGAACAAGTCAAGACTAACGAGGTAACGCGAGCAGGTAAAGATTAACGAGGTAACGCGAACATGTTAAGATTAACGAGGTAAAGCGAACAGGTCAAGATTAACAAGGTAAACCAAACAAGTCAAGATTAACAAGGGAAAGCGATCAGGTGAAGATTAACGAGGTAAAGCGAACAGGTGAAGATTAACGAGGTAAAGCGAACAGGTGAAGATTAACGAGGTAAAGCGAACAGGTGAAGATTAACGAGGTAAAGCGAACAGGTCAAGATTAACAAGGTAAACCAAACAAGTCAAGATTAACAAGGTAAAGCGATCAGGTGAAGATTAACGAGGTAAAGCGAACAGGTGAAGATTAACGAGGTAAAGCGATCAGGTGAAGATTAACGAGGTAAAGCGAACAGGTCAAGATTAACAAGGTAAACCAAACAAGTCAAGATTAACAAGGTAAAGCGATCAGGTGAAGATTAACGAGGTAAAGCGAACAGGTGAAGATTAACGAGGTAAAGCGAACAGGTGAAGATTAACGAGGTAAAGCGAACAGTTCAAGATTAACGAGGTAAAGCGAACAGGTCAAGATTAACAAGGTAAACCAAACAAGTCAAGATTAACAAGGTAAACCAAACAAGTCAAGATTAACAAGGTAAAGCGATCAGGTGAAGATTAACGAGGTAAAAGCGAACAGGTGAAAATTAACGAGGTAAAGCGAACAGGTGAAGATTAACGAGGTAAAGCGAACAGGTGAAGATTAACGAGGTAAAGCGAACAGTTAAAATTTACGAGGTAAAGGTGAAGATTAACGAGGTAAAGTGAACAGGTGAAGATTAACAAGGTAAAGCGAACAGTTAAGATTTACGAGGTAAAGTGAACAGGTGAAGATTAACGAGATAAACATAAGACGTCAAATCAACGTTATCAGATTAACAATATAAATGTAACTTGTCTTGATAAATGTGAAATGTTTTGAACAAGTTTTGATGTTCCGGGCAGATGTAGTTCTCTTGTTTTTAAATCATCAATTAATTCACCGTTTGTGTAAATTAATTTAAGATACGTTTATTATGATATAAATGTTGCATATTTCTCTCGTTATGTATTTCGAGGAGAAATTATCTACGTATATATTTTGTGACATCGTAGTGATTACCACAGTATCCGAAATCTATTGCATATTTGGTTATATTGCGGAAGATTTCATTTGCCATATTAGCTAAAGATAGCGTAAAATTGATTTTACATCGATCAAAAAATAAGAAACATATGCTACATGCCTGTATACACGGACACCAATATATGAACATTGGACAAGAGGCCCAAAGGGCCTTATAGTTCACCTTATTTAGTTTGCTGAAATTGATTAATTTATACTAAAGGAAAAGTGGTTAAATCACCTGTATCTAATTCCTCTCGTAGGCTCCGCCCCTCCTCCCCAAGGGGTTAGATCCACCGTTTATACAAAATTGATTCCTCTTCAACCAAGAACGCTTCAGACAAAATCAAGACATTATCCAGGTTTTTCCACAAGATAATTTTTAAGAATTTGGTCTATTTCCCTTGTTTGGGGTCGCCCACACTTCCCCAGGGAGCCAATGTCCACCATCTATAAAAAAATGATTCCTGTTCACCCAAGGATGCTTTAGACCAAAAAGGTAAAACATTTATGTTTCTAACAGCAGTAGGATTTTTGTGACTTTGCTCTTTTTGTCCTATTTCGATATGCCCCTCCTACCCAAGACCATCCATCTATAAAAAAATGATTACCCATCACCGCAGAATGCGTCAGACCAAATTTGAACAATATACAATCATTCCGGCAGGAAAGTATAATTTTAAATAATTTCCACTATTTCCAATATCTGGTCCTGCTCCGTCCGCGCCATGTGGTAGAGACCTATCGTTTACATTAAATTTATTTCCCTTCACACAAGGAAGTTTCGGAAGGGGCGAGACCTAACGTTTATACAAAATCTATTCCCCTTCACCTCACAGTTGTTTCAAACAATATTTGGGCAATATCTATTCATTTCTACAGATGAAGTAGGATTTAAAAGAACTAGCACAATTTCCCCTTTTGGGCCCTGACCCTCAGGCAACATGGAGCTGAGAACCAGTATTTATAAAAAGGATGCGTCTTACCAAATTCATCCAAGATCTGTTTAGTCGTTCATTACTAATAGTGGCGATGTTTAGTAACAAGAGATCCCATAGGAAAAGAGTGTTGTATATTGCCTTTGACAACCAGGATATTTATTACAGAAACTATGTAAATGGCATTAGTGCCATTTCTGTGTGATGACTTGAGATGGCCAAAGACTATCCAGGTGGGTATACTAATTGTGTTGACAGGCAACACATCTGAAAATATGTACTATCGTGATCAGTAAGCTGTTGGATAACGGAGTGAAGAGCGAAGCAGCTTTCAATCTGAACAAACAATTATCTTAATGTAAATACTACACTCAAATATAGATATTACAAAAGCAAGACCGTTATACTGTCGATTGTGATAAGCAACATGTAAAAATCTTTCTCAAAACATTTGAATGTTTTAATTCTGTTAGTTTTCTGATGTTGTGGCAACCGTGCACTGATTATAAAATACAGCTTATCCAGTTGAATTCAAAACATCTACTTTATTTACAAGATCACGATTGATTAAAACATGTTGCAACTCGTTAATTGCTCGAATTTAATACTGATCGTTTAAATACCAAAGGTGACATGAATTCTTAAAGAAGTTCATGAATAAGAAAATAACATCCACCAAATGAACACAAACAAGTAAGAAATACTTGTAAAGATATTTATTTGAATACTCAGTCCCTTTGTATCGGTGAAATTTCTGAGAATGTCATTGATATGTGGAGTAGAGATTAATGCCCGGGTACATACCACCCGTGTACAAATCAGAATAGCTTATTACAGAGTTAAACAATTATCACACAAACCATTAACTGTGTCTTCCTGTCTGGACTCAGATATAGCAATGGTCAACCATTCGATATCAGAATAGCTTACTACCTTTAACAATTATCACACAAACCATTTACTGTGTCTTCCTGTCTGGACTCAGCTGTAGCAATGGTCAACCATTCGATAACATATCATGGGATTATAACTTATACCAAACACACGTACATATACATGTGTGTATGGATTCAAAAAGTTTCTCCTCAAAAACCAGTACTAATTTAAAGTTCCTGCAATATAAAGAAATGATCCTGAATCTTTCCTTTAATATATTTTAAAGCGTCTTATAAATGAACAGGTATTAACGTTGTATTGTATACCTTAAGGTGACAAAACGGAATGTAGGTTCAAATTCCAATAATTATCTTCACGTGAAACATTCAAATGATAAATTTGCATTTCTAACTTCCAAGACATGTACATTTTAATTCAGTGATGTTTTTATGATAATGTTCAAGGATAGAACTTTGTACAAGGAAATACACTGAAGCATACAAAGCCTTATTTCTCAGCAATTCTGTTGGTAAATAGATAATGCAGTAAGTCCAGAATACCAACATATAGTCTCCCCTTTAGAGAGACACTGAAATACACACATATTTTGTTATCTATAAATGAGCCCTTAGGATGCTGACATTTGATACAACCGAATTCCTAGTCATAGACAGCATGACACTTTATACATACAGTACCTTGAAGAATATATATATATATATCAATTTTAGTTGAAATTGTAGAAAAACAAATATAAAATAAGTCTGCTGCTGCGTAAAAATACAACAAAATGAAAATATGCATGCTTTTTGCCTTTTTTGCGGGGTGGGGGTTGTAAAGATAATATTTGAAATCATACATAAAGAAACAGAAAGGATTATGTTTAAATCAAAATTCAGTCCCCTGTTAAGCCATAGTTAAAGGCATCCTGAATATCCATTTGTCATTTAACTGTTGAAGTAAACTTATCTTTTTTTCTCTTTAAAAATTAATTTTCCCCGTTACAAAGGTTAATGAATTGATCTTTCTATGGCTTTGTATATCTCTGGCCCTGGAAATTTCCTTTAAGGACTAAAATATCATAGGTATGCAGTAGGCTGTGTAGTTAAACAAATATACATTTGTATTCAGATTGTTTTAATCATTTGGATTTCGCTGTCATGTTAATTAACATCACATGTTAATTATTATCATATTTTTATTTTACCCTTAACTGATTGTTCGATCACATATCAATAAAACATGGTCTTTCCTTTGGGTTACCCCTAGCTACACTTCCTCTCTCATTCTATAGTTTTATTGTCTTTTCCTTTGGGTTACCCCTAGCTACACTTCCTCTCTCATTCTATAGTTTTATTGTCTTTTCCTTTGGGTTACCCCTAGTTACACTTCCTCTCTCATTCTATAGTTTTATTGTCTTTTCCTTTGGGTTACCCCTAGCTACACTTCCTCTCTCATTCTATAGTTTTATTGTCTTTTCCTTTGGGTTACCCCTAGTTACACTTCCTCTCTCATTCTATAGTTTTATTGTCTTTCCTTTGGGTTACCCCTAGTTACACTTCCTCTCTTATTCTATAGTTTTATTGTCTTTTCCTTTGGGTTACCCCTAGTTACACTTCCTCTCTTATTCTATAGTTTTATTGTCTTTTCCTTTGGGTTACCCCTAGTTACACTTCCTCTCTTATGCTATGTGTTTAGAGAAGTATGTAAGGTTATAAAGAGAAAGAAGTGAAATAGTTTTGTTTTCAGTACGTCAAGTCAACTATAGAATAGAGAGTAGTTCCCTAAATCACCACAGTGATATTTCACTTCAAAAAATTATGTTGGTAACTTCAGGTAAATAGACAATAAAATAAAATCTTATTGCATTTCAAACATCAAATGGGTATGCAATAACACAGAAACTTTACATTAAGTTATATGTTGACTGTACATCTATCATACAAATATATTTTCTTTACAATCTGATGTATATTGATTACAGTCAAACAAAGACAGCATCCAGTGATCAATTGTTAGCACTTTCATTTGACTCCTACACTAGAATCAGTCATTTTGATCCACAATTTACACGAGATGACTATCCAGAAGGAACCAATGTAAAGTCCAAATACTTAATTGATACAGGAATGTGATGCCTGATTGGATTCTCTATCTGATGTCTAATCCATACATGTTATTGCAACTTAATCCTATGAACTAGAAATCTCCATGTTTATTTTATCACATACCCATCATTTAATCATATTCAAGATTTGATCTGTATTACATTGTAATCAAACTTTCTCGTTTAGTTACAAATCTTGATTAAGAAAATGTTTAGCTGAAATAAGTACATGTGCTAAAGCCAAAATGTTAACTTGCTGAATGACCAGCCATATTGCACTACTTCCTTACTGTTAATAACTGGCAAACAGATGTCATTTCTACCACACAGAATGAAGTGTCCATACAAGCTTTTCCCCATATAACTGAAAACCATCAATGGGATGAGAATCATAGTTCCTGTTAAGTACATGTAATATACCATTGAACTCAGATCAGACAACACTTTACTGACAACTTCATATATAACATCTTCAAAAAAACAGATGTTACATCTCGGAAACAACCTTATAGATATGTCCATGCTTTTAAAAGACCCATATAATTTTTCAACATATTTCATGCAGTAATTCATAAGAAGCTTGATTTCAGACAAAATTGATTCCTATCTTTATCCTGATCACAAAAGAATTATGCCAAATGTCCAAATTTAAATTGATGATTACAAAAAACTTGTCTCAACAATCTTAAGTAGAAAAATATTTAGGTAATATTGTCATGCCATAAGTCAATGTTTAAAACACAGATTGAAAAAAGTTATTTCAAGAATCTTAATCTTAAGTAGAAAAACATTTATGTAATATATATTTTGATACAGAACTGCAAAAAAAAAAGTAAAATTTAAATAATTCTTCTATATCTATCATGGGGCCCCCTGGATTAACAAGTACATGAGTTACTTCCCTTCTTACATTAATCCTGTGTGTATTTTTTCATTTATGATTAGTAACAGAGTTCATAATTATGAGATCACAATTAAAGAAACATACAAAATTGACAGCTTAAGTTGAAGCATTAGCTTATAAATATAAACACAAAACATTAATTTGTAATATCATTGGCATCATCATTAAGTACACATATCAAACAATATCAACTCTATGGACATCCTATTTATAATCATGTATACAATGCAGATAATTAAACAATAGAAATCATGATGATAAAGCACTAATGAGTCATTATTCGCTTCATGTACATTAAAAATTCACACTATCATTAATCATTACATAGGATTACACAACAACACTAAAGAAATACCATACAAATCCCTGCACACTTTCTCCACATCAACCAATCAAGGATGAGGTGTTATAAGCAAGATAATGGCCCTTATATCTATTAAACAAAATGCTTTGGGTCATGTAAGAATTATCACTGAGCAGGTTAAAGTGGGATGAATTTTTAATAATTGTCTGCCAACAAATTAAATTGAGTTAAGCAGGTCTCTCTTCGATAAAAAAAAAAAAAATTCAGACACAATTTACTTTGATACTGTGAAAATTAATTTGAATATAAATTCATTTTACCAGAAATTCAGAATTTCTCACATTTTATGATGTTATCGAGTACAACAATGTATATTGATGGATAATACATTACCAGCTGATGTTAGTAAACAATTGGGACCTTCTATCCAATCTTTGTAGAAATAAAGGACCGAACCATTCCCTTAATTGACCTGACCTTTATATTATACCAGAATACTCACTTTATATAAACAAAATAAAAATCTTGTTCCAATTATATGATATGAGTACACACCTTCATTTGATAATCAAAACAAATAATAGGATCATTTCTTTCTGATTTAAACTATATAAATTTTATCAAAACTGACGACAAAGCTTCAAAAACATATAATACCACATTTTCAATAAGTAGAATTTAAAACTGAAAAAATGTATCAACTTATCTGAATTAAAACTAAAATGTACATTGGTATTTTGATTATTAATAACATTATTTATTGCCAAAAAAAATTTCACTTGAATTTAAATCTAAGTCCAAGATAACACATACAATAAATCAACCTAACACTATTGAAATGTCCTGAAAAGGCATGACTTATTCATGATTCACCAGAGAAATTAATAATTATTCAAAACTCATTGATATTGCACAAAAACATCTTTATAATCACTGATATCGCCCTGTTACCAAATCATTAGTAACCAATTTACTTCTCAGACAAGATCTATCCACAATCAGTTACAATATACCTACATACAAACATAGCTAAATATACGTATATGATATTAATATATAGCAAAACAAATGCATGAAAAATTCAATCAAATCCTGAAATATTGAAACTCTAGAAAAACTATCTTTCAGTCAGAAATCAAACACAGATTTAATACAAATTATCGTAGTCCAATAATATATCACAGGGATACTTAACTGTTTTCAAAATATTTACAACAGTTATCTAATTATTATGTACACACTGTAATAACTTCATTTGAATGGCAGAGAAATCAGACAACAGAAGGTATGAAATAAACATGACAACATATGTATACAAATATCACAATTTTGAATATACAGTAAGTTTTTGACTTGCGAAAACAATGTATTGATAAATATATGTACAACAGACATTTTGTTTTACTGAAATTGATCAATTTACTTTTTTTGGGGGGGTACAAATACAACACTGACATCTCAGTCGACTGACCATGATGAGTTTAGTTTATATGTACAAGTGAAACACTTACAAAATAATGTTATCAAGCAAAGTCTGGTTAGAAAATACTAATGACAATACATAATGGATGGATATCACAATTTGGGTTTTCTATAGCAATAACTGATATATATATATATAAAGGTAGAACTACATATATATATATATATATATGTATATGTATATATATATATATAATGAGTTTTATATTCACAAAATGCAAAGCACCTTTAACTATTTGTAAGAGAGATTTCCTGCTGTATATAGAAGACACCAGTATGTACTATGACTTGGTCAGATCCATTTTTCTTCTTTATTTTTTTGAAAGGTCAATAAACGAAACACAACTATTCAACAGGTATCCAGGGAGTAATTTGAAACTCTCCTTAGCTGTATCATTTTTGTTTTAATTACTCCAATTTCAAGTCATTGTAACTCTTTAAATTGCATTGCGTTTGGTATATGCTACATAAAATATCATAATTTGATGGTATCTTACCGACATTGAATGCCTATGTAGAAATGGTGGTCACAAACCTTGAGACGATTTTTCCCAATATGGAAAAGTTCATTGTGCAATTTTCTTAAATACATGTTGTCCGTAATATGAACAAAACCTATGTCTATACCAAACTCCTGTTTTCACATGTTTGCAATTCAAACAATTTAAATGAATATTTTACATTATATTAACAATGGTTAAATGATCTCCAGCATGTCACAAATTGGAAAATGTTTTGCAAATGTTTTACCTTGTATAAAAAAGACAAAGTTTCAGAATCATCCTAGATTTAATGCATGTATTTGTAAAATATAGCATGCTTAAAGAAATGGATTGATCAGGTCAAATCTACACACTGGAGCTCCCATTTATACAGAGGGTAATTAACTTGTGTTCCCTTTAATACACAGGGTCACAAAGTTGTGTTCCATCTGTAACGAAGATCAGAAGATCACAAAATCACAACCTGATATCCTGCAGTTGAAAAATTTGCTCTTCCAGAGACATCACACTGGACGACTTGTCAACATTGGGGAATGTTTGTTTGAGCGGCTGAAGGAGCAAGGCTGCATCAGTCGCAGTCGGTAGGTGGGATGAGGGGGAAGAAGTCTGTATGCTGTGGGTAACCTTAGGAATGGGTCGAACTCCAATAGGTGGGATGTCGTAATGAAAAGAACCCATTTTTAGACTAGAGGGCATCCTTATGGACTGCAGATCTTTTTCAAGGTCCTCCATTGCAAAGTCTTTGTTTGACCCAGAATCTTGTGAATCAGAGCCAGACATTTTGGCCCCATGCTCATCCCATTCCTTGTGAACATCTGCTTGGAACACTGTCTGAGAGCTGTGGATGCTAGAATCACACACAGTAGGCATTGACTTACTCTTGTTCCTATAAGTAGACATATCATCCTCACTGTCTTGTGTAGGCTGCCGAGCAAGCCGTCGTCCCTTACAGCGTGTGCTGGGGAGGTGATCCCCTTCTTTTCCACAAACTAGGCACGACATCTGTTCTAGGCCACTGTAAAGCGATGGTGACTGGAAGCTGTCACATGACTTGGAAGTGTGGTTTGGTGGAGTAGACAAAGTCTGATGGCTGGAAAGTGAAGAGGGCAGTGAATTCTGACGATTCTGTAAAGTTCCCACCATGTTCAAATGTGTTTGTTTGGTGCTACGTGGCAAGGTTTGGCTGTGAATGTCAACCAATGTATTCGCTTGCTGAAGGTCATCAGTCTCTGGAATACCCACTTTCAGATCCCCTAATAAAGGTTCCAAGGAGCTTTTGCGTGTGTGGCGAGATTTTGACTTACTTGGTGGAGGAATGAATTCCATGCTATCCTCCACCCAATTGGGATTACAACGAAAAAATTCTTTTGCAGATTCAATAGCAACTCTAAGTTCTGTTCCCAGTTCTGAGCTGTCATAAGTTTTGTCTGATATTCCAAGGCATACATTTCCATTTTTTGTTTGCTCTGTACTTGTCCCATGTAAATGGCAGAACAGTGGTAAGATGTCCCTCATCAGACAAAACTTTGCACCAGTCTCCAACTGATGAGGAATGTCACTTGCTGTGGAATAGTCCATGTAAACCACAGCATATTTAGACATGGCTAGGCCTTTAGATCGCTCTACTCTCATCTTCTCCGCTACATAGTCTACAGCCACTGCAAAATAATCTGGAATCTTTCTGCATGGATCAAATTTGAATCTCACACGTTTTTTTGTGCACCTGAGTCTTGCACCCACTGAACACAACACAATGATGTAATCTACTTCCTGTAGACGATCTACCAGCCAGTCGTCTAAACCACGCTCAAAAATTATCTGATCCTCAAATAGATCAAGATGGACGTTACAATTACAAGTCTCTATGAGGTAGCCTGCTAGTGCAGACACAACTTTCTCATGGGCCGCACAGTCATAGGCATACAGGAGTAGCACAGATGGTATCTGCTTCTGTTCAAGATCTGTAAACATCCAAAAAACAATCATAAGTGGAGAGAAATCACTGTGATTTTTAAAGTTTAGAAAAGAAATTTACCTAACAATTAAATGTCATTGTTAAGCCTAGTAGAATCAATACAAACTAATAAGTACATATGTTCTATTAAGTTTCAGTTACATATGTTATTTGAAAGCAAGAAAAATTAACATTTTTTGTTAAACATTGGAAACATCAACTTATAACTACAAGTAAGTAAAGTTTATCTTGATATCTAATAAAGATATTTATTCAGAAGTAACTAATTTAATCATTTTCTAAAAATAAATTCAGACAATCTATTTTTTATATTAATAGATATAGAATAATGTATCATGTTTGATTTCCTTGCTGTGAATATAACTTGATGTCCAACTTTATCAGTCCACTAAAGTATCTTTTGAATTTAAATCTCTGTTACAGCTGAAAGTATAAATTTGCTATAGCCTCTGTGTGCTTTGTAATGATTCTCAGTCTTATATAAGCTACATACCTAGGGTTATAGAACTGTTCAGTTCATTCTGTTCCCTTGATCCTGAAAAAAAGTGATCTGAATATGAGTGCATTTTTCTTAAAATCTACATGTGTTTTAAATTCAAAGATTTTTAACACATAAATAAAGATTAACAATGTGTGTTTATATGACAATAATTGGTTAAAAAATTAGCTAGGCAAATTCATTTCAAATATTTCTTTGTTGTGTAATATATTGTGAATGTGATCTCATGACTACACACTTTAGTTTTATAGTTTAATTTGTCACAAGAGTACTAAAAATGTCCCCAAATACTGTACCTGTGGTATAGTTCTGTGCCCGGCGTCGTTTGTAGAGGCGATAGAGAAGGGATATAACCAGTAGGAGGCCAAGGAACCCAAAAACACCACACACAGTCCCTAGGACAATCTGTACAGACTTCTGGTATTCAGAATTGTCTGGTTCCTTAACACTCACGTCATCCGCTAGAAAACAATAGTATTTGCTATAAACATGTATAGGCTCTAGTCAGACCACACGGAATGCCCTAAAATGACCCAAGTTCTACTGTGATATGATGTCACGAAATGTGCACAGCATGTGTGACATTGCAGTTCACCTGTTAACACCCTCACTACAAACACATGTAAATTTATTTCTGTTCATACCAAGTATGCAAATTGGTCACATTTCTTTTTGTTTTGGCAGCCTTGGGAGCTCTGTAAAACATCACTTTTTGAATTTCCAGTGGGACCAACTTTTATTTATGTTTTTTTTCAATATCCCCATGAATTTTCTTTTCAATAGATGCCACTCGGATTACGTATGTTTTAGTGTTATCTTTGCATAATTATCAGGCAGATTTTTCTCCGAAACTTTCTAATCAGGTTAATTTGCTAAAGATGCATTGTATATATGGGGCTTTAATCATTTGTATTTACGAAACAAAATGTCAGTATTTTTATTCAAAAAAAGAAAGAATTATTCATTAAGTAAAATGAAACAGAAATACTTCACTATATATGGCTTTCATTTAATTACATTTTCTTCATTAAATAAGAAATTTTGAATGTACCAAAATAGGTCCAATGGGCCTAAAAATCTCTCACTGTTCTGCAGTTTATCAAGAAGACTACCAGTTCATTAATAAAGTTGATTTCTGTTAACTTAAAATCACTTTCCCTAAACCTACCACTTCACAAATATCATGACCAACGGCTAATAGGTTATTGAAAAGAAGGAGATTGAAAGCTCCAACACATTAAGCCATGTGACTTTGAAAATCTGTCACAGTTATTCATTTGAACAAAATTTGTAGCCCTTCATCTCAGAATGCTCAGCAACCTCAGCTTATTGTTTATTGGCGAGAACTTGTTGCATTTTGAATATGTCAGTTAACGGTCTGTTTTTTTTAATGTAATGACTTTCTTGCCTCAGCACAATTACAGTGTTTTACCTCTAAAACTGTACAGTTGCCCTTACCTCTATGAGTCGGGAAAATCATAAAAATAGATTTTCTTTGATATTATTAACATATCACTTGTTTCTTAATTAATTAACACGAAATCAATTTTAATTACCTCCCCCTGTGTGACCACCGCCTCCACTCATTGGTAAAGTTGGTGTTGACATCCCAGTACTTTTTCCTGAGTTAGATATAAGAAAACAATTCAAGTATTTGACATCGAAATGTATGATTAATACATGAATGTATACTATGCAATATATCTCTGCAATTTTATTTATAATTGAATTATAAACTCACATTTTACTTAATTATCATGTTCACACTCCCAATTTTTT
Source organism: Ylistrum balloti (assembly GCF_031769215.1). NCBI lineage: Eukaryota > Metazoa > Mollusca > Bivalvia > Pectinida > Pectinidae > Ylistrum > Ylistrum balloti. The sequence continues at coordinate 309,775 of NW_026782290.1, read as the reverse complement.
TGTCTTGTAAGAGGGAACTTTTGTTAATGTAATTTTCTATAGACAAATCAAATGCTGGTACAAGTGATTAAATTACAATATAAGTAGAAATTAAAGGGGAGTGGGATGATTGAGAGAGGAGAGGGCATTTAGATATTGTCATCATATAACAAATATAACATTAAAAAGCAAGAAATATTAAAGAAACAAGACTTTGTTCATGGTTTAGCTTACCAGTGTCATCCAAAACAGTATGCTACTGCACAATAGAAACTTCTAGCACGGTGGGAAACCATGAAAAGGCACTATCAGTAGATACCATTTTACTGGCAGACCTCTACTGAAGGGAATTACTGTCACTCCAGGTTTGATAATCCTGACTACATGACAAACTTTCTGTAAAATAAAACAAAATACAAACAAAATAAATACTGGTTTACAGAAGAATCCAAATCTCTATTAATATAAGTCATAAAAAACTATTCATCAGAACCATAACTCAAGATTTCAGTTACAAATTAATACACAATATCTTTTGTATATCATAAACTCCATGTTGGTTGGATCTTTCTTCCTGTATACCACAGGTATAATTCTAAAATAATAACATTTAGATATGAACAGTAATCCTGTAAAAAAGGAAACATGATGAACATCTAAATTAGCTGACAGTCTCATCTGTTAATATACACTCATTACTGCATAAAAAAATTCCAACAAAAGAAATTTCATTTGCTGAAAGACCAAAAAGCTTGCTAAAGAGATAAACAAGTGTATACATTCATATTGACAACTGAGACTAACACCTATTCATTTAAATCGAAAATGAAGAGTTCAACAATCAAAATAAGTTCTGTGGTGCTTTAACTTTAGAACGCAGCCCAGCTAGGGAACAAATTATGTTTCGGATGGGTGAGAAGTCAAAACTGAGAGGGTGGGAAACAGTGTCGGGGTAGTTGTAACCCCATCATCAGTATAAGACATAAGACATTTGTTCCCCAAATATCAAAACATCTAGAACCCATGTTTAGGGAAAGTGATCTGAAGTTTGCATACATTATAAAAATCATAACATTCATGTCTTTTGTCACAGGTGTGTGATTTTTTTTTTCTTAATACACTAGCACAGGTCTAGTAGCCTGCTAAAATCCACTTGTCTGGAAAAATTTTCTGTGAGCCAAAAATATTTCAACTATGTGAAATGTTAATAATTGATAACAACTCAATTAGAAAACCTCTTAAGAAAAGAAAGCTTCAATGTGCCTATATCATTAGGGAAAATATACTCATTCACTGAAAATCAAAGAAAAAAGGAGAAATCTGGATTCCGACTTTTACAACACACTTTAACATAACTGTCTATGCTTTAGCTAGCTAGCTTCTTGCAATTAAATTATAGGCTTTTGGGTATTCACAAACTTCAGTTTGTCGCCAAGATTCTTATCTCAAATAAAACTATTGATTTGACGACCAATGAATGCTATTTTGACAGTTAATATAGCCATCTGCATTAATTGTTTTTTAATATATAAAAAAAAACTTTTGCCAAGCAGGTAGGACATTACAGGGTATCAACAAAAATATTCAAACTTCAATTTCCAACAAAGCTGTTCTAGTTCATGATTAAAGAAAGCAACTATTTTGTTAAATTCTCAAGTTGTTATGATTACAAATGATCATTAACTCTTCAGTGTCTGCTGGTAGGGGTGGATGCCAAGTCTTAAGAAAGTACTAAAGTCAATATTTGGAGGTTAATTATCATGTAATATATAATAAGTGAAAAGTATGTGTAATTCTGTTGTATAAACTGTTTGGAACAATGTAAATAAATATATGTATGTCGGTGGACTGGTACAGCGGAGATGTCGTGTGTGTCAGGTGTGGGCCTGCAGGTCATTGAAACTATCGTGTCCAGAGTTAGCAACAACTGTCCAATATTAATTAAATGTTAACAGGTGGTAAACACTATGTAGTCCAAATAATAATTAAAATGTAATTAGTCGTACTGTATCACATACATCGTAATAACCTTTGGCTACTCTATTAGGAAAGTTGGACATATTTGTTCCAAGATAAGGTATTGCGATCATTATAACCATCGGGCATGATGATAATGATAGCAGCTTTATGTGAATAAAAGGCATGGTACAAGTTGTAAACAGGTAGTCTGATTCTAGAGGCCAAGCAGCATGCCAGACTCCACTCTCCTGACCATCGACCTGTCCACACGGTATGTGACCTCGCTGTCTTAGTATTAAAAATACCTGTCAAGAAGAAAAACCTGCGTTCTATGCTTGTCTCTCTACGGGCTGTGATACAGTGACAATTTTGTGGAATTTTTACACCCGTGTCAGTGATGATTGCTAATATGCTGACAGTATGCATGGCTTCAGGTCTTCAAACACCCACAGTTATAGATTTAAATTGTTGGAGACAACATGAAAACACTGATGATGTATTCATTAAAAACTGTTCATATGAGTCTACTTCTTCAACAAAATGTGGTTATATAATACAATGGACACGATTTTCTAACTTTCCTATGGTTATATAGAAAAGAACATAACGACTTCTCCAATATTTATATGATCTTAAGAAAACGATGTCCAGTAGTGGTCAACAGTCACTATAGAAACCATTCATAATTAATGAACTCTTTCGTATAAAGTCAGTCAATATCGACATCCGATATCCCTTTGAAGATGTATTGTATATGTTAGTACTGCATTATCATTTCTAATACATTTGCCGATAAATCTGATGACCAACTTGCCGACTTAATAGAAAGAATAAATACATTGAAACACAGATGTTCAAATTATGATGAAAGATCTAAATCGAGATGAATATTGTGAACGCTTGTACAAATGACAACAAAAAAGTAAACAATCGTTCTTCCTGATGGCGAGTCCTTTTGCTTCAAACTTCACTACAACCAATAGTTTTTTCAAAATATACATCTTCGATATTGGCTTCAAATGTAGTAACAATGCAGACTCCATGAAAGCCCGATTTATTTGTGATCTTACCTGCGGTTATCCGACAGATAATTCGTTCTTGTCAATTTTCACAGGTCAATAATACCAACAGGAAGTTTGCGTTAATACGCCCTCTGTCGAGGAAGCAAGGGAAGCAACTCTGCTCAGTTCAACCAATTATACAAGCGATAACTTCTCTGGTATCGAAATTTGAAAAATGTGAGGTTGTATACAATCTGCTACAGTTTACTACTACGGTTTTTAGGCAAGATAAGATTTAGGGGGATTTTGTCAATATACTATCATGCATGATTTATTTAGATAAAAAAATGCCGTGTTGATACCATCGCGGCGGACTGTAGGTTCTGATTATCTATCCCCTCCATATTTTATTTTTTAATCAGTCGCGATCGATAGTCTAAAGTCTTTCTTATATAAACACGAAATTTTAGCGACCCTTTCAGATGGGCATAACATTTTTTTCTTTTTTTTTCTTTTTTGTAAAAAGGTAAATAAGTCATCATTTGAGAAACCATTGTGAATAAACACAAGGACCATTAAGAACTCAATTTCTTAAGCAATTCAACAGTGATTTGGCACGAACGGACAATGGGTTGTGAATTCATGTCAAGTCCCTGTGAGGAGGCTTTATATTGACAAAACATTAATTTGCGGTCATACTTACAAATATACTTTTGCAGAAGGGAGATAACTTGTCCTGTCTTGTTTACGTATTCATAAACCCGGACAATCTGATATAGTTCTTTGTAACGGATCGTATAGCGAATAACTACGTAATCTGTAAACCCGTAAAACCTTATAATTATTCAGAGTTATCGGTCCATACAATTAGGTTTTTAGAAATTAGTGAATCTACTCGGAGTTCAAAAATGAAACTGAAGTTGGTTACGTCTCCTGGTGTATTCATTCCATCCGAAACATCAATGCCTTTCTTTCCGAGTTCATTACTTTATCTTATCTCTTCATCTACCATGCTGATATTCATGGGGAAATGAATGCAACAAAAGATCTACATTTGTGCTATATTACAAACAGTCTCTTCATTTTATACAGTGATATGAAGTACGACTATATTTCATGAAAATTAAATGTGAAGATATATAAGGTGAGATTACAAAATGACCTCAAAAGCAAGTACAACAGCTTGTATGTTTTAGTCTCTCTAGTCTTACGTTTACAAATAGACATTTAGGTTCAAACATGTACATACGCAAGAATATAAGCGCCCTTTTTGTGCTAAAATGGAAAAAAGTATAGTTTTTCGGGAAAATGCTACAATATAATCTCTTCATTTTCTACAGAAACTGAAGACGAACGTGCTGGTAATAACATGAATACATTGGGAACAGGAGGTAAAAATGTGATGGATCTGAGAGAGAACATGCTCTTTATGCACCAAAAGAAATTTTCTGAAGGTCAAAAATGTAACTGCCTATTGGAGTTCATTCGGAATTACGTCTTAAAAACGTCTTCATACAGTGTGAAATAAATTGCCAAAAAATGGTGATTAGGAGTTTTGTGTAAAGCAATTCAAATTGATTGATATTATTGCTATGTATCTTTTAAGGAAAAACGAGCAAAGGAGAAAATCTGTTTTGTATTGAAGTATGGTAAGATGAACTAAACAATAATAGATAAATGAAATAAAAAGTTTACACTTGGTTTATCAGTACAAAGGGATTGGCACCTGCACTAATAACCCTTTAAAGTGAAATTTCAACTTTCAAAATGGCCGACATGTTTCCTGATAATCACAAAGATTAAATGTTCTTACAACTCCTGAATCAATATTCCAACAAGAATGCTAAATGACAAATTTATGTTGTTTTACGCATTAAACCGCTTAATTCAATAAGACTTCTTCCTCCTAGAATCGGATTGGCCATGTCAGTGTTGGTCTACATCATACAGTGATGTAGATCTAATTGTCCAAGTCGACCATACCTAATGCCTTGAAGATGACAGTTGTTAACGAAATCTACATTACTTGAGGTTTGTCTTATACCTTTTGACTTTGGATGCAAAGGGTTAATGATTTCCAAATGCATGTAATATCCTAAATAGTACAGGATTCTGACTACGTAGGCACACTCCATGGTTATTTGTCCAGTAGGACACTGATAATGATAATCCTTTATGGGATTAATGGCGTCGAAACTGTCATGCCGGACCCAAACATTACACTTTACACTGCTCTTATGTTTTGAGTAGATTATATCGTACAATGTCTCGTTAGTGTCGATAGATCCAGATCCCGTAGTCACCATCATTACTGAGGTACTTACTTATGTAGCCAGCTGTCAATGAAATTTGGTACGTGCCACAGGATATTGTCCGGAGGTATCCCATGTCTAAATTTGGAACGTCACAATTATCTACAGTAGCATCTAGTTTGACAAATAGTGACTTGGCCTTTCTGGTAAGATCTGATTCATTTTTCACACGCTGAGCTACGTTGTTGTGAATAATAAGGCGCACGTTCATTTTGGCAGACAGCGCCCTATCATTTGCGTATCTCTCTTGTGTTCTAACATCAATGGGTCCTCGGATTCCATTGAGACAGGCTGTTACTATTCTAACGAGTGCCTCGATGACATCAATGAAAAAGTTGGAGGCAAGTTGTGTTTTGAAAAAACAGACATTGCTTGAATTGTCCATGATGTGACTCCACTTCCCATCTGGATTTAGCTATGGATCTATCAAGGTTAGCTTGTAGGTCGCCATGTTGAGTCTGTCCAGGTTTTGGAAAAGACGGCATATTTGTTGTCAAACCATGTGATTCCAAATCTGGCAAAACATCCCTAAGCCCTTGATCAACAACGACGTTGCCATCTTTCTCCAGCCAGGAGAGACTAACCGTGATGGCTTTTGTAATCTTAGCTCCATTATCGCTTCCAGGAAAAGGTCCTACTTTGTCCAGAATGTAACCACCAGGCAGGACTATGCCTTGAACTTCAAACAGTTCCGCTTCCTTTGGCCAAAGGAGGTTCTCTTGAGCTTGTGATCAGAACTCCTAGGAATAAAGATAGATGTGCCATCAAATGTGACAGTCATCTGCTGGCCAAGGAATGCTTCTGAGAACACGTTGTTGTGCTATAGAATATTTTCTCTTGTAAGATGTTCACGTCCAAGGAAACTGACATGTTAAAAAGAGTTGAACACTGTTTCCATGATATGTCTGTCTTCATTCTTACCCAGAACAACAGTAGTGTACCCCTTGGTCTGGAATGTAAAAACCAGTGCCAATAGAGGATGAACAATAACAAAGAAATGTTAGAAACTGTGTTCTTTTCCAACCAGTCCAGGCTTTACAATCTACATCATCCAGAGAGAAGAAACGCAGAGTAAAAGAAGACTCCTGCTTTGATACCATATGTATTATCCCCAAAAGATCATTTATGATTTCCTTTGATCTGGAAGGTAACTGAGAAATCAACATTTCTCTTTCATCAGTGTGGATTTCAACGTTAGGGGTAAGCTCTTTCCCAACGAGATGAAGTGAACAAATACGTCAGGACCATGGACACCACAGCTTGTGATGAAAAATGAGTTGGTGTTTTGCGCGCTTGGACAATATGGTCGAGTTTTCTAACTCTTCTTACAAAGTGTGCATTTTGCACTCAACTGATAACAGAGGGATGTGTTGCGACGTATCATCAGCAACACCACGGGTTTGACCTTCAGATTGTGTCCTTCTTTCCTGATAATTCTTAAAACATTTAGTATACATACCAATCTCGTGATCATCAGTACAGTTATTGCCATCTGTTTTTAAACATCAAACAACCAATTGTGCTGGGGAAGTCTTATATTTCTAGCAGATATCTCGGCTTTAATGTCTCTCCTAAAGACAACTTTACAACCCGCACCTACACATCTACCTCTTATTGTGACAACGGTACTGTATTAGGTGTTAAAAGTCTCCATCCTAGTAGAAAATGTAATACGCATTGTCAAAAGAACAATTGATGATATTGAGGTATATGATGTAATGTTGGAAGTAACAATCGGTCATATGATATATTGTATTTAACGTCATTGTTACAATTGACAGATACAATCATTCAAGGACATGTCGGAATTACTTGTATGTGTGCGGGGAGTTGTTACATATTAGGAAAGGCACATGTGTACATGAAGGTGTGTAACAGGGTGGTCTCCTATGTCCACTATCGTTCAAAAACACATTGGGGTGATACACATCAAAGCCAAAAATCAACACTTTGCACAAATGGTGAAGTTTCGATCTTTGAGCTGGGTAAGGATAAGAGATAAAGCTATCTATAGGCTAAATATATTTGAATAGACTGAATATAGAAGAGATTCTAAATGTTATTTGTTCACAAAAAACAGAATTTTTCCACTCAAAACGCTTAAGAGTCAATATTATCGGCGTATATTTACTGTTTTAATATTTTGGTATTCAGTTTATAGTTCGAAATATCATATTTCTTTAACATAATTGATTATTTTTGATCTGTGCATCAATTATTAATTTGGATTAAATATAAAGTCAGGTGAACTAACTCTGATTGCACAGAGCAATGTATCGGTAAGTGTTCTCGAAAGGTGAAAAAATCTTTAGGCCGACCTCTATGGGAAATTAGCATTGCTGTAAACCCCTCGTTTATAGAATAAGAATATTAAGATTTGGTTTTCAAAAGTTTTTCACTATGATACCATGGATTTTATAGGATTTTCACATTTGTTATTTTACTGATGAGGAGAAACTAACAACGTCAGCTTTTGACGAACTAGTTTCAGCTGAGTTTGGTAAACCTGCAATATCACATTCCAACGTCATAGAAGAGTGACGTCTTAATCGGGAGGTACAACAGATTATAGATTAAATGTATCGTCTAATATGTACCAGTTCCCTATATATTGTATGAAGTAAGTAAGTAAAACAAATTACTAGTTACTCGTAAGAAATCTTCTTTCTAAAAAAATTAATAAAGTTTATGCAAAAACAAACGACTTGACACTCGTCCTCCTAGATCCTGTCTGTCGATGTCCCTCTTGACACCCGTCCTCCTAGGTCCTGGCTGTTAGTGTCGCTCTTGAAACTCGTCCTCCTAGATCCTGTCTGTCGATGTCCCTCTTGACACCCGTCCTCCTAGATCCTGGCTGTTAGTGTCTCTCTTGACAACCGTCCTCCTAAATCTTGACTGTCGGTGGTTTTCTTGACACCCGTCCTCCTAAATCTTGGCTGTTAGTGTCTCTCTTGATATCTATCCACATATAATATTGCTTGTTACAGGAATGTTAAACACCAAAATAGCAAAAACACAAACAAACACGCATTGTGGGCATAGAAACAGTGACGTTACACCATTAAATGACTGTTCCACGTGACGGGTTGTTAACAACAATACATGCTTGAACAAACTTGTCAGACAAGATTTTGTCAATTCTCGTATCATTAGTATCATGTTGATTATTGGAATCCGAAATAGGCACAATTTCATTCTATTGTCAAAATTTTCTTCGATCACATATATGACTAAAAATATAATGACAAGTGTTTCGAAAATGCAACGTTAAGATCTGCTTATTTGACAGGAAATAAACTGATTTGCAATTTGACAATCTTGTGTAGGTAATAGCACGTGCTGGATGTCTTGTAAATTACGCCAAGACCACCTCTACGGTTTATCCATAACAGTCTTAAACTGTGTTGGAACACAAAACATCTCAACCGAATGCAATTTCCACTCCAGCGATAAATGTTTGCGACATGATAAAAATAACTAGCTGTAGAGTAGGAGCCATAAAGATAACATCCGCAACACATTTCCATGATATAATGTCGGATTGGAAAATATTTCCATGAATGATTAGGCCTCGGAGACACTTTCCGAGCGGAACAGAGAATCAAAGGGACATAACTGTGGAGCCGATTATCACACACATTAATCTCCTGTGAGACTCTTGTGTTTTACCGAAGGATAATACTTACAACATGTCTGTCCCCGGGAATGGTACGTGTTGCTGTTGTTTCGTCGTTGGAATGTTCGTTGTAAGGAACCCAGTCTATAAAGTTATGCAAGGTAATTCCACATAGAACTGAAACTCTTGGAATTAAATCTTTTTGAATATTATCTATTTTAAAAATTTCGGGAAAATATGCTTTCAATTTAAATATCCGAAAGAAACATTTGAAATTTAAATCTAATACGATCAGGTTCGATTCGGATTAGATAATGGAATTATTCAGATAAGGAATGAGAAGGGAGTTAACCTTGATTGTAAAGTCAACGGGACTGTTATAAAACACTCATTATCTCAATAAAACGAGTATTAAATAACACTACCGTTTGATAAAATGCAGTTTGATCATACTTTAAGGATGTATGCTATCTGTACATTTGCATAACTTACCCACCTAATTTAGTTTTTGCTAGATTTCTCCTTTTGTAAACCCCAATTCTCCGACGGGTTCCGAAATCTATTTATTCGGATATCCCACAACTCCAAATAGGTGAACTCTATGTAAAGGAGATACTGTACATGAAAAATCTCAAGGTCTTTCTCTTTTCAAAAGCAGATATCGATTAGAGAAAAATACTTTTAAGTGAAGACATTCGGCAGACTTTTAAATGCTAGTTGTCATGGCCTTATACTTGTATAAGAATAGGTTACACACGGAAATTGATTTCAACTCAACTTCTACATAAATCAATGCGCGAAGTAGCAATTACGTCACCGATTTTAGGTTCGGTCTCTCACACTCCCCCACTGTTTTGTCGACCTAGCAGTTCCACGTAAATATTCTCAAGTGCAGCATTCTTTAGCCATAAAACATGGAATGTATTCTGTGTTATATTTAGTGTGACAACATGACTAAGAGACCAAAAATGTGCTGTTGTTACCATGGTAACTTCTGTGTATTTCTTTGTTTGTATATTGTCAGTTTTCATTTTTGGTGTCTCCTTGAACATCCGTCCTCGTAAGCTATACGGACAATCATTGTTTGGCTTATATTTCCGAACAACACCGACTCAATTCTACATCTTTTACTAAAAAATTCTTAAACCATTTTTTGGCTAATACTCGTCCTGAATATCTGTAGCTGCCTGCATGACTCTATTTAGCTAAAAGGATTCTTTTCGTCCCTGGGCAACAGTGAAATAAACGTATTTAATGGCGGGCATTCGTTATGTCAATCGTGGCTCCCAGGAGAAAGACCCGCAATTGCTATTCTGTCTCAGACTCTTTATATGCCCCTAGTTGCCGAATTCTGCATTAAACTCTCATAAGAATAACTATTTCAAGATTAATCCGCTATCAAACCTGTCTTCAAAGGCCACTTTAAAAATTATTATATACAAGTGTCCCCATTCTAGAGGTTCAGTTGGTCTGAATTCTATCACATTCAGACCGGGAACCAGTGACCTTTATATGTTGTTTTTCCAATAAAGGTGATTTTTAAGGTAGGTGTGACTGTACCTTAATCAAATGTTTATAAAAATAGGTATTTATTGAGAAAGGAAATGTAAATGTAGGTCATGATTGTCACAGTAAAATGATGATGGCGGTAAAACTAGGTCACGGTAGCAGCATAGAATAGGTCATATTGAATGTGATATTAGGTCCAATAAAACAAACATTTGTATGCAGTCATCTTGGTCGTGATCAAGCATGGCTTTCTCCTTATTTGGAGATCCACTTTTTACTCACTTTAAATACTCGAACTTGTTTTAAAACGTCATTCAAGGAAAAAAGGTACCGATTTATTAATGGTCAATTGACGTAAACGCAGTTTACACCATATAATGAGTGATGGTCGCTCTGCTGCTCCTACAGAGATGTTTGTGTAGTGTGGTCGGACACAACGCGAGACGACTACTTTATTCGTCACGTTCTCGATATCCACGATAATTTACAATAAGACTCTCCTGTTTGTTTTGATACGAATAAGAAAACATCGTGATAAGGATAGAAATCACTTGTATTTTTTGTTCATAGTGAGCTCCGATATCGACAGGACATTGACATAACCTCATCCCTCAACAATCACTTATTTTGTTAGACCCGGAATTCCACTTTCAGACGCAGTGTAAGGCCACCTGGTCTTCCATATAAATCGGAAATTTCGTTGGATTTTTCTTTCGATTCTTAAATGGATGAAAATAGAAACTTGGCTATAAATAGGTTGTCTGTTCCTACGTGTATTCTGTTGTTTGAATATTGATTTCTGTAGTATTAAAGTCAGTAACAAGCTCAAGAAGTGTCATTCTGGGTATTTTTTGTAAGATTTACCGCTATATCTGTGTCAATATGGCTGCTCTGTCTAACAAAGAAAACGTATATTTTCGAAATCTGCATTTCGCCAAAATTCGTCGACCTGTCGTTAATATTGTAACTTCTTAGTACAAAAATGTAACTACAAGAATAATTATCAAATTTAATAGAAATCTCAGGAACGGAAACCATTAACATTCAGCTGGGGTATTCAAAATAGCTCAAAATATGCGTCCTTCCTGTTGACCTAATTCGTTGTCTATGACGTAGTGATGAATTTAACGTCATTGATAAATGCTGGACGTCACATGTTGGAAAACTGCGTTTCTGGAAATGTCCTTTGGCTTTTTGAATTTTTTTTTCGAATTCTTTCATTGTTTTCTGTTTTCTAATCATAACCTTAAATACAATGTCAAACACTGATTCTATATGCAGATCATGTAATATATATGCAGGCATTATTGATCTTGTTATTGGAATTTATTCAAAAATTCGTTTTAGTCTTTTCTTAATCGACGGAGGTGCGCATCATCTGCCAAACGGTTTGTGTCCGTTAGCTCGCTCTGCTGCCAGACTGGTCATCAAATTAGCTAGGAGACTTTCCTTGATCAGCTAACAATTTTTCAGTACACACATTTGTCAGTGTGATCAATATGAATGAATGAATCTATCCAAACCAGATACGAGGATTGTGGCCAATCTGACAAGTATAGGCGTCTGTCGGAAAATTCTTGACCTTTATGGGTATAATTAATCATTAGAAGATTTAATCTAGAAATGTTGTAAATTGGACAGTCATATCCTACTGGGTTAAGATAAGAATAAGTAGGACTTTTACATATGTACTACTGGAAGAATCGTTATGTCGGCGATGTACACAATGGTGCCTTAAAGAGATCTTCCTGGCATACGTACATTGAAACGCACCGCGGAGTATGAACTTTTGTAATAATCAGAAAAAAAACTGAAACTTGCTTAATGTTTGTATTGTTTGCTGGGAATATTTTAGAATACATAGGTTGGACAAAATCCAATATCGGATCTAGAAGTTGCCGTGTATTTCTGTGGTAGTGGAAGGAGAATCATAGTGGGCTGTCTAACCAGTACAAAACTGTCATTCAACGAGATAGCTTTATTCCAAACATTCGAAATGAAACAGATATCGGGACTGTTTTATTCCTAACATTCGATATAATAAAGATATCGGGATTGTTTTATACCAAACATTCGATATAATAAAGATATCGGGATTGTTTTATACCAAACATTCGATATAATAAAGATATCGGGACTGTTTTATACCAAACATTCGATATAATAAAGCTATCGGGATTGTTTTATACCAAACATTCGATATAATAAAGCTATCGGGATTGTTTTATTCCTAACATTCGATATAATAAAGCTATCGGGATTGTTTTATACCAAACATTCGATATAATAAAGCTATCGGGATTGTTTTATTCCAAACATTCGATATAATAAAGATATCGGGATTGTTTTATTCCTAACATTCGATATAATAAAGATATCGGGATTGTTTTATACCAAACATTCGATATAATAAAGATATCGGGATTGTTTTATTCCAAACATTCGATATAATAAAGCTATCGGGATTGTTTTATTCCAAACATTCGATATAATAAAGATATCGGGATTGTTTTATTCCAAACATTCGATATAATAAAGATATCGGGACTGTTTTATACCAAACATTCGATATAATAAAGATATCGGGATTGTTTTATTCCTAACATTCGATATAATAAAGATATCGGGATTGTTTTATTCCAAACATTCGATATAATAAAGCTATCGGGATTGTTTTATTCCAAACATTCAATATAGTACAGATATCGGGACTGTTTTATTCTAAATATTCCATATAGTACAGATATCGGGATTGTTTTATTCCAAACATTCGATATAGTACAGATCTCGGGACTGTTTTATTCTAAATATTCAATATAGTACAGATATCGGGATTGTTTTATTCTAAATATTCGATATAGTACAGATATCGGATTTGTTTTATTCCAAACATTCAATATAGTACAGATATCGGGACTGTTTTATTCTAAATATTCAATATAGTACAGATATCGGGATTGTTTTATTCCAAACATTCGATATAGTACAGATCTCGGGACTGTTTTATTCTAAATATTCAATATAGTACAGATATCGGGATTGTTTTATTCTAAATATTCGATATAGTACAGATATCGGGATTGTTTTATTCCAAACATTCAATATAGTACAGATATCGGGACTGTTTTATTCCAAACATTCAATATAGTACAGATATCGGGACTGTTTTATTCTAAATATTCGATATAGTACAGATATCGGGACTGTTTTATTCTAAATATTCGATAGAGTACAGATATCGGGACTGTTTTATTCTAAATATTCGATATAGTACAGATATCGGGACTGTTTTATTCCAAACATTCAATATAGTACAGATATCGGGATTGTTTTATTCTAAATATTCGATAGAGTACAGATATCGGGATTGTTTTATTCCAAACATTCAATATAGTACAGATATTGGGACTGTTTTATTCTAAATATTCGATATAGTACAGATATCGGGACTGTTTTATTCTAAATATTCGATAGAGTACAGATATCGGGATTGTTTTATTCCAAACATTCAATATAGTACAGATATCGGGACTGTTTTATTCCAAACATTCAATATAGTACAGATATCGGGATTGTTTTATTCCAAACATTCAATAAAGTACAGATATCGGGATTGTTTTATTCCAAACATTCGATATGATGCAAAAAACGGAATTATTTCATTGTAATCATTTATTAACATCAAGTTAGAACAACAGATTTGTTTACCCTCGTACTGCAGCACATGCGCAATAGGTACTAGCCTGCACAAAAACTGTCAATGAGACACAGGAAACACAGTCTTAGAATGCGCAGACATAGTTCTCAGACACGTTTTCGTTCCAAGCGTTGAAACGTCATCGAATAGACGTCAGACTTCAATGGCTCCAAATGTATACAATATGTCGCCGAGTTCTCTTCTCCGACGAGTAACGAATCAGGCATCAACCCTCTGATGATCGTCAGCGTGGTGTTTTCAACGTTGAAATATATTATGTATCTGCATGGAATAATATGAACAGTATCTGTCTTTTATATCAGTCTATCGATATTTTCTATTCTACGACTGATGCTAAAACTGTCTAAATACATCTGCAAGATATGTATGGTGTATTCGATACCAGCTACGTTTAAAGGGATCATAATAACATGATTGTCTAACATTGTAGAACCCAATGGAGAGTGAATGTTATTAGATGGTGGTCAAAACACTTCAGGATGAATTTCGTTACTATGTCATTTCTATATTACAAGTAAAATTTTTATAAAGTACAGTATTTGCAGTTTAATCATTCAAACGAGCTGGAACAGGTGTTCAAAGTTTAAACGAGCTGGAACACGTGTACAACGTTTAAACGAGCTGGAACACGTGTACAACGTTTCAATGGATGAAACACGTGTACAAAGGTCAAACGAACTGCAATACATGTACAAAGGTCAAACGAGCTGGAACACGTGTTCAAAGTTTAAACGAGCTGGAACAGGTGTACAACGTTTCAATGGATGAAACACGTGTACAAAGGTCAAACGAACTGCAATACATGTACAAAGGTCAAACGAGCTGGAACACGTGTTCAAAGTTTAAACGAGCTGGAACAGGTGTACAACGTTTCAATGGATGAAACACGTGTACAAAGGTCAAACGAACTGCAATACATGTACAAAGGTCAAACGAGCTGGAACACGTGTTCAAAGTTTAAACGAGCTGGAACAGGTGTACAACGTTTCAATGGATGAAACACGTGTACAAAGGTCAAACGAACTGCAATACATGTACAAAGGTCAAACGAGCTGGAACACGTGTTCAAAGTTTAAACGTGCGGTAAAACGTGTACATAGGTCAAACGAGCTGTAATATGTGAACAAAGTTTCTTTGGTCTCGCGAATTATTTGTTATTACTATAATACGGAAATCGCTCTGGGACATTTCAGTCCATCTGATGACGTCAATAGTTCCCTGACATCGGTTCCTTCCCCGGACATCTGAATGACGTTGTGTGAAGAACATCCACAAATATACACGTTACCCTCCCTGTCCACGTCAGTTCCCTTTGCACCCTTCACGGCTCCGACCTTCAGCACGTCCGCGTTAGTACCGTCAGACAGTCTGGTCACGGCACAATCACCAGGAGTAGTGGTATAGATACTAGCAAAGACGTGTCCATTCTGATCATTACAGCTGAGGTTAAAGCATTTTGATTCAATCGTGTGAATGATTTTAGCTTCGTCATTTTTTTCCATTACGCTGTAAAGCGATTTTCCAGTGCCTACCGAAAGCACTTTGTTGCTGTATGTGACACCAAGACATTTTTCTGGAATGTCGGGAATCTGAAAACTCCACAACTTGTTCAAGGTTAAACCGACGACACTAGCAACACATATGGTTTTAACTTTGCCCATCATTAACGCCACATAGTTGTCACGAATACGACAAAGATCATAAGATGTATAAGTCAATTTGACCTCACAATGAAAATCTCCATTTTCTGTAAACAATTTCAGTTTTTTGTTTTCACCATCTGCTACAACAATACGGCCATCAGACAGAAGAAGAACTCCCTTCGCGCGGCAGTCATTTGTATCTGAAGGAACTCTGATATTGAACCTCCCCATCTTCTTCACGTGGCGTTCAGACAATGGCACCGCGGTATTAAACGCAGTAGGTGGAAGTCTCCTCTGCTGTTGATGAACGACTATCTTTCCCATAGAAAGACTGGTCTTGGCGTTGACGGCGAGTATATCCGGGTCATATTCATGCCTAAGATTTGTAGATCTGGATGACTTTTCCAACTCCTGTACAAGTTCTTTACCGGACTCGACCTCCGCTCGTCAGTAATCTCTTTCTGTAAGCTATCGAATCGCTCGTCGATCTTTTTCCGGAAGTCAGATATACTTTTCAGAGCGGTCTCGTAGTCCCGTTTCATGGAATGAAGTTTTTCGCCAAAATCTTTAATTAGTATCTCCATGGCATCGGTACATTTTCTAAGATCCTGAGCAGATCGTCAACCTTCGATGTTTTAACTAACTTATCCCGGTAATCCTCTGCTGACGTCACTTCCTCACACTTCCGGTGATCTACGACGATACATTTGTTGCATCCAAGGAGCTGGTGGTCTTCGCAGTAGTACTCCATCTTCTCTTTGTGTTTTCCACACCCAGGGATCGAGGCTTCTCTTCGTATCATAGCAGATTTGGTGAATTCCGTTACGTTCTCCATTTCACATTCTACATGAAGCAGATCATGTATGTTGATTTTACATTCGCCACAGAAGTAAGTATTGATTATCTTACACCAGTACTTCGCCGGTACATCAATGCTTCCTTTGTTCTCACATGGTTTACATGGAATCGACTGATCCGTCTTCTGTAGTTGTCGGATCATTTCTACGGCCAGATTGTTAGTGGGAAACTGCTCTGCCCAGCGTTCCTTTTCTTCTGACTGGTTCACCGGCTCGGTGACCTTCCTACATACAGGACAGGAAAAAGAGGACGCCATCTTACCAGACGCCTCCCTGGAGATGTAGTTATCCAGGCATTCCTGACAAAACGAATGTAGACAAGGCAGGGACTTGGGACGTCGCAGCTGTTCCAGACAGATAGGACATTCCAGTAAAAGTGAGTCAAAGGACTGACTGCTGGTGTCATCTGGCGACGACGGCTCATAGTCAGATCCTCCCTCAGCCATGTTGACTTACGATCTCACCTACGATAGAATGTAAATCTTGTTGCAAATATATAATTAAGTCAAGTGAAAGTTTGTATCTAAAATAATTTCATAATTCTATATTAGGAATGTGATACATAGCTATATTCTAAATCGGATGTAGCAGAGACATGAAATTAAGAACATGATATGTTTTGTACAATTTTGTTCCGTCCTTCTCGTCAAAGAGGCGGGGTCAGTCTTTCGTCCACTTGATACAGTCCCAGTTAGCATCCCTGTTATGGCCTCTGTCATGACATTTATTTCGCAAAGCCAAAATATTCCATAACCCTTATCTACACTTTATTTACTATCTAGCTTGATCACGTCCGTCCTATTTTATATTTGATATGATTTTTTGTTATAATACTCGTAATTCACGTACTGTTCACAAAACATGTATCGAAGAAAAAATAAGTATGGTAACGAGAACGTAGATAATATATTACATATACATTTTTTTCGTTTTCTCCTTACGTTAATCGACAGAGAGTGAGGTATTTCATGAAGAAAACTACCTAGCGGAACTCTGAAATTGAGTAACATAATTAATCAACAAAAAATATTGAAAAAATTAAATAAATAAAATAAAATAAACCCCGGGATATTGGATCCGGAAACAAATTTGGGTAACTTATATAAATCAGTCTCAGTAATTTGTTCGGAAATAGACGGAGTTCACAGTTAATTCAACGAAACACTACTTGGTTACGACAACCTGTTAATGAAAATCAAAGTTTGTATCATATGCATTGCAGTATATGAGTTTGTTTATTGCACAATTATCAAAATATTTAAATGAACTACAAAATATTCAATGAAAAATTATGAAGGATGATCTTATAAATAAGCTAAAACGGGTTTCAACCCCCAAAGAAGAGTACAAACATTAAACATAAGCTGACCTATGACCTTCTGTGTTATAAATGTTTAGTTTTAGTGTCTATTGAGTACCTTACTGACCTACATTTGTTATCAAATATACAAATGTTATCATACTGTTCGATTTTATCATACAGCAAATGCATTGGGACAGAATTGGTTATATTTGACAAACCACTGCATTTATTTGTGAACATTTACAATATGGAAAGTTTATAGTTTTGATCAATACCCGACGAAACCACTGACCTTTGACTCGTACGACACAAATATTGACACCGATCATAACTAGTACTATGGAACACGTTTAAAGACATTGTGTCATGATATTGACATTTTTACATATATTTGCCTTGATATATATTTACTTTGATATGTATTTACCTTAATATGTATTTATCTTGATATGTATTTACCATGATATGTATTTACCTTTGATATGTATTTACCATGATATGTATTTACCTTTGATATGTATTTACCATGATATGTATTTACCTTTGATATGTATTTACCTTTGAAATGTATTTACCTTTGAAATGTATTTACCTTTGATATGTATTTACCTTGATAAGTATTTACCTTTGATATGTATTTACCATGATATGTGCCTTTGATATGTAGTTGGCGGTCTACTTTTGTGAAGTGTCAGCTTAACCGTTATTAAGTTGGTCATTAGATTCATGAATACATGTGGTGCGTTCGCCGTGTCACCTACGTATCCTAAGATCTCTGCGGTAGTTTTGTAACTTGATAAATTCGCTATTACAGAATAAGGCATCGTCAGGGGCAAGAGAGAACATCAAAACTTTGCTAAGAACGCATACGTTCCTTTCTTCATATCCCATCACTTTCAGAATTTTCATTCTTAATGTTATTAAATCCAGATCTCCCGTTTCACTACTTCCATGTAACATGTAGTCTTATATTAAGTCATTTTGTACAGAGAATATTTTAAATAACAAAATATTATATCCTTCGATGAATCATTTATAGTTTTTATAGATAAATAGCAGGTTCCAACCATGCACATATATCTTATTATTCATGTCGTATCACAATTTTTAACTATCGAAAGTGAAAGTAGACAATTCCACACGAGGCGGGCTACCGAGAACACAGCAAACTACTTCTCGGAAGTGTTTGTACACCGCTTATCTATGTTTGTGTGATTCTTTTCATTCGGTTTTTCCTTTACAAATGTAATAGAAAGGAAAATTTCATGGTTTCCCGTTAAATATTATAGATTACAACATAATATACCTTTATATCAATGATCTTCGATCTATTTGAGTATACCCAGCTTTCGTTTTACAGTTGTTTGGCACTAGTTTGTTATTACGTGTATTTCTTTCAAATTACCACAACACATAATGAAAGTATGTTGTTTAGAAATGTGATATTGTCTTGTCATCTACAGTTAAAGTGGTTAAACACAAGTGGTACTCACAGTTTTTGGCTCACTGAGCCACAGACTTCTCCTTCGGCTCGTCAGAGTTATCCGGAACTTATCGGGGCTCTCTGTAGTAACAATCACGTAGAAAAGAGCGAGGAGTTCCGGTTGGATAGAAAAGTCTCGGAACAAAATTAATTTCTAATACATTCTATGAGTAAATGGAAATATATGGAGATATATAGAATTAAATGTAACTGTATGGGTATGTCTGTATCTGTTGTCACTGTATGGTTGTGTCTGTATCTGTTGTCACTGGGTGTGTCTGTATCTGTTGTCACTGTATGGGTATGTCTGTATCTGTTGTCACTGTATGGGTATGTCTGTATCTGTTGTCACTGTATGGATATGTCTGTATCTGTTGTTACGGTAAGGGAGGGTGGCTGTGTGTATGTCATTTATTTCCTTGCACGATATACACTAAGATATGTTCGATGCTCGTTGGTACATGTTATAACTTTTCCTGATAGTTCCGTTGTTTTACACTTTTTCCTCATTTAATAACATAACATTGTTATCTTGAATTGTCTGATATTTTAGTTAACTCTATGATTTGTTGAAAATTAGTAACAATTGCGTGCCCAGGATATCTTCAGGTTCCGTGATTTTATGAAATATCTTTAGGCTATATAGAATGTTGCCAACATGATTTGATTCCATTATGCCATTGTCGACGTTTCGTAATTTGCTCCTCTTTGATGGATGTATCTTGGAAAGGTTGGACTTTTATCTGTAAGTAGATGTATTTTGAAGGGAACTTTGATGGTTTAACTCTAGAGATATAACTCCGATGTTTGTTTTCCCTGTTATCCTTGGAATAGTCTTCATCATTTGGAATTATTTAATGACACATATCGTGTCCATATGTCCATGTGCTTTCTTGTTGACGTTTTCACTGAGGGTTAATATCCCTGATACTCATACAATAGTTTCCTTTCTTCGATACAAAATTCATGGATATTTTTAAAACATCTAATGTGATATGCTTCGTCAATCCTAATGATTTAATTCAAGCCTGGGTATCCACCTTCATGATACGTGTAGTTATATACTCACCCCACCCATTTCCTTATTTGGCAGTAACCATAATTATAAACGGTGACGACAGAACATCATTGCAAGGCATTTTCACTGTAAAGCTTATTTAAGTTTGAGCAAGGTGTTTAGTTCAGATGTGTTAGACTCAATTAATGTAATTTTGTATAGAATGCTTAATTCGAGCGTATTTAGATGTATAAATGTGAATTTGTGTAGCATGTTTATTTCGAGCGTGTTAACATGTTTAAATGTTAAATTTTATAAATCAGGTTTAGTTCGGAGGTGTTATATATACATGTAAACTTGTTTAGCATGAAAGTTAGAACATATTAAAATATCAATACGTGTTTTTGTGAAGCATGTTCGGTTTGAACGTGTTAAGATGTATGAAATGTAAATTGGACTGACCAATATTACATGGCGGGTGTAGTCGATGAAGCAGAAGACGCTTAATCTACTGAAACACATGGTCTTATTCTCCTTGTACTTTTTCATGAGTCTCCGTGCAAATTTTTCTTTTGTTTATATTTTGCCCTAGTTTTGATGTATTTTAATTTGGATTATTGTTATGTTGAATTACTGATATTTTCTTGTTGTTTTTGTGTAGCATTTTAAGTTCGGACGCATTAAGATATATTGATGTACTTTAGTTCGGACGTGTCATACCTTTGTAAAGCATTTTTATTTAAGTTAACTTGAAATGTACAAGTTTCTGAAATTTTCTGCTGTAGTTAAGACTTCATCAGTTGTGTAAATTATATTTTGTGCAGTTTTCAATTCATACAACAGTTTAATTTCTTTGTGCAAATCAGTTTGAAGACTGTAGAAATGACATTGCGAAATTATTTCATTGACACGGATATGATATGAAATTATATTAAAGAAATCTTACTTTATACTCGAGAAAACGAAAGAAAGTATGAACGATTGAAAAAATGTATATTTACCATTACAAAGGTAGAAAGAACAAGACTATGTATTCTGGGAACTTTAAAGTCAATCTAGATAAAACCGGTTTTTCAAAAACATTCAAAATATTTCTATAAATTCCCCCTATTTCCCCCTCCCGCCTTAGGGTGTCGACCCCTACCGCTTATTCAAAATTGATTACATTTTACCCAGGAATGCTTCAGATTATTTTGAGACATAATCAATGCATTCCCAAAGAAGAAAATAAAATTTAAATACATATGTTATTTACTTTATTTCCCTTAGGTCCCGCCCCTCCTGCTCCCAGGGGCCGAAACCCGTTGCTTCTAAAAATGATTCCCAAAGGATGTTTTAAACCAAATGGAATCATAATCAAATCATTCTTACAGAAGAAGTATTTTTAAGAACTCGCTAAATGATTGAGACACACTACTTAATGGGAAGAAATTGCATAGGGATGCGTCAGACCAACTGGTCAAATCCATTGTGTCGTTTGTGAATTGAACCGGATTTAAAAGAAAACGTTTATGGACGACGGAAGACAGACTTCAGACGGACGCACCGGTCCTTCTGACGAAGTGAGCTAAAAAAGGGGAAATACGATAGAAACAACGAAATAAACATTCATTTTAACCACCATCGAATCCATTCACCACCATATACCAAGTATAATATTTCATCAAAGAAATGAAATGACATGGTTTCATGTAGGTTTTTTTCTGTTTGCTTGATAGGAAAGATACATATAGCTACAGTCAGACTAAATATGATAAACTCATTACAAATGTAAAACATTTCCTTTCTTGAAAGTCATCAAAGAGGAAAAACAAGAACTATTAGTCTTCCTGGAAATTCCTGGCTTCAATAATGCAACCAATGTCTCCTTGTCTAATTGTCAGGAGATTCCAATGGGATCGCAGGCCAACGCTAGTGATATCCTTGTAAACAGGAATCGAGACAGAGCAGAGCAGAGTCTATCACTTCATATATTGTCATTCATTTGTGATAATGTTTTAACGGTTTTTATAGCGTAAATACACGATAATCACAAAGGCTGTACTTTATCAAAACTAAGAGTAGGTGTAGATATTGAGTGGTAAGCGATGTTTGTTTAAACAGAAAGTTATTGCAGGAGATTTTTTCGCTCAGTTTTTTTCCAGGTCCATAGAGATCTACGAAATAATAATTGTTCGTCTAAGTCATTTTTTCTAGTTTATATTCATGACTTTAGATTTGTCTTCCATAAATATATAGTTTTTTGCTTAATTTAAGCACACTATCCGTTTTAAAGCCTCCGGGATTCACTGAGATATCATCCTTTGACATTTGAGATCGATGTTAAATTCACTTCATCAAGTTTACATAATGTTTCCGTGTTCCTTAACACTTTCTATGAGTAAAAGTCACACAGGAACATTTAGTAATTCTATTCGCTAATTGAGCGATGATTTATTTCGACAATTAAAAGACAATGAGAGCGTTATCTATCAAAAGTTACACATCCATACACGTGAATTATACACACAAATGTCGTCTTTTCCTTTAATTGAAAATAAACCAAAATATAAATGAAAACCATCGATGCTGTATGTCTTGGGATGAGAAATAAACATGAGAAGAGAATTTGCTTTGACCTTTGACCTGTGAAGGTGAATATTATAGCATATATAATGAAAACGATAAAGTACACTGTAACATGCTTAATTTTATAGGAAATTATTTTTGCATGTCGACAAATACCTAAATAAGGCTAATAAATAATATACTTATTACAGGTCCAAAGTACAAAAGAGATTGTAGTAACGATAAGATTATAAGAGATAAAATGCAGATAAAAATTCTCTATGTCAATCTGATAGACAACAACAGGAACTGGGGAGACATCAAAGAATTGTTCAAAAGACACCCGAGTGAATATCACCTTTAGTTGATAGCGAGATGACACGCGATTCTAACTTTCATGTCATGGCTGATTACAGGCTTGGTTGATACATGACATCGCCTTACATCATGCAGAACTGGAGGTCGCTCGCGTGGTACTCAAAAATCAGTCTGGCATTACAAGGCTTACACACTAAAACATAACCTCTCAGACTGAGTTCCAGGCTGCCATAATGTCAAGTAACGTATAGCGTAAACAAAAATTTTATTTCTAGCATTTTGTCGCACTTAGCACAATGATGAATGTGTGCATCCGCAATATTTGTGAATATAGACAGCTACAGAACTACAATATGGTTCAAGCCTACTTGTGTGACTATAGAAGCATTAATACTTTGCCTAGATACAGTGTACATTAAATTTAATCCTATAAATTACACCTTGCTGAATACAGTACCTCAATTCCTTTCCTTTTAATCAGCTGAAGAAAAACTGGTTTCTTTTGGAGTATAAACGTCATAGCAATTCTACAAAGGGATTAACATTTTTAGCATATTAACATACATCCGTGTATCATTCAGCGCAATGATTGATATCAAAACGCGTTCTCTTTAGCGTTAAAAAGCATTTAAGCGAGCACGACTGTTTCGTTGTGTAAACAGCTGTGGTCATACATGATTCTAATATGTAACCAGGCTCCATGCAGTGATAGCCTTTGCGGCCTGTTGTAACACAAGACACGGCTCAGTTAAAAATCATAGGTTACGAAATCAAAAGTGATCGAACATAATTTTTATATGAAATATAGTTTGTTTCACGATAACAATCTATTTTACTTCCATAGTCATACGTGATAAGCGACTTAGAAGTTATGTTAACACAATAAATATTGACCTTAAACATTTCGGTAATTGAAAATAATCTATAGCTTCATACTAGGTGTGTGGTGTTCAATATAAACACGTTTAATGGATAGTTTACCTTTACGTATGGAATAGAATATCATAATGATGAAAACCAATTAACATTTGATCTGTCTGTTTATGTCATCGATTAGAAAAATAATTTGATAAACGTGATCATTTGTAAGCACAGTAATCCAAATACAATACATCAGTGTGTGATGTCTGTGATTATTTATAAGGAGAGTATGATGTCTGTGGTCATTTATAAAGTGAGTGTGATGTCTGTGATCATTTATAAGGAGTGTGTGATGTCTGTGATCATTTATAAGGAGAGTGTGATGTCTGTGATCATTTATAAGGAGAGTGTGATGTCTGTGATCATTTATAAGGAGAGTGTGATGTCTGTGATCATTTATAAGGAGTGTGTGATGTCTGTGATCATTTATAAGGAGTGTGTGATGTCTGTGATCATTTATAAGGAGTGTGTGATGTCTGTGATCATTTATAAGGAGTGTGTGATGTCTGTGATCATTTATAAGGAGTGTGTGATGTCTGTGATCATTTATAAGGAGTGTGTGATGTCTGTGATCATTTATAAGGAGTGTGTGATGTCTGTGATCATTTATAAAGTGAGTGTGATGTCTGATCATTTATAAGGATAGTGTGATGTCTGTGGTCATTTATAAGGAGAGAGTGATGTCTGTGATCATTTATAAGGAGAGTGCGATGTCTGCGATCATTTATAAGGAGTGTGTGATGTCTGTGGTCATTTATAAGGAGAGTGTGATGTCTGTGATCATTTATAAGGAGAGAGTGATGTCTGTGATCATTTATAAAGTGAGTGCGATGTCTGTGATCATTTATAAGGAGAGTGATGTCTGTGGTCATTTATAAAGTGAGTGTGATGTCTGTGATCATTTATAAGGATAGTGTGATGTCTGTGGTCATTTATAAGGAGAGTGTGATGTCTGTGATCATTGATAAGGTGAGTGTGATGTCTGAGATCATTTATAAGGAGAGTGTGATGTCTGTGATCATTTATAAGGAGAGTGTGATATCTGTGATCATTTATAAGGAGTGTGTGATCATTTATAAGGAGAGGATGATGTCTGTGATCATTTATAAGGAGAGTGTGATGTCTATGATGATTATTTATAAGGAGTGTGTGATCATTTATAAGGAGAGTGTGATGTCTGTGATCATATATAAGGAGTGTGTGATGTCTGTGATCATTTATAAGGATAGTATGATGTCTGTGATCATTTATAAGGAGTGTGTGATATCTGTGATCATCTATAAGGAGAGTGTGATGTCTGTGATCATTGATAAGTACAGTAGTAAAAGATACAATACATTAGTGTGTGTGGTAGCAGTAAAATGACCACCGCTGGGAGACAAGGAAGTTTAAGGTATATCCATTTGTCAATGGGATGAAAGAAATCCTCACAGTCAAGCAATAAACGCCACGAATGGCGTTCAGAAGTAAATCGATCCATGTACAGACACGTGTGGTGACGTTGTATACTGAGAGTGTAGCGGCGGACTTTGTGGTACAGCCGGGCGAGACTACGGAACAAAATCATTACAGAAATCAGACAAACAGGTAACAGAGTGGTTTGGAATTGTTGGAGATATCAAAAGAGGAAATAAACATCACAGTTCAAACCCGGCCAACACAAAAGTGAACGATTATTGACAAAACTATTTGTGGACAGAGTTTGATATTGTTTTCGCATTGGCGATGTTAAAGGATTATTGATAAAAATAATTTCCAGGGAATTGTTTGGTTTTGTTTTCCGTTGGAAAATTTGAGAACAACTAGTTTTCAACATTAAAGGATCTCGAATTTCATGTAAAATATCATAGAACACATTTAAGTGTATACCAAGTGTTGTTCTGAAGAAATCGACCGACTTTGGATTATTCTACCCTCTGCCGGACATTTGCTGTCACAGATTTTGCAATATTCTACCGTTATTAATCTAATTTCGCGACAGACGAAGGAAGCAATTTCCGGCTATTTTCTCCGCTATTATTGAAGTTTACCGAGTGATTTCCATGCTTTGAAAATTTACTTCCGGTTATTTTCGTTTTTACTCCTCAGTGACCGTTTTGTTCAGAACAGGTCTGTGAACGTGTAAATCATCAATACACCCTTGTGTGAAATATTCTTTTGGTTTTTCTTCCTAGCAGATTTAATGGACGAAAAAATACGTTATCAATTTGAAAATGTGGAAATCTTATAACCACAACATTAAACTGATCGAATTTAACTCGTAAAGATGGACACACTGTCAACCCATCTCTCAAAAGCAGCGTTTTAATCGTTTGGATTGTTACGTCAATGAAGAAAAAAACGAAAATAACAACAGGGTTTGAAACGTGCTCAAAACTGAAACTTCGGCAATGGTATTTTATAAATGTAGTGTTAATTTCGAAGGATTTTATTGACAACTGACAACCGGAAGTACTGATCATGATTCTGTCCACTGTCCTCCTCTTACTGGGATTCCTGGCTGGTAAGTAAAACATGAAACTGATTCCTATGTTACGTTAGGTCTATTAATAGAAATGATTGTAGTTGAATTGAGAAAGATCACAGTGCATACGTTCCGTTAACATAGCTAACGCTACATATACATATATGATAAATTCATATAGTGATTACTCACGTTTCACCCTCTGTTACAGATATTGTACAACACACATGTATATAACTGTACAACTGACGATACAAATTAGGTGAGGCAGTACGTATGGTATTACTCCTTTTTATATGGTTGAGAGATGAATAAGATAAGATACATGTCTTCACAATGTCACATGAATGAGGATTTCTTTAAATATAGTAACCATTTAAGATCGTAACCTAACTTAAATTTACCAAGTTTACACGGTGGATAATGACGATTCTATACACTGTGTTTTATCTCTTTGAACCTATCAGAGAGTTTCTGTGTATAAATCTTCCTGTTGGAGTGTCTCTGTGTATAAATCTTCCTGTTGGAGTGTCTCTGTGTATAAATCTTTCTGTTGGAGTGTCTCTGTGTATAAATCGTCCTGTTGGAGTGTCTCTGTATATAAATCGTCCTGTTGGAGGGTCTCTGTGTATAAATCGTCCTGTTGTAGGGTCTCTGTGTATAAATCTTCCTGATGGAGTGTCTCTGTGTATAAATCGTCCTGTTGGAGGGTCTCTGTGTATAAATCGTCCTGTTGTAGGGTCTCTGTGTATAAATCTTCCTGATGGAGTGTCTCCGTGTATAAATCTTCCTGTTGTAGTGTCTCCGTGTATAAATCTTCCTGTTGGAGGGTCTCTGTGTATAAATCTTCCTGTTGGAGTGTCTCTGTGTATAAATCTTCCTGTTGGAGGGTCTCTGTGTATAAATCTTCCTGTTGTAGGGTCTCTGTGTATAAATCTTCCTGTTGGAGTGTCTCTGTGTATAAATCTTCCTGTTGGAGTGTCTCTGTGTATAAATCTTCCTGTTGGAGGGTCTCTGTGTATAAATCTTCCTGTTGTAGGGTCTCTGTGTATAAATCTTTCTGTTGGAGGGTCTCTGTGTATAAATCTTCCTGTTGTAGGGTCTCTGTGTATAAATCTTCCTGATGGAGTGTCTCTGTGTATAAATCTTCCTGTTGTAGGGTCTCTGTGTATAAATCTTCCTGTTGGAGTGTCTCTGTGTATAAATCTTCCTGTTGTAGGGTCTCTGTGTATAAATCGTCCTGTTGGAGGGTCTCTGTGTATAAATCTTCCTGTTGTAGGGTCTCTGTGTATAAATCATTCTGTTGGAGTGTCTCTATGTATAAATCTTCCTGTTGTAGGGTCTCTGTGTATAAATCATTCTGTTGGAGTGTCTCTATGTATAAATCTTCCTGTTGGAGTGTCTCCGTGTATAAATCTTCCTGTTGGAGGGTCTCTGTGTATAAATCTTCCTGTTGTAGGGTATCTGTGTATAAATCTTCCTGTTGTAGGGTCTCTGTGTATAAATCTTCCTGTTGGAGGGTCTCTGTGTATAAATCTTCCTGTTGGAGTGTCTCCGTGTATAAATCTTCCTGTTGGAGGGTCTCTGTGTATAAATCTTTCTGTTGGAGGGTCTCCGTGTATAAATCTTCCTGTTGGATTGTATCTGTGTATAAATCTTCCTGTTGGAGTGTCTCTGTGTATAAATCTTCCTGTTGTAGTGTCTCTGTGTATAAATCTTCCTGTTGGAGTGTCTCTGTGTATAAATCTTCCTGTTGGAGTGTCTCTGTGTATAAATCTTTCTATTGGAGGGTCTCTGTGTATAAATCTTTCTATCAGAGAGTTTCTGTGTATAAATCTTCCTGTTGGAGTGTCTCTGTGTATAAATCTTCCTGTTGGAGTGTCTCTATGTATAAATCTTCCTGTTGGAGGGTCTCTGTGTATAAATCTTCCTGTTGGATGGTATCTGTGTATAAATCTTCCTGTTGGAGTGTCTCTATGTATAAATCTTCCTGTTGGAGGGTATCAGTGTATAAATCTTCCTGTTGGAGTGTCTCTGTGTATAAATCTTCCTGTTGGAGGGTCTCTGTGTATAAATCTTCCTGTTGTAGGGTCTCTGTGTATAAATCTTCCTGTTGGAGTGTCTCTGTGTATAAATCTTCCTGTTGTAGGGTCTCTGTGTATAAATCTTCCTGTTGGAGTGTCTCTGTGTATAAATCTTCCTGTTGGAGTGTCTCTGTGTATAAATCTTTCTGTTGTAGGGTCTCTGTGTATAAATCTTCCTGTTGGAGGGTATCAGTGTATAAATCTTCCTGCTGGAGGATCTCTGTGTATTCATCTTCCTGTTTGAGTATCTCTGTGTATAAATCTTTCCTGTTGGAGTGTCTCTGTGTATAAATCTTCCTGTTGAAGTGTCTCCGTGTATAAATCTTCCTGCTGGAGGATCTCTGTGTATTCATCTTCCTGTTTGAGTGTCTCTGTGTATAAATCTTTCCAGTTGGAGTGTCTCTGTGTATAAATCTTCCTGTTGAAGTGTCTCCGTGTATAAATCTTCCTGCTGGAGGATCTCTGTGTATTCATCTTCCTGTTTGAGTGTCTCTGTGTATAAATCTTTCTTCTGTTCGTAGTTCACCTTCGTTTCATCAATTTTGAATTTGAAATAAGATTCAGTTTTCATGTCCATAGTTTCCTGTTGTTTTACTGATCATTTAGACCTCAATATTCAAGGCATTCTTAAATACGTATGATAAGTAATGAAAACCTCTACCATCCGTTTAGACTTTTTGAATAGGCGTCTGTACACACTATGACTTTCAGAAGCTAAAACGTGACGTCTATTGTCATCTGACTACTTTCCTGAGAATAAACCCGTGTGTCTTTACAAATAACTCGGCCATGATCACAATACAGCATATATCGATATACCAAAGATACATTCAAATTCTTGTGTCTCTTGGTGTTTAGTCCTAAGGATGTTATAAATGTGCAATGCAGTACCTAAAGGTCTCACAGGGTTTCTAAAAATATAGATTACAACAAACTTTTTTGTGCCGCTTTGTAATAAGATTATATATTATAAAAGACAAAAAGACACACAAGTGAATAGCACCTTTCAGTACAGTTGTTATGGCAGAAGCCGATCATTGTATATTTCAAATCATTTGGAAAACTGAATCTGTTTAAATCAAATAAAAGATGGGCATTAAATGTACAAAACTGCCAGCCTAGCATTGTGTTTTAAAATGTATAGATCAGAAGGATAGTGAAAATAGTGAAAGAACCAAAAGCTAATGAAAGCAATGTTATGTGGCTTTGTGGACACCATAGTGGAAAACGGTCACTTTAGAGATTTCTTTTTCAGAACACAATTAAAGACAATGAAACAGTGTTTGTTTGATGAATTACGTTGTCAAGTACAAATTTAGAATAAAACTCAGTAGTATCAATAATGAATAAAGTGCAGCACACAGCTGTTCACTTCCTCTAGTGATGCCAGATGTCTCTCATGGCAACTACACGAACATTCATTACAAATTCCACCACGGTCTAATATCCATGACTACATCAAAGGAGACTCCATACTATACCAGAATTATGTACGCAACGTAGAACTTCACTAATAAATGTTCTGCAACATAAACAGACCGCCAAACTTCACCAGGTTAAACTAGTCCTAATATCAACCTCGCAAGCTGGGGCTCAATCACAGATTCAAAACATCGCCAGGTAGGTTTAAATTTCAAATTCCAGTTCCCAAAACAAGCTGGCTAGGCCTAAAGCTCCAACAAAGACCCCAAACATCACCAGCAAGGTCTAAGTTCCAAACACAGCAAATCCAGGTTTTGTCAACAAAATTACGCTTCTCTACAATTGACCCAAACCTCACCTCAAGAATCGGAACTCTTCAACAAGGAGTCAAACTGCAACAGAGACCTAAGGAGACACTTCGGTGAATAACAGCCCCGACCGATTGTAAAATTATATGCAAACCAAGCCTTTTTTTAATGTACATGTAGGTCAAAGGTGAAAGTTTAGGTCAGAGCAACATCTTTTAATACATGACACACCGCCTTAACAAAGTGAACCCATATTCCTAATATGATGTTCAAGTCATTTGTAGTGTAAGAGATAGAGACACCACTTAAAACTGTATCCCTCCCTCCCTCCCGGCCCCGGTCGGACACTAATGAAATATCAGAAAGAAACATAAGGTTTAGTATACATAACGGAAAACAATCTACAATAGTACAGAATGTCAAGTATTTATTGATATTTCACTATGTTAGAGTAAACATGTAAATTTATCAACATATGTCCAATAAAATTGTATTGTTCCATTTCGTTTGAGCACGGCTCAAAAACATTCCAGTGATTTACACAAACATTCACAAGGCTAATGTGTCAATCCTAAAGTAGTTTAAATCTATAGTTTTGATGCTTTTCCTGACAATGTACATGTAATTCTGCACCTTTCCAATCGCGTTGTCCATCAGACGCCACAACTACACTGAACACATCGGTGAATTACCATACATCAGACACCACAACTACACAGAACACACCGGTAAATTACCATACATCAGACACCGCAACTACACAGAACATATTGGGGAATTACCTTCCATCAGACACCACAACTACACAGAACACATCGGAGAATAACCATCCATCAGACACCACAACTACACAAAACACACCGGTGAATTACCATTCCTTAGGCACCAAAACTAGACAGAACACACCGGTAAATTACCATCCATCAGACACCACAACTACACATAACACATCGGAGAATTACCATCCATTAGACACCACAACTACACAGACATATTGGGGAATTACTTTCCATCAGACACCACAACTACACAGAACACATCGGGGAATTATCATCCATCAGACACCACAACTACACTGAACACATCGGGGAATTATCATCCATCAGACACCACAACTACACAGAACACATCGGGGAATTATCATCCATCAGACACCACAACTACACTGAACACATCGGAGAATTACCATCCATCAGACACCACAACTACACAGAACACATCGGAGAATTACCATCCATCAGACACCACAACCACACTGAACACACCGGAAAATTACCATCCATCAGACACAACAACTACACAGAACACACCGGTAAATTACCATCCATCAGACACCACAACTACACATAACACATCGGAGAATTACCATCCATTAGACACCACAACTACACAGAACATATTGGGGAATTACTTTCCATCAGACACCACAACTACACAGAACATATTGGGGAATTACCATCTATCAGACACCACAACTATACAGAACACATTAGCGAATTACCATTCATCAGACACCACAACTATACTGAACACATCGGCGAATTACCATCCATCAGACACCACAGCTACACTGAACACATCGGAGAATTACCATCTATCAGACAAAACAACTACACATAACACATCGGAGAATTACCATCCATCAGACACCACAACTACACAGAACATATTGGGGAATTACTTTCCATCAGACACCACAACTACACAGAACATATTGGGGAATTACCATCTATCAGACACCACAACTATACAGAACACATTAGCGAATTACCATTCATCAGACACCACAACTATACTGAACACATCGGCGAATTACCATCCATCAGACACCACAGCTACACTGAACACATCGGAGAATTACCATCTATCAGACAAAACAACTACACATAACACATCGGAGAATTACCATCCATCAGACACCACAACCACACTGAACACATCGGAAAATTACCATCCATTAGACACTACAACTACACAGAACATATTGGGGAATTACTTTCCATCAGACACCACAACTACACAGAACATATTGGGGAATTACCATCTATCAGACACCACAACTATACAGAACACATTAGCGAATTACCATTCATCAGACACCACAACTATACTGAACACATCGGCGAATTACCATCCATCAGACACCACAGCTACACTGAACACATCGGAGAATTACCATCTATCAGACAAAACAACTACACATAACACATCGGAGAATTACCATCCATCAGACACCACAACTACACAGAATACATCGGAGAATAACCATCCATCAGACACCACAACTACACAGAACACATCGGAGAATTACCATCCATCAGACACCACAGCTACACAGAACACATCGGAGGATTACCATCCATCAGACACCACAACTACACAGAATACATCGGTGAATTACCATCCATCAGACACCACAGCTACACAGAATACATCGGAGAATTACCATCCATCAGACACCACAACCACACTGAACACACCGGAAAATTACCATCCATCAGACACCACAACCACACTGAACACACCGGAAAATTACCATCCATCAGACACCACAACTACACAGAATACATCGGAGAATTACCATCCATCAGACACCACAACTACACAGTATACATCGGAGAATTACCATCCATCAGACACCACAACTACACAGAACACATCGGAGGATTACCATCCGTCAGGCACCACAACTACACATAACACATCGGAGAATTACCATCCGTCAGGCATGGAGTTCAGCTTAAACCATCCTCCGATTTATGAACGAGAAATTGGGTTCGGACAGACAACGATTTCAAAAATCAGTTTGATTTTTATCATCTATTATGGAACATGTAACGGATATGAAAATGAAAATTGATAAATATTCCATACTGAAGTATAATGTATATTCAATAACAGATAAGTTGTGTGTCTCACTCCGCGACCTGCAGTCACATAGATACGGCACGTTGAACATAATTGGGTTTATATTTTGCACATAAACAATAAAAAAAGCGCTAGTTCTTACTCTCTTTGAATTCATTTTCCATCATGGCTAGAATTATTCCAAAAGGGTGGAACTGAAGCTGAAGCATATCGTAGATACAAACCTTTTTTCTGGTTACAACATACATATTATGGATGTGGTTGTAAACTTTGGAAAGAGAATTTCAATTGTTTGTATTCATTATTATATACAGAAATGAAACTTCAGCATGATAAGAACAAATTCAGGTATTTGTTACACTCGCTGAACAAGCATTATCAGTCTCCTAATCTTTTGGTTAAAAAATAAAAAAATTTGCTAACCTTCTACTTTGTTTTCCTATAAAGCTAGCCTCGAATAACTCTGATAACCAAAACTTCTGTGATAACGTAAAATTCGAAACTAAAAAATTCTCTCCGAACTTTCCTCAATCACTTGAATTTGAAATTCGCTGATGAAAATGATTAATATCCACATAATTTGAAATCTTAAGTAAAAATCAAAAGTAGAGATTAGAAATAACTCCAAATCTTTGGTTTTATGCTTCATGTTGAAACAAAGAATGTATTTTCAGATCTACGTTAACTATGATACAGTGTTATCCAATGCAGCTCAAGTGCCCACGAACTCGTATTTCCCCCCCCAAAGGATGCCTGGCTTGATTTTAATTTGATATGCTACACGTGCAAACTACATTACGAAAATGGCCTTACCAATCGCGCATTTTCTATAAAATAATGATCAGGATTTTAAAAGCTATATTGTTCCCTGAATTGTGGTTTTCACACTGCATCAAAAGAAATTAGGCTGGAAATACTTTCTATCTGGCCGTCTTCTCCGATAATGGGAGTTTTGGAGACGATAAAAGTGTGGCTTTCAAAACACTCAGAAGTCAATTACTGAGCTACTTGATTCTAAAAATGTTCTCATTTTGATGCAGATGTAGCCATTGAACGTTAGGGTATTTTAAATTCTGAAAAATTCAAAGACAAAAAGAATATTCTGGTTCTCTGCTTTGAACCACCTTTTTACTGAAATCTCATCCAGACTATGTTAGTGCGAGTTACCTCTGTTCTGTTGTTGATGTATTAGACTCACTGTTTTATAGTCTGACTAAAACGACATGTCGTATTCATCTTTCATTGATGCCGAGTATAATCAAATTGGGACAAGGGCAGCTCAATCGGCAGAGCGTAGGTGAGGTGGAGATTCCATGTGTTTGGATCAAAGTTCCTTACCCGTCGCGGTTTATGCTTCTCAAAAATGTTGCTTGAGAATAGGGCCGATTTGTGTTGTCGTGATTGTGTCATTGACCAATACGCTTTATCCGAATTGCTCTTTGTAGCATGCGATGGGACTCTTGTATGGTGTTCAGCGAGGTAGCCACTAGCTACTTCTAAGGAGACGCTGCCTTTATATAATAATTGTCGTTCACTGAGTGATAAAGCCAGCAGATAAACCGAGGCAAATCAATATTCGTTTGGATACAGTTAGTAGATAGGAATACTTAAGAATAAATTGTATCTTCCACATTAAATATCCCAGGTACACCAAAGATACAACAAAACAGGTATGAACCTAACCAGTAATCATATGTCGAACTTTGTATCGTCTGAATTAGATCCCCGATGCTTTGTCGAGTAATTAAACCTATATTTCGGATAATACTACTTATCTTAGTACCATATATTGCGCTAGATTGCACTGATGAAACCTATCATCTAACAGTAATTACAAATACAGAGAGCAATCTACTTTACAAGTCGTTTAAGTATTGGAGCTCGATGCTGTTTTTAGCAGACTTGTGATTGGCAGTGACAATTTTCTAGATTGGTTTCTTTTTAAAGAAACGGAGACAGTTTTTATTGTTCGTTTTGAAATTCTGTTCGAATATATCTGTCCAGAAATAGACTAAAATACAATACTTTGATACCAACATACATGTCTCGGCACCCTTTTTCAAATTTCCTGTAAATTTCATTTTTCAAGAAATCAAATTTGAAATGGCGTATAATCCTGTCATAAATCTCGGCACGAAATGTTCTGATAAGTCGAATCACCATATAGATGGATGCCGGATAATTGAAATCCGGTTTATAACATACATGTACGATCATCACTATCAAGAGCGAAAGTCAACCCTTACACGCATTACGCTTAACTCAGCTCTCTAAGTATGATCGAATCTGAGAGTAGAAAGGAATAATTTCCATTTATCATATTTTTTGTGAGACTTCAAAGAATTTTGAAACCAAATTATCTTTTTCATTGTCTTCATTGTATTAGATAAATATATTTTTTATATTATCGGCTTGGCTTCATCTATTCAAATATGATTTTGTATTAAGTTTACATCCAAATGATGAGCATTCCCAGCGTTAGAAAGTGCGTCTACAAAATATATAAATACGGAAGTTGTGATAAATCAATTTACTATTCCGTAGATGAATGATTATGTTGCATGAAAGCCCTCCATTTTATCATCTAAATGGCCTGTTGTGACATGGCATACGGACATAGCATAAATATCGTAAGACGTGTGTACTAACACTATTGTGATGTCGTAAATAAATCACGTCAGAGCTGACATGTCTGCCTTAAAGGGATTTTTTTTTCAGAAGTCCACATGTTACAACTCTTAATGCAATTACAAATATTAATGTAATAACAGTTCTTAATGTAATAAACTCTTAATGTAATAACAGTTCTTAATGTAATAACTCTTAATGTAATAACAGTTCTTAATGTAATAACAGTTCTTAATGTAATAACGGTTCTTAATGTAATTAACTCTTAATGTAATAACTCTTAATGTAATAACAGTCCTTATTGTAATAAACTCTTAATGTAATAACAGTTCTTAATGTAATAACAGTTCTTAATGTAATAAACTCTTAATGTAATAACAGTTCTTAATGTAATAACTTCTTAATGTAATAAACTCTTAATGTAATAACAGTTCTTAATGTAATAACAGTTCTTAATATAATAAACTCTTCATGTAATAACTTCTTAATGTAATAACAGTTCTTAATGTAATAAACTCTTAATGTAATAACAATTCTTAATGTAATAACAGTTCTTAATGTAATAACTCTTAATGTAATAACTTAATGTAATAACTCTTAATGTAATAACAGTTCTTAATGTAATAAACTCTTAATGTAATAATAATTTAATGTAATAACAGTTCTTAATGTAATAACAGTTCTTAATGTAATAACAGTTCTTTATGTAATAAACTCTCAATGTAATAACAATTCTTAATGTAATAACAGTTCTTAATGTAATAACAGTTCTTAATATAATAAACTCTTAATGTAATAACAGTTCTTAATGTAATAAGTCTTAATGTAATAAACTCTGAATGTAATAACAATTCTTAATGTAATAACAGTTCTTAATGTAATAACAGTTCTTAATGTAATAACAGTCTTAATGTAATAACAGTTCTTAATGTAATAACTCTTAATGTCTTAATATAATAACAGTTCTTAATGTAATAACAGTTCTTAATGTAATAAACTCTTAATGTAATAACAGTTCTTAATGTAATAACAGTTCTTAATGTAATAACTCTTCATGTAATAACAGTTCTTAATGTAATAACAGTTCTTAATGTAATAACAGTTCTTAATGTAATAATAGTTCTTAATGTAATAACTCTTAATGTAATAACAGTTCTTAATGTAATAAACTCTTAATGTAATAACAGTTCTTAATGTAATAAACTCTTAATGTAATAACAGTTCTTAATGTAATAACTCTTAATGTAATAACAGTTCTTAATGTAATAACAGTTCTTAATGTAATAACTCTTAATGTAATAACAGTTCTTAATGTAATAACTTAGTTCTTAATGTAATAACAGTTCTTAATGTAATAAACTCTTAATGTAATAACAGTTCTTAATGTAATAACTCTTAATGTAATAACAGTTCTTTATGTAATAAACTCTCAATGTAATAACAATTCTTAATGTAATAATAACAATAACAGTTCTTAATGTATAATAAACTCTTAATGTAATAACAGTTCTTAATGTAATAACAGTTCTTAATATAATAAACTCTTAATGTAATAACAGTTCTTAATGTAATAAGTCTTAATGTAATAATAACAGTTCTTAATGTAATAACAGTTCTTAATGTAATAACAGTTCTTAATGTAATAAACTCTTAATGTAATAACAGTTAATGTAATAACTCTTAATGTAATAACAGTTCTTAATGTAATAACAGTTCTTAATGTAATAAACTCTTAATGTAATAACTCTTAATGTAATAACAGTTCTTAATGTAATAAACTCTTAATTTAATAACTCTTAATGTAATAACAGTTCTTAATGTAATAAACTCTTAATGTAATAAACTCTTAATGTAATAGCAGTTCTTAATGTAATAACAGTTCTTAATGTAATAACAGTTCTTAATGTAATAAACTCTTAATGTAATAACAGTTCTTAATGTAATAACAGTTCTTAATGTAATAACAGTTCTTAATGTAATAAACTCTTAATGTAATAACAAATGTAATAACTTTAATGTAATAACAGTTTAATGTAATAACAGTTCTTAATGTAATAATAATGTAATGTAATAACAGTTCTTAATGTAATAACAATTCTTAATGTAATAACAGTTCTTAATGTAATAAACTCTTAATGTAATAACAGTTAATAACTTAATGTAATAACAGTTCTTAATGTAATAAACTCTTAATGTAATAACAGTTCTTAATGTAATAACAGTTCTTAATGTAATAACAGTTCTTAATGTAATAACAGTTCTTAATATAATAAACTCTTAATGTAATAACAGTTCTTAATGTAATAAGTCTTAATATAATAACAGTTCTTAATGTAATAACAGTTCTTAATGTAATAAACTCTTAATGTAATAACAGTTCTTAATGTAATAACAGTTCTTAATGTAATAACTCTTAATGTAATAACAGTTCTTAATGTAATAACAGTTCTTAATGTAATAACAGTTCTTAATGTAATAACAGTTCTTAATGTAATAACTCTTAATGTAATAACTCTTAATGTAACAACTCTTAATGTAATAACAGTTCTTAAGGTAATAAAAGTTATAAATGTAATAACGACTCTGAATGTAATAAACTCTTAATGTAATAACATCTCTTAATGTAATAACCACTCTTTATAAAATAACAGTCATTGAAGTAATAACGAGTCATAATATAATAGCAGCACTGTAATAATTATTACAATTCAGTCCCAATATACATAATGTACGCAACTTTTACTAAAAATTCGAAGAGAACAAATAACCTGCTTATATCGATATAGTAACAATTAACGTATCTGAAAAAAATAAAAACTGTTGAAATTCACTTGTTGTAAGCTTGCCTCCATTTACGATCGTTGTCGAACCAAAATCGGAAAATCTTTTAAACGTTTCCGTGAGAGATCATCATCTACAATAACGTATACGCCCGACAGCACAACAAGCCCTAGATTGACTATACACACCTGTATTCTACCTGTCATAAGAGATCATGAAAAGCGAACGGCGGTCTTCTACACTTCGTATAACAGTTTTGTATATTAAGTGGGACCTTCTTTAATAAATTTTTATTTGTTTTGATATCAACATGAAGTGTTTCCTAATAGATACAACGAGACGTTGTTTTAATTTGATATATGTATAATCATCAAGTGGAAGTTTTCTCAGATTTTTTTTCTGAATCTCTCTCCCCCTCCCCCCACCCCCCCCCCCCCCCCCCCCCCCCCCCCCCCCCCCCCCCCCCCCCCCCCCCCCCCCCCCCCCCCCCCCCCCCCCAAAAAAAAAAAAAAACAAGCAAATCAAACAAACAAAAACACAAAATGAAGCAGAAAACGCTTACTCTTCAGGAACACCTAAACTTCCTTTCCTTGTGTTTTTCCAGGAGTTTCGTGTATATCTTTATTCGCTCATATTTTTCCCTATTTGTATCAAATTTTAGCTTGCTCTATGATCATGTTCATTTGCTAGTATTTTTCATCTCCTGTTTATAGGAAATCAATGAGTCAAGCTGTAAAGAGATACAGTAGAATACCTCACCTCTATTTATTTCAGTCCCAGTTGACAGTTCACAGATTCGTTCTCGACAAAATGGAATAATCACATTTTTAACGAAATTCGGTCGCTTTTATTTTGGATATTGTACAGAATTTGAAATAATGCAGTAAAATCGAATTACGTGTTGGTTTATGTAAATAATGTATTTCTTATGATGATCATGAACAATTTACATTAAGTTCTCCTGTACAGAAGACAAATGTGTCTGCCATGCAAATATCTTTGAAGCATTGAAAATAATCGAAGGTGAATTTATTTATTTGTGTTTAGGGAGGGAATAAGGGGCAATTTTATCATGTGTGTGTTTGTGGGGTTGGGGGGGTGGGGGTGGGGGGGGGGGGGGTGGGGGGGTTTCAGCGGAATCCCTAAGTGTGGTATGCATGAAGAAAGAAAGCGGAAATTCAAGCAGGTGAGAGCGACATATGTGTAATTACTCATCACAAATTTTATCCCAACCTCTTCAAAGAAGTTCTACATAACCTAACAAATTGAACTCTTGCTACGCCTGGTTAAGATCACTTTTCAGCTTTATGTGAAATAACATTTATCCTAACAAATGTGATACCACACGCGCGGTACAATCAATGTCTTAAAAAGGCTTTAGGAAATTATTACATGAAAAATAGAAAATGAAAATCCATATCCGAGGATCTTGAAGAGATGAAGCAGATTCTTTTACATCTTCTAAGAAGCCTTTTTCATGCTGCTAATGGCTATAGACCATTAACGTAGGAAAATCCGACAGTCTGAGACGTCTCTAAATAGCAGACGTGTCATCCATATCGTAAATGTTATTTTTTTTTTCTAATTTGATACATGTTCAAACAAATGAATATACCACACACAACTCTTAGAAATAAAAAAAATGTGTCAAAATGATTTTCAATTTGTCTTTCATTCAGAATGTCATTACAGCTTGTCAAACGTGTGAGTTCCGAATGCATTTTTTCTAAAATCTACAAAAAGCTCTCCTATTAGACCTCACTAAACCTATCTTTTTTTTAAAAATATTGATCAAAACTTAATTTCGTTTAAACTCTGGCTTAGAACAGCATATACTTTCCCATTCTGAACACACATACTGTGTATTGTTTTCATCTATCTACCTAATAGCAGATCATAGCACACTAAAACAGAACCGCTGCTGTCAGCGATAAACCCGGTCAACTCCCACGTGGACACATAAAAGGGAGATAAAATTTAGTCTGCCTCGTTTTGATATCTTTAGGGGTCGATATATCTGTATTATCACAAGACGTTATGAATTATTCATCTGGAATCCACTGTCTCCTGTCAGATCATTTTTAAATCTACACAACACGATTATGGTCTGGAGAAAACGTTTTCGGAGTCATTGATGCTGTAACGTTGTACGGGTCCCTCATTAGTGTGTACCATTTCCTGACAAGTTGAATTCAAACCTGCTTTCCTAGCTGTAATTGGTTTCCCATTGGTCATGGAGACTCGTCATGACCGTTTATATTTAACGGACATGTATCTGTCTGGCACCTTGGTAAATAACCATAGGCAGAAGGTCGATTTTCTTTGTATATTTATGTCTCGCTAATATACATCCTTCGTATCTCTATCATCTTTACACACTTTCATATTAACACTAAATGTTTTATCGTAATTGAGAAACTGGGGATTACAGAGTGAAAGAAATATGATAGTTTTCTTGTTTTTGTTACAAATATCACTTTTGTTTTGATAATTTAATACTAAAATATTCAACAGGGCACATGACTAAATAAGCGATCTTAAGTTTCATTAAATATCGTCATTTATAACGCATATGATTTAATTTCGAGGAATTTCATCACCACTTCGCTGTCAGATATCAATTTCGCTTCGTTTTAAATGAACAATATTGCTCTTTCTAGTTTGAATACTTTTTTAAATCTATTAGCAGGTGTCATACTACACTTTCGTACAACACTCCGGTAAAGAAAAGGCTCAAAACACAAGACTAATACATTAAACTATCTCCGTTCTTATTCACACGAAGCCATTTCGGTATATCACCTTTAGACATCGTACGTGGCAGTGATATTTCAATATCATCAGTTTTGAATGACTGGTACGATATCACTAATTCAAATTACCATTATTATCATACACTCGTTTAGCGAAATCATTAATCCGGACAAATGATATAAATAACTGAACATTAATGATTCGAAGTGATGATATAACATATTCATTAGTGGTAACACTAACTAGTACCAACGAAAGCAAAGATAACTGACCCAACGACCTAGAACAGGCATTGTTTACTAGGTAGCGCCTTTTAAGGAAGGATTGACCGGGGCCTTGCCGTATGCCGACCCATCAGGTACATGGTAGTGCATTGTTAGATAGGTTTGTGTGAAACATTATTGTATGCCGACCCATCAGGTACATGGTAGTGCATTGTTAGATAGGTTTGTGTGAAACATTACATGGTAGTGCATTGTTAGATAGGTTTGTGTGAAACATTATTGTATGCCGACCCATCAGGTACACGGAAGCACATTGTTAGATAGGTTTGTGTGAAACATTATTGTATGCCGACCCATCAGGTACATGGTAGTGCATTGTTAGATAGGTTTGTGTGAAACATTATTGTATGCCGACCCACCAGGTACACGGTAGCACATTGTTAGATAGGTTTGTGTGAAACATTATTGTATGCCGACCTATGAGGTACACGGTAGCACATTGTTAGATAGGTTTATGTGAAACATTATTGTATGCCGACCCACCAGGTACACGGTAGCACATTGTTAGATAGGTTTGTGTGAAACATTATTGTATGCCGACCCACCAGGTACACGGTAGCACATTGTTAGATAGGTTTGTGTGAAACATTATTGTATGCCGACCCACCAGATACACGGTAAAACATTATTGTATGCCGACCCACTAGGTACACGACAGGGCATTATTAGATAGGTTTGTCTGATATATATGTGTATATGGGTTTGATTGGTGCCTTGTGCTTACATGCTCACCTGGCACACGGTAGCTTGATAGGCTTGACTGGAACATTGTTCTATGCCGATTTGTGTAAATATAAAATCGATCATTTTTTTACATCCAAATAACCGAGGATTCTGTGCGATAAGATACTCACAATAAAAGGACTGTGGAAACTATTGTGAAGTCCTTTTGCATAATTTAAATTTATAGAACGCATTATGTAAACACCGTATGCAATTATACAAAGTCCTGTGGGGACTGTGCAAGGTTTCATGAATACATGAGAATTTTTAAAAAATTGAAATTTCAATACTTGTTCAAAACAATATTCTGCAAAATTGTTATCTATTTTACTCCCTCATGCAGATAATCTGATCTGTTCCCATGGCACGATAGCTGGTCGATCACTATGAATGATATCAGAACCCTTAGGCTAACGTTCTATTTCATCTTCATTAAATTGCTCCAAAATCAATTCAGCCTTTGAACTAAAATTCTCGAATTGGAAATTTGTTTAAATTAACAGTTTAGACGTGATGATTCCATACCGAGAGTTTTATTCCTACTAAATCATGTCAGGGTGTCCTTCAGCTAAATTTTAAACACAGATTCTGAGATAATTGTTAAATCAAAAACGAGATACGATGATAATAGGAGGAGCAGGCTCAAGCACCTGCCTTATATTAAATAACGATTTGTATCAGCCAATTTTTACCCTCACAATTATGATGAAGATCGAATGAATTTGTTCCATAATAACAGCACGCAACACCACCGATAGGCCAATATATACCTGATATAGACTTAGATTTACACAAACACTTAAACATAAAACGGCTTTAACCATGGTGTCTCTAAACGTCATATTCTCTATAGATATTGGGGATATGCTTCCATAACGATCTGGTCGAACAAATTGCTGTAAAATGAATGTTTTGATGTTCAGTTTTACCAATCTGTAGGAATCGGTTTATACATGATTGAGGCACTAATATTCGAAAGATCAGTGTCATTTAATTTCAGAACGATTTTATTTTTTTGTAAATTTACATTGGCGCTGCCAAG
The DNA here is from genome assembly GCF_031769215.1 of Ylistrum balloti. Classification (NCBI taxonomy): domain Eukaryota; kingdom Metazoa; phylum Mollusca; class Bivalvia; order Pectinida; family Pectinidae; genus Ylistrum; species Ylistrum balloti. The sequence goes on along the minus strand of NW_026782290.1, from coordinate 266,254 downwards.
TCTATAGATGAAGCTTATCCGTCCTATAAGTTCATGAATATGCGCGATGTTTGTATGCATATCAAAATTTCACATAAACATTATTTAAATGTGAAGAGACATATGGGACATCTAGATATAATGTTACATTTATTTTGCAACACGTGACTAAAATAACGGTTTAATCAGTTGATCTTGGCACCACTATTTCATTACTGTTTCTATTGTCCGTGACATCCAATTTGGGCCACCACTGTTTCCGGTGTGTTATAGATTTTCAGTTAAACTCGCCACTGTTCTAACTATTTGTGGAAAACTTTTTTGCAATGTTTTGTAAAAGCCTGGCTATTGATTGTAACTGTGTAAAGTTTGCTGTTATTTTCTGCACACGTGTACAGGTATCTACCTGGGGATATGCATATTCAATAATAAAAATCCTTAATTGTTTGACTTATTCTAATTACGATAAATTCTGGTTATAAGTAGTTGCACTGGTTTTCCTTCTTCCTGTCAAATTTGCTACGAAATTTTGTTATCTATGAACAATTTCAACACTAAATGTACACCAATCGTATCAAATATGCAAATTGACAAATCAATTATCGATACAGTTATACGAGTGATATAATTAAGGATAACCCATATGTGACAATTGTGATTTGTATTGTAAACATTACATAAAACACACCCTACTTCTCCATACATATGTGTTATAGAAGCGTTCCTAGAGTATCAATATAGAGCAGCCGGTATCTTTCAATCTTTCATGACCATCGTAACAGTTCACGGGCTCTCCAAGCATTGCTTTGGATACAGCCATCTATTTCACCTGAGGATACGTCAAATATTCTATGAGTAATTTCTACTGAAATCGTCGATCTATGAAAATTGTGATAACATTGATATGTATTTCAAAATGTTCGTTATTTTATACGCTGACGATACTGTTCTTTTGTCGGAAACAGCAGAAGGGTTGCAATTTATGTTAAATAAGTTTCAGGAATACTGTCAGGAATGGAAACTTGTAGTTAACACTACTAAATCCAAAATTGTCATATTTTCCAAAAGAAAGACAAGAATACAAAGAACATTTTTATTATATAATCAAAAACTGGAAGTACAAGATTCTTTTTCATATCTTGGAGTAGTCTTTAATTACAATGGTAACTTTACGTTGGCAAGAAAACATTTTTCCGCTCAATCCAAAAAGGCCCTATTTGCTGTTTACCGAAAAATAAGAAACGTTAAATTACCAATTGATCTACAATTTAGATTGTTTGACTCATTAGTTATTCCTATTTTGTTGTATTCTAGCGAAATATGGGGATATGAAAATGCCAGTCGATTGGAAACAATGCATTTGCAGTTTTGCAAACGAGTGCTCAGTTTAAGAAAACACACCTCTAATTTTATGATATATGGAGAGACAGGAAGATATCCGATTATAGTTGATATAAAATTGAGAATGATAAATTTATGGTATAATTAAATTACAAATGAAAATAAGTTATCTAGTCATATGTACAGACTCATGTATTCTCTTCATGAAGCTGGACAAATTCACTTCAAATGGATCAATTATGTTAAATGTATTTTAGAAAGTGTCGGACTTAGTTTTGTCTAGGTACATCAGAAATCATACATACCCACTGTTAACTATTTAAAGAATAAAGTTAAACAAACATTACATGATCAGTTTATTCAAAATTGGTTTCAGCAGTCGGAAACTGGAAAGTATATTTAAAAATCCTTTCGGAATTGAAGATTATTTAAAACGTTTTAATGAGAAAGAGTGGAAAGTAATATGTAAATTCAGAACTTCCAATATAAAACTTCCTGTTGAAACAGGAAGATGGACAGGAGTCCAGCGAGAGAACAGAATTTGTCCATTATGTGACACTGGTATAGGTGATGAATTCCATTTTTTGTTTATTTGTAATAATAATAATGTACTACAGTTAAGACGTAAATTCATCCCGTCCTACTTCAGTCTATACGAATCCAAAATATTATAAAATTAATGGAATGTTTACAATATTTAACAAAAGTTGTTAATTAATTTAAGCCTATTTGTACGAAAATTATCAAACCTGCTATGATTTCGTTCTGTAAAAATTAAGTAATATTAAGCATACTTGGTATATTAGCCAATATTGATTGTAATAGTTTTTTGTATCAATTTGGAACAATTGTCCATTAACCCAATGAACCGTATACAATATATTATGTCTATCATCGCTCCTTAAATTTTGTAAAATTGAATTGCAATAACCTCTTGTTACACATACATGTGTCTGAGTGAATAAAGAAACCTTAAACTATGGGATGTATGATGCAGTTCATTTTTTGTACTGAAATATGCTGTTGGCTTGTGTGTCCTTTGTGTTGTTTTAATTTCCGAGTTTCGATTTTTACACAACCACATTTGAAGAACTTCACGCTGAAGGTATTCATACGCCTTCTTTCTACTTAAATCAAGCTCATACCTACGCTATATAATTCTTTTAAATCCCACAAGCGAGATTAATTTTCTACACTTCAAGATTACTTTTACCAAATCACAATAAACTCCGCCAACGACACAGACAGTGGTAACGGTGTTGTTACGACGTTATTTGATAGAGACTTTTGTACGTTGTATCTTGTATATAACTATGCCGCTAGAGGTTTGAAGTGTAGCAGTATAAAGAAACACTGTGGCTAAGAATTATGATATTCTTCAACCCGAGAGTTTGAAATGTAGATTAATATTCAACTTTTTTCGGTACTCTCATAACGTGATATCACCTGATGGTTATCGTGAATGAGATAGTACATCATGTACGTAATCTAAATTTTCATTTTCCAAAATAAGTATCCTTTGTGAACTAGGTCAAGAGTACCATGACGTTTAATTTAAAGAAAAATATCTAGATACAGAAATATCGAAATGGACTTCAATCGTGTCCTCTTCATTTGGGAGCATGTAAATGTATTTTTGATTTCTGATTGACCGTTTAGAAATCGGTCTTTTAACAGAATTCATTGGAGCAAATCACCGTAGTCACGAGAGCACGCGATACGAAGGAAATGGCGGAAAGTTGTTTGTGCTGACAAACCGAAGTCGATCACTGACTAATACAGAGTCAGGAAACTCTATTATATTAATGGTGTATATCCTCTTAATTCTGTATTTCATAGGGATAAGAACTTTGAATCAACGCGAATGATGAATGCGTGTAAAAGAACTGCGTTCGATATAATAAATCGAATCGCCCCACGAATGAAAGCTGAAAAGGCCGACATAATTGTATGTTATAGCTAGCTCTTTGACAATCACTAGTTCTCTATCGATTGTTCCGAAAGCAATCAGGACGTGGATGGTTTTTATTGTATCAATATATCTTTTGTGATAGTTTCTTATGAAAATGTCTGGAATGTGTTGATTGTGTGAATACAAAATGTTTTTACATCTATATGAAGAAAATTAATCTGGTATCAGTCAAAACTTGGAAATTGAAACATCAGTTTTTGCCGCAATAGCGCATTCTGAAAAATTCTTTAACGTGAAGTTAATTTTTACACGTAACTAATCAACAAAAAACATCAACAATAAACATTAAAAAAAATCAATAATAAAAAAGAGAACATTTGATAACGGTCTGGAGTTTTTCATCCTGTCACCAAGTTTGTGATGATTATCACAAAGGAGAAAAAAACAGCGTTAAATTTTTCAAAAAGATTGTACATAAGACACACAAGTGAATAACACATTTTCATAATTTAGAGTAAGATACAGTAGAATCAAATAACGAATTATCATTCTAGTCCTGCTAGAACTCGTCAGCGATGCTTTTGGAGGCTGCTAAGGAAGACCAAGGTGATCAAAATCTAGACGGAGAAGTGCAGCAGCCCCGTAGTTACATAAATTTCGTAATTTCCATACATCAGATAAATTTAGAATAGTGTCGATATAACATGGGTGTAGTCATATTGGCTTTAAATATTAAAAGGCCGAAAGAGCCATAAAATCTCTTACAAAATAGAACATTAAAATCCCCGCGATAAACTACCTTCCTGCTATATTGATTATTTCAACAAGAGGAGCCCTGTATATTTGGAAATTGTATGAAGCACTCCACTTTCTGGAATCTCTTTCCAGATTAATAAAGTAAAACTTTGCACCATACATTTGATAGGCAAATGCAATCTTTCTTCCAGTGGTTAATTTTTATAATTTTTAACACGATATCTGTATGGGGGTAATATTTTATTAAACATTTACGCTTTACAGGATATCTCATTCAGTTTCTTAATCCAAACATTACTAATTAATTTTCTGATTACCCAGTCGCTATACCATAACTCTCTCAAAGAGTGTTTTAGAAAGTCCTGCTAAAAATGCAGTTCCTGAAAAAATTTCACACGGAACAATGTTTGAACACAGACAAGCAGGCAACAGTTGGTTAAAGTTAAAAAGTGGTTAGTGTAAAATCTTAATTGCTGCCACAGAAAAACTGACTCTAGAATAAATATTAATCTGACCTGTCCTTGAAAATCTACTGCTGAGAAAGGATAGAGAACGTTTCATATTTTGTTGGATTCATATTTGAAAAATTTCAGTGACCACTGATTCTTTCTAACCAAGCCTTTGATCAGCTGGGGCCTGGAATCTGATATTGATAAAATCATTTGTAACTCTGCTCGTTTTAATTAAATAAAGAATTATGTGTTTTAATAGTGTTGTTTCGCCAGCGAGGCTGTGCTCAATTTTAGAGAAATATTAGCAAATATTAACGTTGAAGTGAATTAATCGCTCTAGGTATCATCCTATTCCGTAGCCATAACGGATTCATCAACATGATTCGACAGAAACAGAAACACGTCATCGACCAAACAAGTAATGACGGCGTTGAATGGGGTTTAGGATTTTGAAATTAAAAAGCTATATCTGGTTATAACAATATAAATGTTTTTCAAATATCAAATGATTACATAATGATATATAATTTGTCAAGAAGTGTTACAATTTTTTTTTATTTCATTTTCGTTTGGATCAAGTAAATAATATTCAAAAACACGTTTCAACTTTCAGTTAAAATATTTTGATGCTTAAATCGAAATTGAGGAATTTAATTTAGGTGAAAAATACTACTGTACAGCAAATGGCAGATAATAGATTTTGAGCCGCTGTTTTAACATGTAATTAATGAATGTCTACATGTGTGATCTTAGTTTGTTTGGTAATATTGCTGTCTTCTGACTGAACAATGAACTGCAAATTAATCGCTACATCCTGCGGGGAAGTCACTGAACGAACCCTGTACAACACCAACCCGCGTGTCAGGTTAGGAGCAACTGCACTTTTTCCCCCTGCTGGTCGGTGTGGTGAAGTACAATGCAAGTTGGTTGGGAAACATCATGAGGTTGGGTTTTATGCATTTAATGCGTTCCTCCGGATGGAAAATCGATCGCTTATATTTGATTACACTTTTTAGCATTTAGATTCGAAAGTAGACATACATTGTGCCAAACCGGTGGTTACCACTGACATCTAATTTTCCTGATAGACGTACAAGTCGTGTACTACACGATTGTTTTGATTTAACCTGTGAAATCTTGACAATATTTGTCAAGTGCAACACGTTTTGGCAAAGTTTATGTAAAACATCGTATAAATAGCAGCATAAGACTTCAAAATAATTGGACTGAACGAACATCAGAAGTCAAAATAGCTGATCGAAGCGTTATTTCCTAGCGTTTGTTTAATGTTCTCTGTATAATTTATCAAAGTTTCTTCCACTGAAATGGTCCAACAACCTCTGATTATCTCGCCCATCGCCTGATTCCACAGGACATCAGGCAAATTTGACTCCCAACAGTGAGACTCAAAGAACATCCGGTATTATCCTACAGTACTTTTTTTCTAGTTTTGCATTTTCATATAAACTAAGGGTCTTACGCAGACGGATCTTAAAGATTATTAAAAAAAATCACAGAATTCCCTGCATACACAGCGAACTAGGCCTGCTTGATAACGAAGGAAGCACCATCCAACCTTAACAAAGAAGAAACACTGGTTAATAATGCTTCAGAATTACACACATTTAGACTACATATAAATTCCAGTTTTTTACTACCATTCTTAGTATTGTCACAAAGGGTTAGTATTTTTGTTTTTTGTAATCAAAACGTGTAATTAATGGTATATGTATTTTGAAGACCTGCAAAGAATATTTGACCAATATTCGTCATCCTCTTCTTAAGCATTTCGTTAATAAGAACATTTGATTGTTCCACCCTGCGCACCACCATGCCCCATTCTATTCTGAAAAAAAATCTCCCTTCTCTTGTTATGAGGTATTTCTGAAAACGAACGGCGGTACAAATTAATGGCTATGGACTTAACTGAAGAGTATTTCATAAACAATAAACTAAATAAAAAATAATTATACGGAGTATGAAAGAGCTTATATTATGTTCTTGATTTTAACCATCAGATGTATTGACAATGTCTTGTCTTTGGATAAGAAGAGATTTATATATATCGTATATATTGGAAATCAAGGATATGACAGACTGCTACATCAGCAGCTCACGTCGATTTTTTCCTAAAAGGAAACCAAAGTAGACGGTTATCAAAACAAGCTGTATGATAAGTGTAATGATTTCAATTACCCTACTGTGAATTTTCCTTTTATGGATAGCAGCATTTTGCATTCCCAACTTATGAGGCTTACAATGTAGACGATTTTTTATTTAAGGGCCTATTCTCAATATTATGATATTCATGCCAGATGTCGGCACCCGACAAACACACAACATAGGGTTATGATAGATGCAATTGGTGAAGGAGATGAGGAACGATCATAATTGCCATAATGATTTGATGTATGGCGTTTGTGTGTGTTGAGACGATATAATGTGTTTGTGTAAGCTTGGCTACTTGTGAAAGTGAGAAACTGAAGCCGCTTTTACAGTGATACTGCTGACAAAGAATACTAGTAAGGAGTAGTAATATTCATTTTGAAAGACTCGGGTCAAGTCAGGTCTGAGCCTAAGGAGAAAGTAGGAAAAAATCAGTTGCCTACAAAGAGGAGAAAATATCAGAGCCAAGCTGCAGTCGCGCTCTACCTTCAGGAACATAATTATCTATAGAGTCATCAAAGAAAAAGTATATAACCAATATATTTGCCTCTTGAAGTGGGATAGCCGATACAATTCTTTCGCTCTATCTGCAGAGAGCATATCTATAGCGTCATCAAAGAAAAAGTAGATAACCAATTAAGTTGCCTATTGCAATGCGACAGCCTGTGCAACTATTTCGCTTTACCTGCTGGGAACACATCAATAGCGTCATCAAAGAAAGTAGATAAACTGAAGCGGGCAATGTACTTATTTCTTCTGCAATATTGAAGAAGCTATGACTCCAGATGGATCGTTTCAATTCTTGAAATGGGTTGTAATCTTTTGCATGATCTGGTAATGATGTCTATAATGTTTCTGCAGAAATCCAATTACGTCGTCCCATTTTGTAAATAAAGGATATACGTGATTTAATTGGAGTTTCTCCAGATTGATAAACGGAAGTTGTTACTTTTTCAACATTTGGTCCTGTGTTCAGAAGAAATCTAAAAAAAAAAAAAAAAAAAACATTTCACGTCTACTCACTTGATTTTAATGTCTTGACTGTACGATTTATAGTGTAGGAAGGTGTTAATTCAGTGAAATGGCACTCAAAATGGCAGAAGTTAGTTATAAAGTACTGGTGTATCTCAGACGATCGTAAATACTAAAACATCCAAGTGTGTTCTTTACAACGATAATATCCCAAGTATTTCGTCTACCAGTATCCATTTTGTCACGTTGCTGAATTGCTTACTGAAACCATATTATTTTATTGGCATATTAAATGTCAAAGAGATAAGTCAGCTAGTTTTGTCAACGTATCAGCGAGCTTCTCTTCTAATACAGATGTAGTAATATAGAACATTAACCACATGGTAGAGATTAAATGTTTGCCTGAGAAAAAGAAATCTTTAAACACTTCCGAAAAAGGACCCAGAAAGTAAAAATAATTAGTTTATCGGGCAAATTTATAGTGGAATGTCAACCTTTTTTGTAACACTGAATATGTGGAATTGAATGTCTCAAAACCATTCTCAGTGTTCAGATTAGTAAAAAAAAAAAGTCAGCCATCACACTAACAATAAATACACGCACTACACCATGAATATTGCTGCGAAGCATTCAAAACTTGAACATGCTAGCTTTTGTTGCATTTGTAAAACAGATTATTGAATTAACCAACATCAATACAAACACTGACAGAATATAAATGCATTCAAAACATGATATGTGTATCTTGGTTTCATAAATAAATTATTTAATTTTCACACATCAGAATTCATGAACGTTCGAAGTTAGCCAGCAAGGCTGATTGTGAGCTGTCAAAAATGAATGATGCTCCAATTTATGCATGTGACGACTCAGTCTCGAACAAAGTGCGTTTTTCCTCAACCTGGTTTCTTTCCTTATTTGCAGATATCTTAACTGAATGGCATATTTGCTTAAAATCAATTGCATAGAAAATGATTTAAATCACTTTTCAGCATTTGCTGATGGTATTAAAATCGTTAACTTTAGAAGCCAAATCCAAATCAATGTTTTGTAGCAGATAATATCTTGCTGCAGTACAAAATATTTGACAATTTATTTTTCTAATCTTAAAAGACATAAGTTTTCTTGTGTTGTAACAGGAATTCAGTATTACGAAAGAAAAAAAAAGGTTGTGAACTATTCATGATTATTACTTAATTGAATTGCGTTTCGTTTCAATCAAGGGCAGGACATTTGCTAAATAATCAGGAGAAACGCCATGGTAAATTGTAACTTGCCGATGTTAAAAGATGTCATACTCTAATCTAGATTATCTGAATTGCCCAACCTCTTTTTCTCGTGCGTATATTACTTTGATATGACCATCTAAAACATTTTCTGGTCTCCTATGTAAAAGCAAGACGTCATCAGTAAATGACGTCACACGCTGATCTCTGAAGCGAACATGTGACTCTTATTGAGAACCAATTTTCTTATTATTTAATATTTTATTTGGTTATAACTTATAAGCAATTCGATTAATAAAGAATCATACAGAATGCTTTGACTCGCATGAAGGCTCGTGACCTATCAAATTATTTTCAATATTCACATTTTCTTAAGGTCGAGGTTCGAACTTATTGCGGGGTCCAAAATTTAAGATCATCTGATAATATTGTTTTCAGAAATTCTATTGACAATGGTAGTATGACATCATATTACACGATTGGTGGACTCCATCTTTAAACAGATAAGTCACGTTTCAGAACGTAACGTAATAATATCACTTCGCCTGGTCACTTCGTCTTTCTGTTCACATCCGGCGTGTCTTTATCCCAGGGAAGTCAGACATTTGACAAATACGAGTTAGGATTAGCTTATCTGATCTCGAAATTACTCCGGATATTCCAAGTTATTGACATATGCGTTCATTTCCGACTGCCAGTATACCTCTAATGAAGTCTGCTGCATAAGAATCGGTAAAAAACCCTAAAAACACAATTTGTTCCTTTTTGAAGTATGTTGGATTAGAGTTTGCAAGGAAATCTTTCAAATAATAAATGTCAGGTGATTTTAAATCTGCTACAATCATCGAACTTGTAAAAATTCCTAATCAAATATTGATTTGTTTTTAATGGAAATTGGTCAATATGATATTCCAGATATCCAAACTAAATATCACTGGAAAAAAGAAAAAGTAAAGGAACATTTTCAAGTTAAAAGTGTTCTGTTGTTCTCTAACATTTTTCTACTAGAATATTTGCATGAAAGTTGTGACTGTCCTTCGATAAGAACGAAACACTTAACACCGGAAACGGATTCGTGGTTCAATAGGAACGTCCTAATGTAGTAATTTCCCTAGATGCCACTGTGTACAAACCTCGTATACGATTACAATCCATTAATGATCGAGTTCGAATTTCATTCTCATTAACTCAAGTGTAGACGACCAATAAAAGAGGATCTCGCAGACGACAGCAAAAACATCCCATTTCCCGCCAGTCGGTTGTCATTAGTGGCTTCAGTAAACCATGCCATATGTCGTCTCGACATTTTGCAGACGCCAAAGAAATACCGTAAACATATGTGTAAACTGATATATCCGCCATAAATCTCAGGAAAAGGTCATTTGTTTTTAAAGAGCCATTTCAAACACATAATGAAATAGGCATTGACATACTTGTTCGTTGCTTCGGTCAAAATACCATTTTCAGTTTCTTAAGTTACTGAAGATGTAATATCAGGTTCCTTCACCCATGGGTTCCCATATTTGTATATTTTACCAAGCTTGGTGGAAAGTGTGCCCGGTTCAGGTGGTAAATTTCTCTTAAACACTAAAAATAACTCAGACGTCATCAATATATAATAAGTACGAGCTGCATTGGGGATAACTCAAAGCGCTTGGATTGTTGCCTGTTAATATTAAGCATTGCACTTAGAGGTCCTTCAGTACCATCGACTGTAACATGATTAATACACATATATTATTTAACAAGCACAACCTTTCTGATAATAAATCCATTGTAGAGGTCGTGTGATATTACATAGTGTTTGTCTGGATTCTTTTTAATGGTGTTTTTGTCTTGGATAATTTCATATGGCCAATGTCTTTATTTCAGGTCTTTCTGTTTCAATCCATATTTTAGTTTACATATCATGACACCAACCAAGTAATCTATTCATTCTGCATTATTTCAAGTAAATAAACACATTCAAAAACTGCATTTTATGCTCTTAGTATATAGTTACATTTCGCTAACTTCGCACCGATGTACCGCAAGGCAGAGTTCTAAAACAATCCAGCTACAATTATAACTGGTTTCTCTTTTCTGTATATACATATATGTTTACTTAACACGATAGTCATTCTATTTTTCGTATATGATTATTATCTCTCGTCAGCTGAATGAACAAAATGCTTTTATAGTAGATATAATCTTGTTTTAATAAATAAACGATTTTTTCTGTGTTTAAAATTGTAATTAAATTCCATCATACACGAGAATGTCTATAAAGTATATAAAACAATATACGCAGGCAATTAAATAGCATTTTTTTAATTAGAAGAAGAGAAATATGATAGAATGTCTCTGTATGTGTTTTCCCTAGAATTTGCCCGTTTTATAACCTATACCAGGAGCTTTACACATGGAATCTTATTCTGCATAACCCGACGTTAAACGTAAATCTTCAAAGTTTTGAATATTTTGAAAAAAATATATTCAATCTGAATCTTCACATACTTTTTAGAAATTGAAAATAGGTTTACGCCACAAAATATTAGAAATATAACTTATGTATAATGGATAAAAGACTGATGCTGGAAGTATTACTCAAACACTCTAAATTAAAAGGGTGATCGACAATTAATGATACACAGATATAATTCTTGATTTGATGTCATTATCATGAGTAATTGTTTACGTGAGTTAAAATTAGCGCACACGTGTGCAAAACTCTATGTTACTCAATACCTTTATTTCGTTAGACAAAAAAGCAATTTCTTTGAGAACTTTACCAGGAGCGTTTAGTCGTACCCGTAGTGTTCAGATAAATGTTTTTTTTAACAGCACCTTTGGAAAAGGATTTAGATTTAGATATGGCCTAGACGGTGACTGGGAAAATTCAGAGGTGATCTAGTAAAATGTTAAAATGATGATATGGATGTACGCTAGCTCCATAATTCAATAAATTTCGTATTTTTAAATTTTTTTTTAGATATATCTGATTATTTCAGTAAGAATATCATATACATGAGCATTCAGTTAAAACATGAAATGGAGGTGACGGCAAACTCGGGTTACTAATATCCACAACAGTATTCCATACCTGTAACCTCGAAGATTATACAAAAGACACACACAAGCTCTAATACCTCGAAAATGAGGCGTGAGAAAAATTTTCAATAAACATGTACTTGACATCATAAATCCGCCATTCTAGATGTTATCACCAACAACGTTTGCTCTTCACGGCCAACGTCATCAGTCATGAGGTTATTAGAATCTGTTTCCTTAAAGCGCTTGATTGACTTTGGTGGGATGTTACTCCCCATCAGTCATTACTTCAGCCACGGTCGGTAAAATGCCATAGAAACGTACTGTAGGAAGCCTTTGAATGAACCATAAATCTATTCTTAAATAAGGAGGATATCGCGATTGGAAATCCTTTGTTTGTTGAATAACAACAAAGCCGCACCGGTTTGATAACCATGTCAAACATTGATGATGTATTTCCCCTGTGCTGAAACGATTTTAACAGCGTAACCGTGATAAAGTTGTCCATCGTCACCATTTAGATCGGACGGAAGATAAACAGACAAAACATATCATTGGAGTGGTTGAAGACGTCTTATAGTACGTAGAAGTCTGTGGTTATTTATGACATACATCTTTTGCACAGGCAGATCGTAGATAGTAGAATAGAATGAGGAATATATCCCGCCGAATAAATCAAGCAGAAATGTAGTTCTTTGAAATATGATATATTCCAGGCAAATCTCATAGAAAGCCCAACGTGCAACTGTGGTCATCCCTGTGAGAATACTTATCATTTATTTTTCAATTGAACAAGCTTTGGTCAGCAGAGGCGAATATATTTCAAAATCTAATTACAATGGATGCCAATATAGATTACACGCTCGATATCCTTCTTTGTGGAAATCGTAGCTTTCCCGTAGAACTAAGGTGGAAATATTTAGAAATGTACAGATATCAAAAGCAGCAACAGATTTTGATTAATTTTAAAATAACTAAAATAATTAGATAAGCAAATTTTACCTCTATGAATAAAGAGAAAACTATCAAAACGAAACTTTTAGATAACGTAATTCGTGTTTCCTATTACGTGTTTGGCCATTATGTTTGTTTGTTATAATTTGTGGAGAAGGCCAAAATAATGTTGTAATAAATCATACCCTATCCTTTTGCTTGTTTTCCTGGCATTAAATATGTTTTCATAAAAACTTACACCGATTTTATACTGTATATAATTACTCAAAATCTACTGATAGCAAAGCTACATTATATACTATATTTTTTCGCTAGGAGATGTATAAGTACATTTGTAGCGGGGTTTTTACATAACAAATGATATTTTCGCTTGCAGATGTGTAAGTAACGGGTTTTTAACATTATAAACTGTATCTATATAAACAGATGACATAAAAATGACTATTGACAAATTTAAAAAAAATATTTTCTTAAAATTGTAAATAAAACATAATTCAATGCCTAACTATTTACAAAAGATGTTGTAATGCATTCCTTCAGAAGATATCAAACATGTGCGACTACATTTTAAAGGAAGATAATCAAAGTAAAAACAAACATGCTCACTCCCATATTTGCGAAATCCATCGACAGATCCCTAATTATGTTAATTATGAATCGGCTTATAAGTAGATAGAAAAAAATAATTAACAATGGAACAAAAGAGATTATATTTCGCAAAGTGGTCAATCACATCAAAATATGTTATGTTATCAATGTATAGCAAATTGAGTTCAATCCGAAATATGCGTCAAAAATATCCTTTTTATCGTTTTGGGAACATATCCAGGAGTTCAACTTACCTCAGACACTTCTCTGGGTCCGCCTTGGACCTTATCATTCTATGTATATGTGAAAAAGCAAAACCTGTCGATATTTCCATTATTCATGGGTTCTAAATCTCCTTTTTTTGTACGTAGCCCGTAAGTGTCAGACGTAGTCGTCTATTTGGACCACAGTGTTAATAGTAGAAGCCAATGAAAAACAGTATTAGTGCGTTTATTCTAAGGTTTCGGCCGTCTATATCTAAAAGTCTTCTTTAGCTGTCCCATACCATTCCAAGGCCATTTAGTACGTCCATCGTCAGATCATTCAGAGAATTAAACTCGGTGAGTTGGGGGCGATTGATAAATCGGTCGGTTCTATCGAGAGCTTTCTATCGGTCATCAGTATAAGGCAGGGGTGCAACCATAGTCAAATATACATCATATCTGTTAGAGGAAGGTGCCAAGAAAGATTTCAAACCAATTACCTGACAATAAATGGAAGCAATCTATACATTAACATTTAAATTTTATGATTTTATTCAATTATTAAACAAAATGAAATTTTAAAAAGGCAATGTCTAAAATTAAACTTAAAATAAATAAAACAGTCATAGATTAACATTGAAGTTTGTAACGTTTCGTCTCTGGATTCAAACCACGATATTACAGCTTAGTGATATAACTTACATTCTGAAACAACCCCTATTTGTAGCAAGAAATTGCTTTGTATGTAGACGTCTATATCTTCTTATCAACTGACAATATTCCATAAAAATACCAATATTAAAAATATATTCAATCAACTTGGGGTAAAACTTTGCAGGAAACTCATAAAGACGGTTCTCATTTTTCGGTTAAGAGTCGTTTTACTATTTGCAAAATTTATGCCCTGAGTCCAAGTAAAGAGCCGTATTACCATTTTTAAGAGTTATGACATCAGTCACAGTTAAGAGCCTTATTACTATTTGTAAGAATTCTGACCTTAGTCCATGTTCAGACCCGTAATATTTTTTGTAAGAGCTCTGATGCAAGCACCAGTTAAGAGCCTTATTACTGCTTGTAAGAGTTCTGACATAAGTCCATGTTCAGACCCGTAATATTTTTTGTAAGAGCTCTGATGTAAGTGCCAGTTAAGTGCCTTATTACTGCTTGTAAGAGTTCTGACATAAGAGGCTAAAAAGGCGTTTACGACACCAGTAGGGCTCTTTCAGTTCACCGTCATGCCGTTCGGGCTAGTTAACGCTCCTGCCACCTTCTGTAGACTGATGTGCAAGCTTTTGTACGGGATGTCAAACGTTGAAAGTTTTATCGATGACATGCTCATTTACACTACGACGTGGGAACACCATCTTGAGGTTCTACGCGATCTTTTTGTGAGAGATTAAGGGGAGCTGGATTGACGGTTAAACCGTCAAAGTGTGCAATAGGTTACAAGAGCCTAGAGTGTTTGGGGCACATGGTTGGCGATCAACGACTCTTACCAAACCCGGATAAGTTCAAAGCGATACTCGAAGCATCGCAGCCGGTAACAAAGACCCAGGTCCGATCCTTCATAGGGTTGTCAGGATTTTATAGGAAATTTATTCCGAACTTTGCCGCAATTTCCGCACCTCTGACGGATCTCACAAAGAAAGGTCAGACCAACAAAGTGATCTGGAAAGAACCCCAGGAATTAGCATTTTGCATCTTGAAGAAGATGTTATCTTATAGTCCTATCCTAAAACTCGCCGATCTCGAGGCGGAATTTACTCTCCGTACCGACGCGTCTAATGATGGACTTGGCGCGGTATTACTGCAGGAGGAGGAGGGAGAATTATTCCCAGTCGCGTACGCGAGCAGGAAACTAAAAGGATCCGAACGATCATACGCGGTCATCGAAAAGGAGTGTCTGGCTGTTATCTGGAGAATAACGAAATTCCAGCGATATTTGTACGGACGGCAATTTGTTCTAGAGACTGACCATCAACCTCTGTTATATCTGAACAAATTGAAAGGAACAAACGCTAGGTTGATGAGGTGGGCATTGATAATGCAGCCATACCGTTTACGTATAAAATCTATTCGTGGAAGAGACAATGTAAGGGCGGATTATCTGAGTCGGGTATAGAGACAATTTGAATGTTACCCAGTCAGAACCAGTGATATGTGTTATGTAAATGGAAATTCTCCCTAATTTCATTTTACCGGGGGCGTGTGTCACATATCACATGCATAAGAACTTTGAATTACGCGCGCACGGTAGAAAGTCGTGTACCGGATATTTATTTGGAAACGAGGGGAGGACATACGAATATGGGACACTAGCAGGTGCGTTGTAACCGTGGCCGGTTAATAACCGTAAATACGGGAATAACACCAACGGAAACCGCAGCTTTCGGTGAGTGCCATACCCGTTAAAGGGTTATATATGTATTGTTAAATTCATGAGTTATTTTATCCATTTTGCTGTGAGATAAACAGCCGTAAACAGTGTCATTACCTGTTCTATTTATAGAGTCGCAACTGTACTGTACAGGTGTATACACGTGTTAGCAGGTGCGCGTTTGTTATTGTTAGCTAGCAGGGTGGTGACTCTACGTTTGTATGTTCAAGGAGTGATACGGCATAATATGTAACATTATAACAAACCCAATTGTAGTTAAGTAATTACTGTTTATAAGCTGGAATAATTTTGAATAATTATAAAGAGTTTCGTAGAGTGGTTACATCTATTGTGGCTTATGGTATTACACGCAAAACGGGTTACGTTGTAGCGTTGCTAGTAATAGCGTGTTCCTTAAAGACGGTTACTGCAATTTACTCAGAATAATAGGGAATAAGTTTGTGATTAGTGGATGTCAATTATATTGTAGTTTAACCCGATATTGTTGGTGCCGGTGGGGTCTCACATTGACGTTTCCGGAGTGTTACGAACCGGTGGCCGATGCTATTGACCGGTGAGGTAGACCAAGGTCCATACAGTCCTCCAACTGGGGATGGTTATTTGGGATGATCGTCCAACCCTCGAGTCTGTTGATGTAGGATTCGTCTTCGGCTTGGGAGGGTTAAGGTTGTGGAGTACCTGGAGTAGCTATGGTAGCTAGGGACTCAGTACACCGGAAGTGGAACTCAGTCCACTAGTAAGTGTGAGGACGTTTGGCCGTCAGTGTGCAACATGGTGGATTACTGCCCACTTGCATTGTGATCTGAGACAGTAGTGTTCATTGTTTGACTGTTTTATAGAAAGTGTGGACCACAGCCCATCTTTACCAGTGTTATTGTGTATTTTGTTGTGTTGTAGCAATGGAGTGAAAGAGTGAGAGAATCCGTGTTAACTTACCTTTTCTGTCATTGTAAATAAATATATGTACAGGTATACTAAGGAACAAGTGTCAGTTATATATTGTCAGCATCAACACAAAACCGCTCTACCCGTTACAGTTTGCCAGTTGATAGTATTATAGCAGGATTACCACATTCACTATTGAGTAGTAAATTGCCTATGATTTAAAGCCGATAACCAATTAGGTCTTTAAGACTTGTTTGCATTTTAAGTGTTACTTAAGTGTAACATTTAAAGGGCGTCTTTTTATAAATCCAGAATCAACTGATATAGGCATATAATTATTAGTGTTACGTAACAGTTGATATTGTGTGAGGAATATTCATCAAATTTTCAATAATTAAACTGCCATCTCATTTTAGAAAAAATGATGTGGTTTCATAAGAGAGTGTTTAGATGTTTAGCTACACCACGCAAATAATTTGAAATTATTAAGTAGACGTCTTAATGGTGTGACAAAAATAAAAACAATTAAATAAGATATCTAACAAACAATGATCAAGTGTAAACCAATTATCGATTTCTATTTACATGTATTTGTATAAATGTCAAATATGACAAAATATTGAGAACAAGGTTTAGAACGTGACTGGAAACCTATAAAAGCAAACGGCAATGCTCATGAAAATAGACGCATTGCAGACATACTTCCTTGTCTGTAAATACTCCCGCAGGTCAACAATGCTTACACAAAATCTAATTATTCGATTATTTTAGTATCAGATTTCGAGGATCGTTTCCTTAGTTTAACAGAACATCATTATTTTTTCCACGAGTACAAATTAATTGACGTGTTCTATTGAAAGGGTTAAATATAGAATATATAATGTTTAACGAGAAACCATGTAAATCAAATTATAGCGTATTCAGGCAATTGTTTAAACAAACATAAAACAAGCGTGTGTCCCAAAAAGCGCGAGAACATCAATATATTCTTTGACGTCGTATGATATTTTGACTGCATCACATCGAATAAAAGAACAATAAGAGAAAAGATATAAAAGAAAATATCGTAATTGCAATCATCGCTGACTCAGTCAGTCAAATCCGGAAATTGACAGCCTACCTTCTGACCAGTCCTTGATTATTGTCCGTTAGGTACGCAGATGTTAATGATGATGAGGGTTCGGAAGTATCACGCTTCTGTATCATTGCTATTTGTCAACTTGTAATAGGCAGATGTCACTCCAGAAGCAAAGATCCGGTCCGGTATCGGCTCAATAATTACTATCGGCTCGACAACTTCCGATAAGAGACTTTTTTAATCACACCACTGTGATGAGTTGTAGGAACCATTTTGTACAACCAGTAATTCACACCGGGAGGTAATTGTCTATTACCATTGAAAGGGTGAGAATGATAAAAATCTCCTTTTTGGCGTGAAACTACTGACAACATTACATAAAGATCGTAAATGGAAATTATACATATTAGGCTCAGCACAATAACGAAGGTGGCTCATAACATATTAAGGCGGAGCATTAGGCTACACAAAAATTGTATTATGATAAAATGTAGTGTATATCTTGGTGTGTTTAATATAAGTTATAAGATTTACGCTATGTTTAAGGATTGAAAAAAATGCCTTCAAAATGGTTTTAGTTTAGATCTTTTTGTGCAATAATCACTCTTAAGGGAAGGTGTTTGTACAGAGTAAAATCCGTATCCTTAAAGAAACCAAAATGTAAAGTAACACTTTTAGGTGAGATTCTGGTGTAAAGCCACTCTCTTACGGTGTAAAGTAACACTTTTAGGTGAGATTCTGGTGTAAAGCCACTCTCTTACGGTGTAAAGTAACACTTTTCGGTGAGAATCTGGTGTAAAGTCATCACCTTACGGTGTAAGATAACGCTTTTATACTGATTTAGGATTGAAGTCCCACCAAATGGTGATAAACTATTCACTTTTCTTTGTTGTAATTAACTTTACATCAGAAATGGTGTAACCATAAACTTTACACCAAAATAGGAGTGAATTTACACGTTAAAAACACCATATTTGGATCAACTAAACACTAAAAGTTTACCGTGTAATCAGTATATTGAACCATTTTTCTATAGAAACTATGGAACGAAAAAAACGATATAACCACTATGGTATTCGTTATGCCACATTAGAATTAGGACATGTTTGTCACAAAAAGTCCATTTAGGCGTCGTAGTGACGCCAAAGATTCAATAGACACTCTGTTCTATTTTTGTTCGCAGATTATGATGTCATAATTTAGAGGCAACTGAGGAATTGGTCGTACAACTTGTACTGGCATTGTTTTCTGAATTGTAGACTCTGGTTTAAAATTCGTACTTGCTTATAATGCTTTTTTCATTTTTTCATTTCCTCTACCATCGCGGATGGTATTATGATAAAAACAAACTATCGAAATTCCAAAAATTGTCAATAAATTCATTGGTGTTTCCTGACAAGACTTTGTTCGGTTGGGTGGCACAATGGATAAGGACCTTTGCATTTAGTCCAAAATAATTTTGCAAGTATTTGCAATATTAAAACGAATATCCTTAGTTATATGATAAACAAAATCATACATTCGTTTCCATTTCATGAGATTTATGAAACTCATCATGGTTTATTTTTAATCTACGTTGCAAGAGGCTCGGTGAAATGAAGGACAGTCGTGTATCTGGTACTATTTATGTGATCTAGGTTTCAGCAGATTCTCAGAATACAAGGAACATAACACGTAATTATTTACTTAGGAGGATTCCTATCCTTAACACTTATGTGAGATCATTAACCCACATCGCGATCCTGTCATTACCTTAGCCTGAAGGCGATTCCTTTGATTAAAAGATACTTTTAAGGAATGATACAGCTGATGGCGTGTCGGTTATGTAGATTATCTGACAGTGTTTTGTGAAGATCAAAAGATGAATGAGATTTGATTTCATTTTACTTAACAACAGCCGATATTGTTAAGATCAAATCGATTTTCCAGAACGTTGTCAGCTTTATACGTTATTTTCATTATTTCCCTCGTAAAACATTACTATTTGTTCCAATGTGGTATTTTAATTTTCATATAAATGGTGTTTTGTAAAATTACGAATATTTCTAGTATTAAAAGGGGTTGATGCGCAATTCGAAATACAGAGAAATATTCGCAATGTGTCTATATTCATCAAACAAATAATGCTTTAATTATGATTTGTCTATTTCCTATCATTGCTAATGTTCCTGTAATTATTCTGTTATTCATTTTCCTGCAATCTGATATTCAATAACAAGTCACTTTCGCAATTAACTAGCAATGAAAACATGTATGTCTTTCAGTCTCGAGGGATTTTGCTAGGAACTCAATATTTATGTGATTTACGAATATACATACAGACCACGAAGTCAAAGGGCATACACTAATCACTAAGGGTTTACATTACTTCATAGCCTAACAACCAATATGGTCCTTCAAGAAAGCAACAATCCACTCATAAAATTTATGTTGTTAAACATCCTGCGAAGAGCTATTGTTATTTGATGATCTACTTTGGGTTTTTGTTGCCTCACGTCCTAACAAAAGCAATTGTTGTTTGATGACGGCAATGATCCACCTGATATTTTTGTTTCCTCGTGTCGTCTCAACAGCTATTGTTTATAGATTGAACTGATCCACTGAGGGTTGGTAATTGTTTAACATCCTATAAACAGCTATTGTTTAATGACGGCCCTGATCCACCGAAGGTTAGTATTGTTTAACATCCTATAAACAGCTATTGTTTCATGACTGCACTGATTCACGGAGGGTTGGTATTGTTTAACATCCTATACACATCTATTGTTTAATGACGGCACTGATTCACTGAGTGTTGGTATTGTTTAACATCCTATACACATCTATTGTTTAATGATGGCACTGATTCACTGAGGGTTGGTATTGTTTAACATCCTATACACATCTATTGTTTAATGATGGCACTGATTCACTGAGGGTTGGTATTGTTTAACATCCTATAAACAGCTATTGTTTAATGACGGCCCTGACCCACCGAAGGTTAGTATTGTTTAACATCCTATAAACAGCTATCGTTTAATGACTGCACTGATCCACCGAGGGTTAGTATTGTTTAACATCCTATAAACAGTTATTGTTGTGTATAGTTTTAATGACACAGTTTTCCCGTCATCTTTATGTTTGATCGATATCCGGCGAAAAAACCTTTGATCAAAAGACTAATGTTCATTAATATCGATACTTCCGATGTTAATGTGAATTCTGTCTATCTGTCTACGTCATTCAAAAAGGAGATTTTATTTAAACCCTATCATTATTTATTTTGTCTTAAACTCATTGTCTGCTTAGAGCATAAAAGATATATTTTGAAATCTGGAGACATTATAAACGAGGTTTTAAATATACATCGCAAGAACTTGGAAATGGAAAGATGTAAATAAGAGTGGAAATCGACCCAAGTTGTGCCTTTTATTGGCTTCATTTCAGAATTGGAAAACCCTAATCACCACCTGTTTTGGTTATAATTTGTTTTTTTGTAAACATTTTCGGGGAATCATTTGAACATTGCCATCAAAATTAATAATCTTCATGCTCACTTGCTGATTTTCCCTCCGGCCGGGGTATCCTGTGAATGCGATACCACTTTTCATTTGCTGAGTGGTCCATCAAGTGATGTTTTGCAGCGTTTTATTTCAAAATTGATAAACATAGACAATCTGGGATGTGTAAACAAGAATCTTAATACAATTTTGTCGGGAAAATACTATTTTAAAATATTGCTTTTTGTTCGGTATTGCATTTACCTGGGATGTGAATCCGGAATCGGTGAACGCCGCAGTGTGTTTGGTTCATTAGTCAGCCCTAATGAGGCTCCACAGGCGTCGTAATACTAGTGTTAATTGGTGCATGGTGATACGTGGGTGCATCGATTTAGTACAAGGTTCTAGATTCTTTTTTGTGAAATTATTCTTAACTTTGGTGAGATTCCGGGAATAATGCTTCCCTAGAAATAATGAGGCTTCAGAATGTTCGACGTTCATTTAGACTAATTAACAGGCGCCGTATTTTACATTGTGGGTTTCGCTAAAACACTGCTGCACATTCGTTTCTTGATTTAAAGGCAGATCACGTTATGATATCTAAAACTGCCGCAGATTTTCAATGCACAACGGTGTAGTAATTCACCGGATGTACTTCGTGTACCAAGGGAAGCTAGAAATTAATAACACTTTAGATTGCTCTCCCGACTGAAATACATAATATTATGATATATTCAAGCGGAACCTAAAGCCTCCACATGTTTGTACCATTATGGTGATAAAAATAGGTTGGGCCGCAACAAATCCTTTGCGCACCTCTTGATATTTAAAATAGCTCGTCTTGGCTAAAAACAATTGTTAAAGCAATTGTCTTATTTATTAGATTTCCATTGAAATCTTATTTTATGTAAAAAAATTAACTGACTTTGCCAAAATGTGATTGAAATATCGTAGTTCGTTAAACCGAATAATAAAATGAACGATATGAGTTGAACCAGAGAAGATGTTTGAAACGTATCTTTCAAGATGGCGGCCATGACGATTTTTAAAAATTACAGATCGACTTTCATATATAAAAAAAACTATCAAAGATTCGTTCTTACCAAATTTCAACTAAACGAGAGAGGTGAAACTTTACAAATTAAGATTTCTGCGTTATGACCTCTTAAAATTACCGCCCTAAACTACGTATCAAACATGTGACAAAGTCGAAAAGTAACAACACTTTTTCAGCTTGAATCTTTGAATACTTTCACTATATTTTGAATAAGGACTGATAGGTCATGAAAAGTTTAAAATGTCTTTTCAAGATGGCCGAAATGAATTTTGAATTTTGAATTGATCAGAAAATTACAACACTTGGCAAGAAATATTACCCTGACAGTTAAGATCAGATGACTTCAAAAGCCTAACGTGCTGAAGAGCTCCTTACTTTCCTGTTGTCGGTGTTAGATTATTTTAAACCAGACAAATAGAAAACCAGACGTAATGTTAAAATACAGCTGGATATTACTTACCTCCTTATAACGGTCGTAACATGAAATGTTATATAAGTATAAAGCCGCACGGATAATATACATAACTATTTACCAAAGGTTCGATAAGAAATAACCTTTACATAAGTAGCCACATGCAAGCAAGAAAGGCATGATAACTGCATGCCAACAATCGACCAATTTTAGCCTCCATCATATTTTTTTTTATTTCGGTAGAGGCATTTTGCCGACAGCCTAACACGAGGCTTTCTCTAACTATAGCGGGGGACAGAGAAATCTCTACCCGAAAAGGAGATACTTGAATATTCAACCCAAGGCTTTCACTAGATTTAGTGTGGGGCAATTCCCTACCCGAGTAACAGATTAATGACTGTTCAACCCGAGGCCTCCCTAAATTTAGGGTAGAGCAGATAATTCCCTACCCGGGGAGGAGTTTCCTGACTATCAAACATATCCTACTACATGGCAGATTGTCTGATATCTTTGATAATAATTTCTTACAGGATGAACTTATGTCACCAATACTTTCTCCTATGTATATTAGTGATCATTTTTCATGCAAAATTACAATTGCAATTGGAATAGTATGGTATGCATTCGGGACTAACAGTAAATATAGACAAAAATAAAGTGAAGATACAAAATAATGATAAACTGTTCTATAAAGGTAGTAGAGTGGACCCGTTTCCTAATTTCGAGGTAATTTTAAGTTCTAACAATCGATGTAATTATATCCAAAACACTTGGCTGCCAAGGGGCATACAGGTATGTTTGCATTATTTTCTAAATTAATATAAAAACAATGCTCCATCATTTTTATATCTGTGTAGGTATAAAATGTGCATACTTTTGAAGTCTGGGTTGCGTGCAACGCATTCGATTAAAAAAAGCATAAATGAATCTATTGAAATATTTGAAAGTGATAAAAGGGTCGGGGGGGGGGGAGGGGGGGTGCGGAGAGAAATAATATGACAAATTGTGATTGGGTCGCTTCTACTTGGCATTAGATAGAAAGTATGAAATGATAAAATACTGGTTCAAAGTTGTGATCAGTACGAATTGTATTATTTTATTTTTTTCAGTAAACAAGTGTGGTAATAAAACTACTTTTCACTGCATCAACAGTAGGTGACTTGAATAGTTTAAGATTTGTGATATTGTCAAATCACTACAACGTTCGAAATCAATGATTTTTTTTATCAACGTGAATACGACATTCGACTTCATTTGAAACTTCATCTAAATGTTTTATTTATCAGCATATATCGGTATTTTCTTTTCAATTATATATTTGTAAGTATATTCCCATTTGGTATAGAATATATCTATTCAGATTACATACTTTTCTTTTTATCCTGCAACTGGCGAAATACACTGCCTCATATATTTTGCTGTATTCAGCAGTGACGAAAAACAACTGTATTCTAAGAAACTATTTTCTTAATTTATTTTAAAATTACATTCAATAATATAAATAACTTTTGAACTAAGTAATTTTGTATGTTGTATTTACGAAAATTAATAATATCGCTGTCATATCCGTTATAGTTTGGAACTAAATTTCTACGCGGAGCAATTATTTTGGCGTCCGTAATCAGGCAAAATGCAGAGTATCGTCAATATCAGGTAAATGAAGATAGAAAAATAAATCTGTTGAAGTTTTGTTTGTCTAATGTTCAATCAATGTCGTAGGACAAATAGAAAACATGGTCAGTGCCTTGAAATATAAACTTCATTTTGGCTCAGGACACAAAGATAAAAGTTGCACGCCAAAGGCTCATCATCTTTCTCCGTGTGATTAAATGTATTGTTTTGATGGGTAAATTGCTTAAACTTTTCAATAGATATTCAATCTTAAACATGAGGATATTCCTAGCTTTACTGAAGAAAGAAATCTCCATTCCAGAAGGAGATTCTTGACTGTCTGATCCAAGGGTTTTCCTAGCATTACTATAGGGCAGAGAAACACCGTGGATGATTATCATGGCTGTATATTCTGCTGCCTTGTCGAGTTTATAGACAAACTGCGAAATAGTTAAGTTTTCGTATATTAACATCATCAAACAATTCGAACATATTTCAATCGCAGTTTTCAGATGATTGCTTTGTGAAATCACTTTTGCAATCTTCACAAAATATACATTCTAATTTACTTTTATTTATCTAGATACAACATTTGATGGGTCTGTAATTTAAAATTCATTTGCTTTATAGTCTAACCGTTGTGTCTAGAGGTTATAATACGATGGGTAAAATGTTTTTTTTAAAGAATTGAGTTAAGGATGGAAAAAAAGACGTATCTGTACGTTGGTATTAAAATTTGTGCGAAATAAAAACCTGCCTATGCCTGTGGATTATTTCCTAATACAAATGTAATTAGGCAAATCATTGCCGACACAAGATTTACTTCAATGTTTCAAATGTCCATTGTTTTGTTTCAAAGCAATACAATACGAATCTTCACTGTTATGTGATGTGCCAAAGTCGTCTTCTTCGTGCCTATAAAACCAGTTGTTGCTTGACATATACAAATGTAGTTAAGCGTTCGTTTAAGGATAGAATAGATTCAAGTATGAATGCAATACACAAATGAATATCAGGAAAAGAGCTAAGCTCCCGTGTTTCACCTATTTGGCCGATATTTTGCCTGTTTGCGACGAAAACCAAGGAAACAACCAACTAGGCCATTGGATGTAAAAACATTCTGATGGAACTGGTGATAGAAAAATGCCTAATAAAATATATTGTATTTATCAGCGTCGTTATCATGAGATATTTGTAAAATGATTCTTACTGACTCTTACAGGTAACTGTAATCTTTACCGTTCCAATTATAATAAAAGCAAATGTAGGCTTAAAAACCGAGGACTTGAAACAGCCAACCTGCAACTAATTTTCTATTAATCAAATGAAACTTTAAACACGTGCCTTCAAAAGGCAAATAAAACTACGTCTCAAACCAGGTAAATTCGTTTTGTTGCCCTCTCCCACAGGGATGAAAATTTCATCTCTTCTCGCGGTGAACGATAATGATAGATTGCACCGTAAATCAGGATTTTAAATTTATTGTACTGATGAAAAAAATTCTTACAAAACACAACACAGTCGATACGGTATAAATGATGGATAACCCATAATTTGTTTTTTATTATTATTATTTTTCGAAATCCAAAATTTCTGGAAATTTAGATGTGCATCAAGAATTTCTTTTTCTGTAAGGTGAAGTTAACATAATGCCAAATGTCATTGGGTCCAGGATGTTTTACATATCAACTTTCCGTTGTTTTGGAGATAATCCCGGAATTCCAAGAGAAACCCTTAATATAAATTAAACGAGCTAAACGATATTCTAGCGCATTAGACTTCAAGGCTACCGAAAACCCCAGAGAGAAGACATTTAAAGGTTCTCAGGTGATCCATTGCTATCGGTGTTGGTATCTACAGCAACAGACGGGGATATCAGCACACGTTTAGCGTCTCGGCCAGCTCCATTTTAGAC
This sequence comes from Ylistrum balloti, assembly GCF_031769215.1. NCBI lineage: Eukaryota > Metazoa > Mollusca > Bivalvia > Pectinida > Pectinidae > Ylistrum > Ylistrum balloti. The sequence goes on along the minus strand of NW_026782290.1, from coordinate 239,840 downwards.
TTGGATCCATCACAATTATCTTCTTCCTTAAATAGTTTTCGAGAATTTAAATTGATAAAGTGATACCTTGTGTGACGATATTGAAGCTTTATAGAGTCCATTTAAACCATTAAACCGATGACAAAAATACATTACGCAAGAGCTGCGTTTGAACAGGCATATTTGTTATTACTTAGAACTTGAAATTGATTCATTTAAAGAGAATCTTAAAATCTATTTATCAAATATTGCATTGTGTAAAGATCTATATGGAAACATTAACTCCGAATAGGTAGTAATTATATATAGATGTAAAAATATTCCAGTCTTCAAATAATATCAATTAAATTATCATTGGAAGATTAATATGAAAAGATCCTGAAAAAGGCACATACTGATATTGCTAGTTTCACCGTTCAAAAGATGAATAGTATTCATGATCAAAGATACTTCGATGACAAAAATAAATACATTTATATTTTGCAAACTTAATACATACAGGACTTTAGATATGAAGTCCGAAGTCTTGGGGGATTCGGACGAGACAATTGGTCAAATTAAGTGTTACATCAAATGAAATCACTGCTTAAATTGATACAGAAAGTGGCAACATTATATATGATGATATTTTGGAAATATTCTGATAAGGTCATTGCGCTAGTGTAAATGATATAAGTCACCATATATTAGGGCAAACGCCATCTCCTAGAGCCTCTATATATGGTATTCAATAGAGCACGGTCTAATTAATTTACCCAACTTCATGGAAACAAAAACAAACTTATAGAAAGGAAAAGAAACACTTCTCACCATTTTGCATATCTGTTTATGCAAAACCACCAGAAAGGTTTGAACAGTTTGAAGTTTATCTGTCAGAGAACTTACTTTTCTGCTCTTAACCTGCAGGTAGGACGACAAAATTGTACATGTTGTGAACAATATTCAATTATTTTCAACATGTGCACTGGACGTTGTTCTAAAATGATTAGATATGTGAATACTAAAATTACGAAATTTATTGAATTAAGGTGCTATAGTACAATTCCTCATTTAGATTTTGACATTTCTTTCGATCACTTTTGATTCTCCTCAGTCGTCTCCTATGCTTCAAAAGCTAGGCCTTTAGCATCATTGACGAGTCTTAGAAGAACGACGTAAATGTAGGATGGGGTTTAATATATTGTTTGGCTCTGTTGTATTTGTGTTTAAATGTGCTATTTTCTTGTGTGCCGTTGGTTCGATCTTCTCCCCAGTGTTTTCCTTGGCAATGCCTTACTTTTGGTATTTCGTTGATAATTTACCCCTGCTGTGAAGAGTTTTTTGGGTTATGTTCCCTAGCAGAGACGTACCAGAGTCTTTAAAATGGTAGTTACTACTCTAAGCTCAGAACGTGTAACGACTGGTTTGCCCGGTGTCAGTTTAATGTGATTTAAGGTGTATCCTGAATGGGGGGTTGGGCATTTTACTTCGGTGTGATACAACTATAAATCCTACTGAACTTGCACTTTCACAAGGAAGTCAAAATACACATATCGACCGCAGCCTTCATACGCCTAGCCTACATTGGGAGACTATCCTTAGATGACCACAGCTGTCAGCTGGCAACCTTGATTTAGGTCAAAGCATTACACTTTGTAACAACAGGAGGACAATAAGCATATCTGAACTATCTTTTGTATTATATCGAAGGAATTTAACAAAGTTTCACATGAGGGTTTCATTGAAACGCTCAAATCTTATGATATGTCAGGATATTTTCTGAAATGGTTGCTTAGTCGTTGTTTTATATGGATGAATCATATTTTGAAAAGTTTTTTTTTTTAAAAAGCAAGAGTGTTTTTTACTTTGTATTTAACCTATATAAGTGATATTGTAATCATAAGCAATATGTTTTACTTAACATGACAAGAATATGTCTTCATTTCGACGGCATGTTGATGTATGTTGATATGTAAGTCATCAATTGTAATCCCTGGAGTGATTTAACGTCATAATCAATAATCTGCTACTTATATACTTACATTTATTGTAGTAAGGATGAGTTAAACGCTATCAAAACCAGGGCCCGTATTCATGAAACCATTCTCATGCTCAAGCATAGATTTTGTGCTCAAGCAAACTTTTTTATAATTCACCTAATTAATATGAAATAATACGGTCTCAGGAATACGGGCACTGGTCTTCGCCTATTTAAGTTAACTTAACACAAAATCTGGTCTTCTCCTGGTTAGGTTTAACTTACTCACAAGACCTTGTCTCCTAGTTAAGTTTACCTCAATAAAGATCAGGGCCCGTAAAAAATCTATGCTTGAGCATGAGAAAAGTTTCATGAATACGGGCCCTAGTCTTCGTCTAGTTAAGTTTTCTTAAAACAAGACTTGGTTCTTCTCCTAGTTAAATTTAAGGACATGTTTTCATCGTTATATTTGTTCTATGTATTTTCTACACACAAAATAAAGATTGAATTAAACTAAATGATATGGATGTTGAAATGTTGAACTTTGCTATAATAGTCAAAATATCAAAATCTTTATCAAATATTGTATGTGTACGAAGTAAGAAATGGATGACAATCTATAACGTATCAAGCTTAAGTAAGTGGTTTAGTTAATGCTTATCTACAAATGCAAATGTTTAAAAATTTTTAGAATAGATAAAATAATGATTGGCATGTGGTTTTAATTTCCTTCTTTGTAAGGGTAGGTTTGTCTGTCTTACATTTATATCACCACGCAATAATCTGCTCTGTAATACTGCATTTAAGTTACAACACACACTTGTCAAATTTTAACTAAATCAGTTCACCGCTAAATATTGATTACTGTCAGTATTCCAATAAGCAATCGATATAGTTCTTTTTATCTTTTGTGACTTTTTTTATAAGTTATATTCACTATAAAAGATGGAAATGAATAAAAAAATTAATAGGCTAAGTCTCTATCTGTCTTCTCTATCTAACTGTCGCCCGGATGTAAGTTTCGGTCTAACTTTGGCCTCGGGTGTAATTGTTTGATGGAAACTTTCTTTACACTCAGATTATCTGTGCCCTCCAATGTTAGTTTTCTGTATGAATGCAGCCACGAATAACAGTTTTCGGTACAACTAACCCGGATGTTATCGGTCTTTCTGTACTATCGACTGCTAGCTTCCGGTTTAAATATAGCGCCGAATGTTGTTTCGGCATCAGTGTTGGTTCGGATTTGACACGTAGTATAGTTATGCTCTCAAATGTCAGATTTCGGTACAACTATTCCATAAACTGTTCTCTTAGGTGCCAGGAAATTCGTTACTCTCAGATTATCTGTGCTCTCAAATGTCTGGTTTGAATGGAGCAATGGTTTTCGGTATAACTTGCCCGAATGTTAGTTTTTGGTCTAACAGTAATATCTATTAGTTTCCGGTTTAATTGTATTGTCGGATGTTTTAATTTTCGGTATCAATGTAGATTTAACACTAGTAAAGCAATACTCTCCAATGTCAATTTGATGTCAGGATGCTGTACTATCTGATTTAAGGTTCTGGTATAATTGTACCAATAATGTTACTTCTGGATGGAGAATGAACTTCGAATGTTTTGTTTTGGTATTTATTATCATTTATACTATTTAATGTTTCAGTGTGCGCTTTGTGCGGAAGCAACTGCACGATGAACGACGGCCTTGTGACGTACTGTGAAAAGGGATGTTGTGAACACCAGGACTACCGATACTGTTGTCCACTGTAAGTATGCCACACCTTTTAAACATGTCTATGCGTTACTTATCAATAATGTCCCCTATACATCTTTAACATTTTTTTCCCGCTAGTATTAACGATTTCTCTCGATCTCCCCCACCAAGATTACTTTATCATCAAAATTAACTTATTACTTTGATTATTTGGATTATTGTACAATATATTCAAATGTTTACTCATTTTCTGTGTTCCTATCAAAAGAATCATTTAGTCGATTACGTCATCAATTTTTGTGTGCTTTATCGTGGACTATGTCATTGAATTTTATATATTATATATACGTCATCTAATGATTCTTGTGTGCCTTAATAGCGCGTAATCAACTTATTTGTGTTTTACAAATACGTAAACAAATGTTGTGTACCATGCAGATGCGTCATCAAATACTATGTGCTTTACTTAGGATGTATTTTCCGTTTGTTGTTGTTTACTGAGATGTATATCAGTAAACTCCAAAAAGGGAAATCATTGAACGCTATACGCACTGATGGAAAAGTCCGACAACTGTAAGAAAACAAAATAACGGATCCCATTTTGGTGGTAAAAGTTGTCGGACTTGACGTTTGACGAAGGGTTCACGTCCATTTTGTCGGCAAGCAAGGCTTAATACAGAATACACACCGGAAATGTTAATATAAACCTGTTATCAACTCATGTGTTTCCTCACTGTTTGAATTTTATTTACGGTAGACATGCACACGCCATGGATCCTCACACAAACACATTGATATAGTACAACCATGTTTATATTTCATTGATAACTATGGATCAGACAAACATATTGCAAAATTAATGCATGTGCTATTAGGCCGATATCTTTTTGTATCTCTGATCACTTCAGCATATTAAACTTTCTGCCGTTGCCAGGAACGCCACCACGATTGCGGAAGTGATTGTCGGCAGTGCCATTGGTGTGGGTATTTTAATCTTTGTCATTGGAGTCTGCGTCATTTGCACGCGCCGGAAGTCGACCCCCGGGAATCCTGGATCTATTTTTGATGTCAATGCAGGCAAGAAATATTATTGAAGATGTTCGTTTCTTTTATAGAATGAAAGTCTACAGGTGATCAAAATAAGTAATCCTTGTAAAAGATATCATTTCTAGAGTGCTCTTCTGTTCGTGTCGTGTTTCCATGACTCTTTTGTACAGTGTACGACATTGAATTAACGGTAGAGTCATGCGGTGTATTGGTTTAACATTAGCCGATCCATATCTGTCATACGTCATTACACAAAGGAACGATGTCGAAATTTGATTTAGCTTTATATTATATTTGTAGATTACCAAAGATTGATGGAACGAGACGGGAACGAATCTAATTTTCCAAACACGTACATGTGATTAGAAATTTCTCCCTGCTCCAACTGAAGTGCCCAACATGATCGATCGCGATCAAATACGCATGCGCAACTGTCATAAAGTACCAAGAAGACTCTGATGAAGTGCCAGTACGGATATTGCGTGACGCATGAAAATTCCGTGAATCTTAGTCAAAAGAAAGTTTTCCGTTTGTCACGAAAATATCAAGCGGTCTTTAAAAGCTGGATTGGAAACCACGCGACATTACATACCATACGTTTTCATGTTTCAATCAGGTTGGAGTTTACAACAAATAACTCCCAAATGAAATTGCTGGTTTTATGCCAGTAAACATTTAAACATACTAAATATGATTGTACTCCCAAGTAAATGCAATGACGGAGCTCAAATAGCAAGTTAGAGAACAGCACCCTGAGGCCAGAACCTCTTACCCTTCATACAAACACTTGCTCGTTGACTATTTTTCTGTACAGGATGGCGCGTCATAGTGTCTTCTACTCCTCATTTATTTTCATTATTTGTCCAATTACTATACTGTATTTAGGATTTCATTTACGAGTTCTCGTTTCCTGTAGGATGTTTTATGAATTGTCATCAGTATCGATTTCAAATTAGACCCCACATAGCAATTTAGAAGTTGATTCCAGTCATGATGTTCGATATTACAGTATTTTTAAACACAAATAAACATTAAGAGGTAATAAATACGTTTCGTGAGCTGGAATTTGCTTTTTCAGTTTTCGCTTCACCAATTACTAGCTGCTATCATGAACTCATGGGAGCTTATCCTTAAACATAAATATATATGTATTCACCAAGAAAACAATCATGCTTATGCCTTTATTTTTCACATCTAGGTGAGAATATACAAAATTAAAAAAAAAATACAGAAGCAACTATCCTACATGATAGTAGCCAACTTTTGAATAACTGTTTCCTTCAGGTAGGTAAATCAGCTGAATTCTTGCCTGCTTTAATGTACAAGCTTTTATCAGCCATAGTTATTTATGTTTCCGATTCTTCTCAATTTGTTTGATGGAACGCGCCGTAATTATTTTGTGTCACACATACTTTTGCTTATTAACAAAACATTTGTTTTTATTTCGTCAAGGCTTAACGATCGTTCTGAATGTTGTAGACAGATGCCAATACCTGTAGGCATATTTTGATGTACAACTATATATTCTGATGCAAAGTCCAGTATAATTTGATCGTTTTGATTTGAAGTGTTTTAAAATTTTGATTGTAGACGAAACTCTTTGAGATTGCTTTTTCAAACTTTCTGTTGATCTTATCAAAAACAATGGACATAATTAGATTCTAAATAAAAAAAAATGTTAACAAATAAATACAAAGGTATGTCAATAAATCCATAACATAGGGTCTAATAAGTAATACCGACGGTATGGTCCAACATTTGGTTCTGGATCCTAACAAAAATCGAATCGTATTTATGATCGATGGAGTGGAAACAACAGTACAGACAAGCGAGGAAATCTACCCCTTTACAAAGTAGATCTTACAAGGAGAAGGTTTTAAATTGTAAATCTATATTGATCTTCAATAAAAGTAAAGCTCTGCCAATATATATACGAAATCTATTTCATCGGTGTGATGTTAAGACCAAGCGTTTCTAGGGATTAAATTATTTCAACCCCTGTAGTTCATGATTGAAAAGCAATATTTTGGTTATTTCTTATATAAATTTTTTTTAAAAGATATGAATGCTGCTGTAGATCAATTTTGGTCTCAGAATTAAAGTCTATATTTGGATGGATGTTTAAGAACAGCAATAACGCTATCGTTGAACTAATAAAGTCGTGGTAGCAATGTTATATATCAGCTATTGCAGGCAGCAGGAGTGAGTGAGACAACATGACTGAGTGCAGTCGACATTTAACAGCATTCTCGTCTGTTCTTTCTTCATCATAAAACACTGACAAATCATTAATTAGCATATAGTTATAAGTGATTTAGTCACCGACTAGGAATTTTATCTCAACACTCCATCATCATGTTTTTGTGGGATTAAAATATTTGATTACACAGACTTCTCCTTTGAGAATGCTAACTAATTAATGTGATGAATATTTAATTACGTAATTCCGACACAATTTATGAGACCGCCAATGGTTTTATAACTTTAATTTAAACACAAATTTCGTACACGTTCAGCCATTTTTTTTTTTCTTTTCAAATATAATATAAACCGAAACCATCTTTTAAGACCGAGTATATTGTGACCGGGTGAGGTTTTCTTACAACATGTATGTGCAGTAAGCCATGAAGAGTCGTATGTTAATAGTGTTATCGGAAAATGTTCACGTCAAGAGAAAAGCTGAAAGAATATAATTTATTCTTCAATTTTGTATTCTGTTTACAAAAGTTATTTTCCTTTCATATTTTTGTTAACGGCTACAGTTATCTCCCTTTCAAACTGATGTGTACATAATTAAATCATTATAAATGTAAGTCTTCCCAGTAATGACTGTATCGCTATGTCCCCCATATTGATATTATTTTATGTGATTTTAATCAATCGTGTGTGTGATACATCAGGCTTTGGTGTTACAAACATCAGATCTTGATGAATGAAATATCAGCATCTGAACCAGAATAAATTATAGTGAAAAACTCTGTAGTCTATCATTCTTATGAACTTCAAGAGTTATTTCCCTTCGGTTCACTCTTTCAGTTGGTAAAGCGATATGCTTGACAACTGATAGGGACCGAGTTGGAGATTTTTTTTTCTGTCTTCTGTCTCAAAGCTGTAATACTTATCATTATTTCCATTTATTATGGATGCATTTAAACGGGAAACAGAAAATACTTCAAAATACAGTCGAGACTATTGATTACACCAAGATGTTGGTCGTGGCCAATCCGACTTCAATGACATGGCGCGTTGAAATTTACCTGGAAGATTCTATGTGGGAGACTACTGAAATTCTGAAGTACATGTAACCATCTGATTCATATTTAAGAGTATATATTTTATCCTGTAGAACGACCATGTCTACCCGAGCTCCATCATGCCGTAATTTTGAATGACAGGTGAACAGTTCATTCCGATGAGACATAACGATTTAAGTCACTCATGCTCTTATGGTCTACTGTATCAAAGGTAGGGTTCACATTTTTATAGAGGAGATATTCTTTTTTTTTACCTGTAATGCTAAAAATATACGTCTGTATAATATAAACAGGACAACAAATTTAAAATAAAGTAAGTCTCGCATGATAGATATGAACAGAAACGCATTCTCTGAGGCTGTTCCCATTCTTGCTCCGACGAAAGGTTTCTCATCCTCACTCCAACTGCAGGTTGTGTGACCATCAGTATGCTTGGACGTGACTGGAATTGGATAATAGTCATGATTGGAGATAGAAAGGTGATATTCCGAGGTCATGTTATTTTCACATCCGGTCAATTGATGGTCAGTTGGATGGTTAGTCGGTCGTAAGATTTCCTCTTTATCGTAGTATTAGAAAAATGATTTGTTTAGCTTTGGCATTGTTTTTTCTGTTCGTAAAGGACATTCTCAGGTTCGTCATCAGATCACGATCACAAAGATGAAAGTGGTACTCACCACAACTGCTAAGTCTTTGTGAAAGTCATGTTACCATGCAGTTATTGCGGCTACTGATGATCTGCCTCGCAGTGTGTTGGCGAGCTTGGCAACAATCCTTAGTGAAGGAGAATATAACGTACCGTTGTCGCTGCAGTATAGGAAAGTGGCAGGTTTGAAGGAAAAGGGCATCCTGTGTCTTGGAGGATCTGCTGACGTCATCATCATCATCATCATCATCGTCGCCAATGGTAAATGTTGGTCATACATATTCGAAATCGAGAGAAAAATAACACTGTTAACATTATTTACAAAGTTGAAACAATCACATGCTTTACAACTACATGGCGTTACGCCCTGTTCGGGTAACTGTTCCTGTATTTGGTGGAATCTATTATTGAATTGAAAGCTTCATTCCCAGACAACTAAAGAAATCAACTGCTGTTTCACGTTCGTGTAAACTACCTCCTTTTCAAAATACAAAATTGATCTACACTGTGGTTACTGTCCATTTCCATTTTGTGTTACTGTTCATTTACATTTTGTGTTACTGTCCATTTCCATTTTGTGTTACTGTCCATTTCCATTTTGTGTTACTGTCCATTTACATTTTGTGTTACTGTCCATTTCCATTTTGTGTTACTGTCCATTTCCATTTTGTGTTACTGTCCATTTCCATTTTGTGTTACTGTTCATTTCCATTTTGTGTTACTGTCCATTTTGTGTTACTGTCCATTTTGTGTTACTGTCCATTTACATTTTGTGTTACTGTCCATTTTGTGTTACTGTCCATTTCCATTTTGTGTTACTGTTCATTTCCATTTTGTGTTACTGTTAATTTCCATTTTGTGTTACTGTTCATGTCCATTTTGTGTTACTATCCATTTGCATTTTGTTAGATAATTACAAAGACAACCCAAGAGACTCAATAGTTATGAAAAAATAAGTCATCGGTATATATCAATAATAGACTTAATTCTCTCTAAGTCGTGATTCGTTTCGCCATATGCGATATATGACATTCCAAAATCATTAGCAGAAAGTGGAAACCATGTCAGAGATAACAATTCCCCTTCCGCTCATCCAATATTGTTTTCAAAATAATTGGAACATTTATCATTAATTGTGAAACAAGATTTTTAAACCTGATTTATACAATGATTTAATGTAGGATTACGCATTTCCCTTCGAATATAAAATCTAATTAGGTCAGCTTGCACCATATATACAACAACATACATGCTTCGATGGAGTGCAAAGCGACAATTGCATCAATAGTACGAACAAAATCCAAATTGTGCATTAAGTGAAAATGTGATATTTCATAGATACGTCATAGCTTTATTTTGTACAGAGGTAAAACGTTATTATGGTCATTATGGATGCCTTTCTTGTGCACAGGAATAAGTATGATTCATGACGAATTAGAAATAATTGTATTCTAGTAGACATTATGGATAAGCTGGAAGAATTAATTCGCAATTTCGCCATGTCCGTATGATTTACCACATCTCAATTTCCGTTATGAAATACGGTATTGATGTCAATAAAACTAAAGTCGTCTAGAAGAACTGAATTAGTATTGTCATGCACACGCTTTCTGAAATAATTCAACAATTATGTATTACCTTTTATCTGCCCCCTCTTTTATAAAAAGACTTAGAGTTGTGTTTTCCCTTAAAATCCAACATAACACATTAGGTACCTCTTTAACTTTTTTCACCTCCTTTCTTATTTATCAGAGTGGCATGTGTCGAGCTACATTTTTCAATATTGATTCACATTGCTTAAACATCACTTTAAAGCTATCAGTAAAGTGGCTTTTTTCATCTGGACTAGTAAAAGTATTGGTGTTTGGGTTAAAATGGGTAACAGTCGTGTTTTTTGTGGTTTTCTCAGAGAAAATGAAATCATAGTCTCTAGTGGGACATCAGTAAACTTACACACACAAGAATTTATAAATCTTAATTGATTAAAATCGGTTCCTTTACATAAATCTCAGTTATCTCCAACAAAATCAATAAATTGGAGTAGAAACTGCACCCTCCACGTAAACACGGGTCTATCTTGAAAGTCATCATCGTAAGCTTATACCTCCTTGGCAGAGACATTTCAAAGAATTCCAATGTACAAAGAGGCACGGTGAAAAAGTTCAACACTCGTGTCAATTTTACTGTTTATAGAACAATCGCCAGAGAAATCGTTAAAATATCTACCACTTAAAATGGGTAAACCGTAAACCCCAGGATTACAATTATACTAAATTAATTTATTCCTTCGTCTGCCTTTTTCTTAAAGGCGTATAAACCTTTTTTCATTACTATGAATACAATAGTTAAACAGAGCTTCAACATTTAAAAGTTAACCTTTATGTAAATTTTCGAATGAAATAAAATTTTTAGACGCACGGGTACGATTGTTGAATTCACCTACAACAATCACATTTCTGGATTCAGAATATTCAATGGTACAAGTGCGTCAAACAAAACATTTATAACATTTACAAATTTAAAATGCCATTGCGGATTAGTAGCACAAACCCACCATAGCGCACACATGCATCTGTTTGAAAGTCATTCAGAAAGTAAATCCCCTCCCCAATCACGAACTCCGTATAGGTGTGAATCTACCTCGTCACTTTGAATGGCGTTGGCCGGAAGTTGGCGCCCGCTCTCAATCATCCAGGTACGACTGCTATCTGGCTTCATTCTGTGAGGAACGGAGTCTGGTTACAGCTCCTGTCGCATTCTCTACAGGGACACCATGGTAGAGCCTTCAATTGAAGGAAAGCCCATTACATATCAACTTGACACTTTCGCACTGCCTGAGCATAGGGCACAACTCGCGATTTTTGTCCTCAATTTTCGCAGGAAACTGTTCATTAATTCAATATCCGGAGCCTGTGATTTTCAATGACCTGTCTCGGACTAGTTTCAGGCCCTTGTACTAAACAATTCCAGCTTCGAAAGGTCGATGCTTGCAGTTCAAGACCTTGCCAACAATGCCGAGCTCATAAATATTTGAAATCACACAGTTAAACTTCAGGGTCCTCACCTGGATGTTCCTCCTTTAGCTAATAGATTTGAAGGTTTTCTTTGTAAGTCTATCACAAGATCCTTGTGTCTATTTCTCTCAAAAATTATCAGAGGTCTTGTAATTTGTCCAGATTTATGGTGGTGTCAACTGAATGTTTGTCTTCAGCAGCTTTAAGTATTGGTCACATTAGCGTTGTTATGATCCAGACAAGACTAGAATTTTGCCATTCTTATCAATCATGGTCTGGGTTCCCTTTTCCATTTTATGGGACCACACAGTTATCAACGTCGATGTTTTTCATTTTCTGCTCTATGTGATGGCTATGATTCAGATCTTTCTGGACGGGATCAATCTTTACGACTTGGATTTCATTGTGCTTAAGACATGTATCTAACCTATCAAACAGTTTATTTATACGCTTCACAACCACCTAGATTGCTTGGTAGAGATAGATTGTTTAAAGGTCGTGGTGCAATAGAACAAAGTGGATCATTAACACTTACTATACACACACATATACGTCCATAATTCTGTTCGTGTGAATTCGCAAAGTACATATATATACCATGGTCATTAGAGCATGACGATATTTCGATGATGGTCACTCTATGGAATTGTACTTACTGACCAGGTAGCTATTATAGGGTATATATATATATATAATCATTCTAACACTATCGGTCCAAATATGGTTAGGATCAGCTGGGACGTTCAAAGTTCGATTCATTTATTTTACAAATTTTAATATTAATTTATAAATAAAAGATGCCCAGCCAAACAGTTGCTTAAATATAACAAGTTGAAAGACAATTTCTCCTTCTATACATAAACGCAATTGTTAAGATAAAACTCCGGGTCAAGACATTTTGAAATGAATTTAAATTGACTCTTGTCATCTAATTTAGAAAACAAAAACAAAAACAAAATAAAATTTTCATACTTTTTCACATCATCAAAAAACGAAAATCATCTTAGGCTCTAAACTATGTGATATTCAGTATAAAATCTTTTCTAGTTCGTTATGCTGCCAAAATACAGATCTAGAATGTGTCCGCTTCATTGTTGAAGGGGAGAGAACCACTTCAAACACCAAATAACACTTTGCTTGTGAGTAAATATAAAATATGTTCATCAATGGTTACCTTACTTTCATCATCAAATGAAGATGGTACCATTTTTCTTTGTGTTAAATCTCAACTTCTGATGTTCAGCTTATATTCTGTATTTTGTTGTATAATTAGCATATAAGATGGTACAAAAGACACACAAGTGAATAACACCTTTTAATACAAATTTTAAGTGAGATACTGTGAAGCTTGAGTTTATTCTACTACATCATACAGCTGTTTTGCCGTAGGACTCGTCAATGATGCTAAGGGTCTAAACCTTGGCGGCAACTGAGGAAAATCAAGTGATTGAAAGAAATGTCAAAATCTGGATTGTAGGTTCACTAGACTATAATTCAGTAAATTTTATATCTCTGATAACTTTAGAAGAACATTAATATAAATTATTTGAAATTTATTTATACGAGAAACAACTGTAGAGTGTTAAGATATTCTAGACTTTTTGGACTAATCATAGACCTTTTTCAACTAATTTTTAAATCCGATTTCCGTGAAGCTTTATAACTTTATAACTTCAAGCATCCAATCTACATGTTTAGTGTGGGATCTTTGTTACCTCCTTATGCCTTTAATACCCCTCATTACACGACTAAAAGTAGAGCATATTCAATTAAAGAGTTGAATAATTCATATTAAAAAGATGATAAGTCCTTTCACCGCTAAGCGAATACTTCACAAACAATATAGCTTATGTTCTGTTGGTAGAATTTCAAATTTCATGGATTGAAAAGTACATTTTGTCTAAATATTGTTTAAACCATATCCGACACCTGTTCTTATTCTCTTTGTACGTTTTCTGGAGTCTCTGTGTAAATATTTGTTTCTGAATATTTTGTCCTAGTCTTAATGAATTTGAGTTTAGTTTATGTTGACACGTTGATATTTTCTTGTTTTTTATTTCTTTTTTTTTCTTCTTTTGTTTGTTTTTTGTTTGTTTGTTTGGGGTTTTTTTTAGCAATAAATCGTTTTTTTCACAATGAAATTCATACGAAGTATAAGTGATTTCATTTCTACAATGCACAACATCTGGTTTGTTGGTATTTTACGTTTTCTACGCCAAGAAGGCAAAATTTCAAAACTACCGTATTTTTATGTTTTAAGCGTTTTTTAAGTCAATGTCACGTGTAAAAAAATGTGTCAAAATTAAACCTGAAAAAAAACCTTAACACCATTGTTTTAGACCACGTGATTGTTTATTACATAGCTACATGAAATAATACACTTTACGTCACACAGGTGACATCAGACATGCTGATTATCTTTTTTATATCTAAATATATAATTAACACTGGGGATCACAAGTTAAAGACTAGATAAAGGTTGTAACAATTAATTATGACACATGTTTGCATTTGGATCTGACAATTGTGTCTGGTACCATTGTGTTTTAGACTGAATGGTTCCTTAGCTATACAAATCACATATATATACACACATATATATACACACATATTTATAGTCAATTCTGTAAAAATGCTGTACAATTGTATAAATGTACCTTTTTATATTACACGTTATTAAAGGTTATAAAAGGGACATTAAATACTTATTATAATTTCTCAAGATATACTTTATGTTTAACAAATTTCAGCTCTTCAATTTACGTTTCAATCATCAAAAATTGATAAAAAACATATATATTTCTGTAAAAAAATAAATTATACTTTTGAATAAGAATTGAAGCATTTATCACAATAGATCATAACTAAGTACACAGCCAATAGTATACAATAGTGTTTTTGTCCTCGGGTTAGGACATGCACAAGTTCTTATTACAGATAGTTTTATATTTAAAAAATAGATAATAGTAATTTGTAATTCTTTTAAGCTCCAGAAACGTTCCAAAAAGGTTTATCAAAAATCAAAATAAAAAATCACCCGCACTCTATACACAATTATGAGATCTTAAGTCTGTATTTCTATATAAAACATTCTTTAAACTATCATCAAGTAAGGAGTATTCATACCAACTAAAGGAAAAAAAAGCGGTTATGAATGACACGGATTTCTTAATAAAATGTAACGGTGAAATTGATTTAAAAGATAAATTTGTTCATGTAGAATGATATGTTTAATCATTGGATAATACGAAACGAAATAACCTTTAATCTCGATAACATAGTAAATTTTATAGCACAAAGCAATTACACCGTGAAAGTTCGTGATTGAAGAGAGAAAATGTTGTTGTGATATACAGGATGATGATTAAAACAAGAACGTGCTTAAAATGTACAGGATAATGATTAAAACAAGAACGTGCTTAAAATGTACAGGATGATGATTAAAACAAGAACGTGCTTAAAATGTACAGGATGATGATTAAAACAATAACGTGCTTAAAATGTACAGGATGATGATTAAAACAAGAACGTGCTTAAAATGTACAGGATGATGATTAAAACAAGAACGTGCTTAAAATGTACAGGATGATGATTAAAACAAGAACGTGCTTAAAATGTACAGGATGATGATTAAAACAAGAACGTGCTTAAAATGTACAGGATGATGATTAATACAAGAACGTGCTTAAAATGTACAGGATGATGATTAAAACAAGAACGTGCTTAAAATGTACAGGATGATGATTAAAACAAGAACGTGCTTAAAATGTACAGGATGATGATTAAAACAAGAACGTGCTTAAAATGTACAGGATGATGATTAAAACAAGAACGTGCTTAAAATGTACAGGATGATGATTAAAACAAGAACGTGCTTAAAATGTACAGGATGATGATTAAAACAAGAACGTAAAAGTGAGTATTTTCAATTTAACAAAACTGATTGCTTTTGTATCTTAAACCAAACTGTCATAGCTTATACATGTCTTTTCTGTTATGAATGTTTTGATACGTTCATTCAAATATACTAAGGTAACTCTATATCAAAGGGATCGGACACAATTTCTTGTATGTTACTAGACTCTCTGCTGGTATTACAACATACAATAACTACATATAACACGTGATGGCCTGTTTTATACCAATTATAAATCTTCATATGAGAAATATTATACAGAAAGGAAGTAGACGACAGAAAGATAAAAAAAGGGAAGTTCTAATGACCTAGGTTATACAAATATGTGCCAAACATCATAACACTTTTTACACGGGAAATCACGAGAAAAGAAAAGCAACACTTTCATTTGAATTACGTCGAAATCTTGCTGTGGTGATAATATGTGATGAAATGTTGAGTTGAAGTTAATGAAAAGTCTACACAGTTCAATAGAGTAGTGAAAATACGACTTCATTCAAAGTGTTATCACACTCCGATGATTGTCGTTGATTGCGTTATCCGTTCCTTTCCACAGTTTCACAAAGAATTTTATTAATCACTTAAATACTTTGGTGGTGACTCGGACCTCTCATCGTACGGGGGAGGGTAAATTGGAGACATGGGAGGAGGAGGTGAGATCGGAGACAAAGACAAAGAAGGGCATTCACGGGTTAAATGGAAGCTCGCCGGTAATGTGTAGGTGAACACTCCATTTTGGTACCGGTTTTGGCAGCTAGGACATGATGTAGTGGTTGTAGTATAAGCTGAAACAGAAAATATCGTTTAAAAATGACTGTTACGGGTTACACATATTTAAAAATAATGTTGAAAAAAACAAAACAATCATTTCTTTTTTAAATTGGTGGTAAAAAAACATTTATGTCGTCTTTGTAATATATGTACGATAAATGGGTTCAGCGAAAACAACAGAAATTAAAGATTCAAAATTTATAAAACTGTTTCTGGATTAAATTTATTTAATTGCATAGACACAGTAAAGATGAGCGCCGTCTATCCCTATCTTCACCCCAATATTTGTTCCTTCTCAAATTATAGGTATTCCTCGTTGCATAGGATGTGATGAGCCATTGGACTGCATTTACCTTCTGTCTACTCGAGAATTTTTTATCGTAACGTTACAAGTCTAAAGACCCATTTTGAAACTGTTCGGATTTGAAGAATTCTATGTTATCTGAATTTTTAGTGTCGTACTCGTCTAATGTACAACGTATGGAGACCTGATTTACTTACAAACGGAAGTTGTATGCTTGAAACTATCGTCAAGGTTTCTGGGGTGGATTGCTGATGTTCGCATTCTAGCTGAATCACGTGACGTTTTTGCGAACATGCAACATATACAGACAGAAAATACTATTATAGCAATGATTCCGACGGTTATTGCAATGGCCACGCCCACTAATCCTCCAACGTCTCTGTAAAATAAATGAATCAATGATTGAAACAATAATTCGTTGCTTTTCTTAATTTTTCGTTTCCAGTAACGTGAAATTAAAAAAAAAAATTGTAATGATTTATTATAACTTGTCCAATTAAACGAATAACGATGAAGATGGGGGATAAATAAGAACTATTCAGTCATTTTTCTAAACTTTTGTCTCCACATAGTAAAGACTATATACATACTTACGATCTATCACCATTGATTGGTTATATGTCAGATGCAATAACCGTGTATCTATAACTTGTATCAATTCAGTGAGACAGTAAATTTGAAAAGACGGACAAATGTTGTGTATTTTGAACATGCCATTGTCCTTCATGGACTCTTCAAATCAGCACTGAGAGCGGCAAAAAGCGTCGGAAATAAACTTAGTTAATAAATATTGAATAAATATTGAAACAAATATAAAACTTATATTACGTTACATTTTTCAACAAATTCACACCTGTGAGTAGGGGTCGAACTACAAATCTCGGATCTACACCTGTTATAAGGGTTCGAACTACAAATGTTGGATCTGTACCTATGAGTAGGGATCGAACTACAAATCTCGGATCTACATATGTGAGTAGGGATCGAACTACAAATCTCGGATCTGTATCTGTGATTAGGGGTTGAACTACAAATCTCGGATCTACACCTGTGAGTAGGGATCGAACTACAAATCTCGGATCTACACCTGTTATAAGGGTTCGAACTACAAATGTTGGATCTGTACCTATGATTAGGGATCGAACTACAAATCTCGGATCTACATATGTGAGTAGGGATCGAACTACAAATCTCGGATCTGTATCTGTGATTAGGGGTTGAACTACAAATCTCGGATCTACACCTGTGAGTAGGGATCGAACTACAAATCTCGGATCTACACCTGTTATAAGGGTTCGAACTACAAATCTTGGATCTGTACCTATGATTAGGGATCGAACTACAAATCTCGGATCTACACATGTGAGTAGGGATCGAACTACAAATCTCGGATCTACATATGTGAGTAGGGATCGAACTACAAATCTCGGATCTGTATCTGTGATTAGGGGTTGAACTACAAATCTCGGATCTACATATGTGAGTAGGGATCGAACTACAAATCTCGGATCTGTATCTGTGATTAGGGGTTGAACTACAAATCTCGGATCTACATATGTGAGTAGGGATCGAACTACAAATCTCGGATCTACATATGTGAGTAGGGATCGAACTACAAATCTCGGATCTGTATCTGTGATTAGGGGTTGAACTACAAATCTCGGATCTACACATGTGAGTAGGGATCGAACTACAAATCTCGGATCTACACCTGTTATTAGGGGTCGAACTACAAATCTCGGATCTGTACCTGTCTTCGGTTCTACAAACCTAGCTATCGCGGCCCTAACGAAGAAAAAATAACAACTTACTTCGTACAGCATTCGTCTCCTTTTCCACAGCAGTAGCCACTACAGTAGTTGTATTTCTCTTCTATACTGTCATAACAAAGGTCGCCTCCTCTACAACGACCTGCAAGAAAGAACCGAATAAAAAACACCTTGAAATATAGTAACTGTGTTGTAGAATATTCAACAACTCACTTAGTAATATCCATGTTGGATAATAAAATTTCTATGATCTAGAAACAAAGGTAAGTGTAATTAAGTTTTCTAAGTTTCGTAGCTGTATAAACAGGTACATGTGCGTGACGGGAAGTAAACTTTCAATTAAGTATTTCAATTGGTTTGATGAATACAACGATACGTTCAATGATGAAATCAGTAAGCAATACATCGGAACGATATTACCGATGGTCATTTGATATCATTTCAGCTCCCCCCCAACCAAATATTTCCATCTTGTGACTGGAAAGACATATCCCTCTTCTATCGATATATCGATACTTAAAAGGGAATTTTTTAAAAATATATTCGACAGCAAAACGGTGACTACACATGCTTACAAAAGATTATGTGCCGTGTGTATGTATGATATAGTATATTTATTTGTGTTTGTTGGAGTGATTGCTCTTCCAATTCATTACTAAACATCTCATTTTATTTATTTGCAATTTTTAGGTTATCTTTTTAATCATTTATAGCTGCAGAATCTTGTGCCCTTCACTAACGTTTTAGAATTGAAAACAAGCGTGTTAATACCAAGAAAGTTCTTGTTTAACGTAGAATGTGAAATAATTATAAAGTTTTAAACAGGAAATGATACGGAGTGAGTGCCCGGAGTTTGGATCTGTGTTTGTGACCAGTGTCCAGTGGCAGACCTTATGTGTTTGTGACCAGTGTCCAGTGGCAGAACTTATGTGTTTGTGACCAGTGTCCAGTGGCAGAACTTATGTGTTTGTGACCAGTGTCCAGTGGTAGAACTTATGTGCTTGTGATCAGTGTCCAGTGGTAGAACTTATGTGTTTGTGACCAGTGTCCAGTGGCAGAACTTATGTGTTTTTGACCAGTGTCCAGTGGCAGAACTTATGTGTTTGTGACCAGTGTCCAGTGGTAGAACTTATGTGTTTGTGACCAGTGTCCAGTGGTAGAACTTATGTGTTTGTAACCAGTGTCCATTGGCAGAACTTCTGTGTTTGTGACCAGTGTCCAGTGGCAGAACTTCTGTGTCTGTGACCAGTGTCCATTGGCAGAACTTATGTGTTTTTGACCAGTGTCCAGTGGCAGAACTTATGTGTTTGTGACCAGTGTCCAGTGGCAGAACTTCTGTGTTTGTGACAAGTGTCAAATGGCAGAACTTCTGTAT
The DNA here is from genome assembly GCF_031769215.1 of Ylistrum balloti. Taxonomy (NCBI): domain Eukaryota; kingdom Metazoa; phylum Mollusca; class Bivalvia; order Pectinida; family Pectinidae; genus Ylistrum; species Ylistrum balloti. The sequence goes on along the minus strand of NW_026782290.1, from coordinate 220,097 downwards.
TTGTGACCAGTGTCCAGTGGCAGAACTTATGTGTTTGTGACCAGTGTCCAGTGGCAGAACTTCTGTATTTGTGACAAGTGTCCAGTGGCAGAACTTATGTGTTTGTGACAAGTGTCCAGTGGCAGAACTTCTGTATTTGTGACCAGTGTCCAGTGGCAGAACTTATGTGTTTGTGACAAGTGTCAAGTGGCAGAACTTCTGTATTTGTGACAAGTGTCCAGTGGCAGAACTTATGTGTTTGTGACCAGTGTCCAGTGGCAGAACTTCTGTGTTTGTGACCAGTGTCCAGTGGCAGAACTTATGTGTTTGTGACCAGTGTCCAGTGGTAGAACTTCTGTGTTTGTGACAAGTGTCCAGTGGCAGAACTTATGTGTTTGTGATCAGTGTCCATTGGCAGAACTTCTGTGTTTGTGACCAGTGTCCAGTGGCAGAACTTCTGTGTTTGTGACCAGTGTCCATTGGCAGAACTTATGTGTTTTTGACCAGTGTCCAGTGGCAGAACTTATGTGTTTGTGACCAGTGTCCAGTGGCAGAACTTCTGTGTTTATGACAAGTGTCAAGTGGCAGAACTTCTGTATTTGTGACCAGTATCCAGTGGCAGAACTTATGTGTTTGTGACCAGTGTCCAGTGGCAGAACTTATGTGTTTTTGACCAGTGTCCAGTGGCAGAACTTATGTGTTTGTGACCAGTGTCCAGTGGCAGAACTTCTGTGTTTGTGACAAGTGTCAAGTGGCAGAACTTCTGTATTTGTGACCAGTATCCAGTGGCAGAACTTATGTGTTTGTGACCAGTGTCCAGTGGCAGAACTTATGTGTTTTTGACCAGTGTCCAGTGGCAGAACTTATGTGTTTGTGACCAGTGTCCAGTGGCAGAACTTCTGTGTTTGTGACAAGTGTCCAGTGGCAGAACTTCTGTATTTGTGACCAGTGTCCAGTGGCAGAACTTATGTGTTTGTGACCAGTGTCCAGTGGTAGAACTTCTGTGTTTGTGACCAGTGTCCAGTGGCAGAACTTCTGTGTTTGTGACAAGTGTCAAGTGGCAGCACTTCTGTATTTGTGACCAGTGTCCAGTGGCAGAACTTATGTGTTTGTGACCAGTGTCCAGTGGCAGAACTTCTGTGTTTGTGACCAGTGTCCAGTGGCAGAACTTCTGTATTTGTGACAAGTGTCCAGAGGCAGAACTTAAGGAATAGTATCGGAGAAACATCGAAACAGACAGATAAGATAATTCTTTGGTTAACCATTAAACATATAAACGTCATTTATAACTCTGGAACAAATTATTTAAGCCTAGTCTACTTACCTATAACAGTCAGTACACTAATTAATAAAATCCATCCATTGTGATAATGAGTCTTCATAATTATCAACGAAACTTCATAAACCAGCTATCTGTTATAAATGTCGCAGATAAAATAAGTTAAAATAAACACCATAACTCTTCACCCTGGTAGAACAAGCCCTCGGTACTCTACCCTTTAAATCGTAAACAAGTATATTCATTCTAGATTACAATACTTAGGTGTCGTTAGTTCGAGCTACGTCACAATTAACAATGGGCCCCTGTGCAATCGGCGGACCATCATTGTACACAATACACATATACACGTGAACAAAGCTGTTTAAAATAACCCCTGATATACTTTTCTATCAATTTTTATCATGCTTATCCTAATAGCTCATCAGTACATGTGCATATTCACGCCAACGACAAATACATTAACATAATATCATAATGTTACGGAACTTTTGGTGTTCATGTCAAATAGAAAAAAACAATCATTCATTCGATGTTTAATATGGACTTGAACCTGTATCTGTGCTTCGTGTTATGTGAAGCGTGACTGGTGTTTTTTTGCCCAATGGCGACGAGTTCGCACGACATAACTGTTAACGTTTTTGTATGAGGATAATAGATTGATCTAAACGATACATGATATGTTTACATTAACAATGATCGGCGGGGATTTAAATGCAATACAATGCTGTAATTAGATTAGGTTTTTTAACTGTAATTTTTTTTGTTACACGTGTTTGGTACAAACTCAAACCACAGTTATTGACCCCAGAGTACCCGTTTATGTAGGAGTGAATCATGAGATAAAGTCAGTACTTATTTAAGGATTTTGTCCTCAGATTGACGTTTCTAAGCTGGTGTATCACACCTAGAACAATAGATTCCACAATTCTAATATTGTCTGTCAGTATCGTGATCATTCTTCTCAGCAAACATCAGAGAAAGTGGGCGTGGACGCGAGTGTACTCAATATAGATACCCTTTATATAAATATATTTGCTATACACAACCTTGATGTAACGATATGCCATGATACCCTAACAATTAGGAATTACGGGTTAAGCGATCCATTAGTCACCTCCCAGCATCTTGTTATATCATAAAGGAGTTTAATTGTCGGATGAGTTCCCCAATTATAGTTCTAAGAAGCGGGCGCTTTGAGAAATGCATCAAAAAGCATCTGTGCCTGTTCAACAACAAGAGTCTCACTTACTTACACCCAGCCAAAGGGTCACTGACACACATTGACCTGTCATTCTGCTACCCTCTCAAACTATCTCTAACTGGAGTGTAAGTGTGAGAGTGATCACAACAGGTCACTACTTGATGAACCTCCACCTCGGGGAAACATGTTCAAAACAGATTAGTCATTGTTCCAAACATTTTGCGAGAAGGAAATCAATAAGGCAGATTAATGCACAGATGAACTGTGATAAAACAAACGATATCAAAGTCCATCAAAGTTCATGCCGCTAACACGTCTTCACTACTTGGACTGGTGCAGCACAGCTGAAATTAAATCATCAAAAACCGGCATTCAATCAAGCACATTTCAATCCAAACTATGAAAAATAACCTCAACCAAAACGAAAAAAAAAACATATTCCAACATTAAGTTTATAAGTTCATGATCTGTGTGTTTGGTTTTCAGACATTGTTTAAAACGAAATTCTGCTGTCCCGCCGTCGACTATTAAACAGGTTTAAGTTATTTAGCCATGATTCAACAATTTGGTCACACTATTCCAGATACATGTAATGGAAGCAAGTTTCTCTGAACTGATACACAGACGATTCAAAAACGGGAAACGAGTTGCTTCAATATGCTGTACCGGGAACTATAGCGCTTCCATTGTCTTCCTGTTGATAATTCTATATTCTCTGCTGAAGCACGTGCCATTGATTTGGCACTCGGTTTAAGGTAGCAACCCCGAAACAGTGTGCTCAAACTCTCAAAGTCATAACATGTATTGTATTTATAATGATAATGTCTTCTATCTTCTCATTAGTATGTCAATAACGCAAGTTTTAGTTATATCCGTAACAAGGATGTTTGTTGTAAATATTTATTATGTCCGTAACACGCGTCTTTGCTATAAACTTTCGCTATGTCCATAACATGGGTGTTTGTTATGTCCATAACATGGGTGTTTGTTATTAACATTTGTTATGTCCGTAACACGGGTGTTTGTTATGTCCATAACACGGGTGTTTGTTAGTAACATTTGTTATGTCCGTAACACGGGTGTTTGTAAGTAATATTTGTTATGTCCGTAACACGGGTGTTTGTTAGTAACATTTGTTATGTCCGTAACACAGGTGTTTGTTATTAACATTTGGTATGTCCGTAACATGGGTGTTTGATATGTCCGTAACGGGTGTTTGTTAGTAACATTTGTTATGTTCGTAACACGGTTGTTTGTTAGTAACATTTGTTATGTCCATAACACGGGTGTTTGTTAGTAACATTTGTTATGTCCGTAACACGGGTGTTTGTTATGTCCGTAACACGGATGTTAGTTAAAATCCTAAAATCCAGTGTAGATTGTAACTTTTAACATACTTCAATATTATGTCACTTTTGGGTCATTACAAACACAAAAAAATTAAATGTATCTCCATGTATTTTTCAGTCAAATCTGTCGTTCACGTATAAATACGTTAGCCAATATGTCTATTAGATCGACATGGCTTTTATCTACAAGTATTGTCAAATCACGATATTTTCAATAGAAATCACTTTAAAATGCCCGTATTAATTTGGCAACAGTGCTCGTGTACTGTGTACATACTACACCCTCACAGCGCCTAGTGAGTTCACCTGTACACAAGACTAAGGTAGATACAAAGTATATATATAAATAATATCCCTTGTCGTGTAACCCTTAATTGAATTAGTGAAAGTGTGGTGACGTCTGGACATGTTATAAGACGAAATACTACCGGATTTCACTATAATCTCCGCCCGAACGTGTAATCATCACCTCTACCATGTAATGCTGGACTAGATCGAACACTATGGGGATAACTGGGAGAGACAAGTGTTCTCAGCTGGTTTTGTCAAAAGGTTTCAGTACATTTTAAGCATGTGATGCTTGACGAAGAAAGTCATGTTTTCTTCCAGTTGATATCATGGATTCTAAAAGATGGCTGACGAATTGGAATCATCTGTGTTTCCTAGGTATTTATATTCTCCATTTTTTTAATTAGTGACCATGGATATATACAATAGTTATTTACGGAGCAATGAAAATTTGATTTGGTGGTCACGCGGAAATTTACCCGTTTTATATCATTAAATCATTTTCTTTACACATTTGACATCCAGCAGATACAGGTATTTATTTTAATCGTCAAATGTTCGTCCACCGGGGTCGCAAAAATAATTTTGTTCGCTCCAGTTGGCGATTGTCCCGCTATATATCATCATTGTTGTGTCGTGGTAATTGCATTCCATTGTGTTAAATGTAGTGTTAAAAATTATTGTATACAACGGCCACTAACCGTAAAGTTAGTTTTTCTGTGTATTTGCTCCTGTCGTTATAACAATGAACTACAATGCATCATTACTTTAACTTTCTGTACGTCCCTGTAACTACTTAGGACGAAATAATAAAAATGTCGTGTTCTCTATAACTCGATCTCGACAAGACGACCCGTTGGTATCCGGATAAGACGGTGAAGGAGCGACAGACGCGGTAGTCAGTGTAGCTGTATAGGAATGTAACAACCGAAGGAAAAGATTACACGGAAATTTGTGATGCGATTTCAAAATGTCAACTCTGTTATTTGTCGTGATTTCATAATGTCGTATTCCGGCGTTAAAAAAATGTACCGATTCCTATTTAAAATGGTTACACTGAATAACGTAATTTTTGAACAATTATTAAAATTCGAAATCCAGGCCTGAATCATGCATGATATATACATGATTTCAGTTTACTCAAACAACAGTTCTTTATTCATTCATATTTTTCACTTGTGTCATTTTTAAAGAGTTCTTTATAATTTTTTTAGGACGCGAAGAACCTATGATACGTACAAACCAGAATTGTTAACCCCGGATTTTGGTTTGTTTTTTACCGGATATCTGTTTACAAGCACGCATTGTATTATTGCATTAAAGCGGTTTAAGTACGAATTTTAATGGCCGCATTGAACAATCCATCTTATTCATTTTTTTTTATTCATGTGTAAACTCTCAACTGTCAGAGCGAAAGCACGCCAACACATCGCGACGACAAGTTGACGAATTAACAAGAATGAGCGTGATCAATGTCCCTTGTCTAAGGCTAAGTTTCACGATACCTACCTAGAATAGTTTCCTTGGTTCTGACTGACCCTCATATTGTACCGTTAATCGAGTCGTGACTTAAAATCTGTCAGACACATTTATATAGACAGCAAAGCATATTTACACAAAGAAAACAAGCATAAATTTTACTTTCCAACGTGTACTTATATTTACTCAAACAGCAGATAACTGTATTTATTTTTGGACAAGTACGGTTCTCGCCGGTATATCATGGTGAAGTTGACAAATTTGAAGTAAAATAAATCATTTGATTGGTTCGCTGTGAATGTTTTATTGCCTTGGGGAATGCAAAGGGATTGGGCAAATTTCATAATCACTTGTGTGTCTTGTAAAAATCTTTGCCTCAACCTGCGAACCATTTTTTTTTCATTAATTCGAATAGTGGCAAAATTGAAAAATAATTCACACGTGTTCTTGACGTTTTTCTGAAATTATCAGATTTATGAAAAGTATTCAGTTCATGAAATTATATAAAACATTTAGAAAATTTGGTGTTATTTCATGTTTCATTTTATATAAAAGTGCATCTTTTACTCTTTCTTATATAAAAGTTGCAATTTTCGCCTTTTAAAAAAGTGTTTCAAACCTATCTAATATAATGATTGTTTTCCTCCAATCAATATCGATTTTTTTCGGTCGACACATATATTTAGGCTCCAATAAACAGCTACTGTACATTATGTTAAATTTCATGACATGTGCCATTCGCCTATATATCGTTTGTCCACTTTCATATAACAATAAAGTTATATATCTTAAACAAATCCACGAGAATTCATTAGTACAACTTACTACGATGTCATAAAACACTCCATGTCTAACGTCTATCGTAAATCTTTACGCAATCGTGTAGGGGGCGAGATATAGGACAACGGAGAAGAATGTGTGTTTGTGCAAACCACAGTCGTTATATTACACTCTGAAAAACTGCCAATCACCACAGCATAAACTTATAAATATTTAGAATTTATTAAGTTTTCGGGCCATTCGGTGAAAAGTCGCAGTCACTAAAATGATGTAACTGTTAGTAGGTGGCTATTTCAAACAATATCTAGAGAAGAGGTTAGAGTGCATTAATAAATTTGTCTAATCTATTAAGTGTATTTAATTGTCTCCAGTACATTTCTTGTGCATTCTTTTATTCCTAATCACAAAATCATTCACGTAATACACTGTAGAAAGGAGCTCACCTTTTTATCTATCACAAACATACTTATGTTTTGTTCCGTTTTAACCATTATGTACTATGAGATTGTACATGTTAAGTATCATGTCATCCCTTAAATGAGTTCAAGACTTGAAGAGTTACGTCCTTTATCGAAGAACGTGACATGGAACAAAAAGCAAAATATCTCAAGCCGCCATGATTTGTAAAATGTGAGTAACTGGTATCACGGCAAATTTATATATCGTGACAATTTTCATGAACGGCTATTGTTGATAAGTGGGCTGTTGATAAGGTCATTATGTAATGAGCACAAGTGATCAAGTTCTCCTGTATTAATTGCAAATATGTATTACACTTTTACAGTGGTGCTGTTGTTTGTTGTTGTGAACGGGAACGACAGTGAAATCAGAGAATCGAATACGTAAGTAGATTTTAAAAGTTCTGTCTCTAATAACAAATCTACGCATCATTCTTAATTACCTGAAGTACAAAAATGTATATCCCTTATCTTCGCTTTGTACTAATTGCTGAAATTGGAGGACAGTCCTTCTGTAGAAATAAATCATTTCAAATGTTTGTCAAGTCAAATCAAAGTTAAAATGTTGATATTCTTTGACCCTTCACAAAAACAAAAAAGAAAAAAAAACATAATGAGAACATTCTTGTTGCAGGACCAGGGTCAGGACGACAGTTCTGGTGACACGAATTGTCATCCCGATATTGACTATTGGAGGACTGTCTCTGGGTTACTTCCTGTTCAGGGGATGGATTAGGTTTTCCTGTAGTCGCCAGAAGACAATTGATGGGGTATCCAATGTTTGATTGTGTATGGTTAGAGTGACTGATTCTTCTGCAGCAAGGAGGGGCCAGATTTCTGATGTAGAGACTAGAGATGGACAGGAAACGATGGTTATGTTACCTTCCGGGGATGGACGTGTGTACAATAACCTAACGTATCAAAGGAATTAAGGAAAATTTTCTTTTCTTAAATACACAATCACATCATATAAAAGAATAAATGTCTTCATCGCATTCATTAAAGTTCAATTATATAGAGACGGACGCAGCATCGCATTTAATGTCATAAATTTAAAATTATTGCCCCATTAGGGATCTTTACTGTTTTCATGTTGCTCGACACTGAAATTGCGGTAAAGTGTAATTATACAATCACGGCATTTCAGTTGTCCGGAATTAATTCAAACACGCCTTAAACTATCAAAAATATTTTTACACTTAAGCTAAACAATAACGAGCAATATTGAAAGCCGAATTGCTACATGTAACGTCCATGAGTTTCCACCGGTACGCGTTTGGAAGTTAGAAATTAAATGGAAACTTCTATTTGGCTCTTTAAATTATCAACAGATATGTTATAATAGTACTTGTAAAAGTAAGCGTTTTGTCTACACATACATGTAGTTTTTTTAATGGGTGAAATGACGAAATAACGAATGTATTTCGAAATATTTGTCAGGTTTCCACGTAGCTGTTCTACTATAGTCGAAGGCGTGAACGTGCTGTCAACGAAAATGTCGTAATTGTGAAAACAAAGTGTTAGGCTGATGACAGTATGAACTGATAATATGTAAATCATGTGACAAGACTTTAACACTGTGCAATTCTGTGATAGCGCAAAGTTTAGTGCGTGTTAAATGTTACTTATGATGAATTGTGTTATCAAAGTGCAGTCATTCTAGAGTTTTACAACAAAAAGATTGAAAGTAAAATGTGTTTTGTTTTATTTTTATACAAATGAATATCATTATTTATGTGGAAAAAACAAGTTTATTGGTTTAAACATATCTTATTTGCCAAAAATTTGACAACAACGGATTGGGCACAAGTTATTTCAACATTATCAACGCCCTCTCCGATTAACATTTGTATAAATTTTAAGGTGATGGTATAACGGACACAACAGAAACATAATAACTAACGAACTTTCTATATACAATGCTGGTTTGTAGTAACTTAAATTGTAAATCTATTGCTGGCCCTTATATAAATTTGTACTATTCTAAAAATGTCTATATTAATATCGAAAGGTAATTGATTATCCCCAAAAAGTAGTAAATCAATATCAATTATGTGATTAAAACGTAGTATATTTAAGTCATTTAACATAGTAAGTCTCTGATTTTGGTAATTTGGACAAACGAAGAAGAAATGATAGTTATCTTCACAGGCAAAACCACAGCAACACATTGGAGAATTCACGAGATTCACACGGAAAAGATCGTAATTTAAAGAACTGCACGCATGTCTTAATTTTGTATGAATAATATTTAGTTTTCTCTCTCTCCATAATTGAAATAAGGGGGCGGAGTCAACTCTCTTTGACCAGAAAGCAAAGCCTTTTTAAAACGCCTAAGTGATGGTTGTAACCTGACCGATAAATCTAAATTATTCCATAAACGAATTGTGGAAGGGATGAACGACAAATTTGTATGTGATAATCTATAATTAGGTAAAGTGAAATTATTTCTATTTCTCAGGCTATACGGGTTAATTTGGTCTACAGTTGGTGGTGGCGATAAAACATTTAGAAAATTTGGTGTTTTTTCATGTTTCATTTTATATAAAAGTTGCAATTTGCGCCTTTTACGTCTTTCTAAAAGTGTTTCCAAACCTGATTCATAATATAATGATGCATTATTAACATAGGAAGGCAAACCTGTAATAATTCTAACATATTACATTCGTCGTTAGTACATCCGTCCCACACTTCGCACGCATCCTCAAAGATAGGTAAAATGAGTGTAAGATAAATTCTAGATAGGGTCTCCCTTTTAAGAATATATCTAAGTTTTCTCAAAACTTGAATACTATAAATATGGTCTCCCACTTACCTTTGGCTTTCAAAGTAACTCCTAGATGTCTATGAATTTCACTAAATTCTAAAAATATTCCATCAAACTGTAGTTCAAAATCCTCGAGATTATTAGCATTCGAAACAAACATTACATCAGTCTTACTTGGATTAACATTAACTAACCATTTTTTGGACCAGACATTTAATGCTTCTAAATCACGGTTCAGTAACGTAGAAATTTCATTGCAAGAAGAAGAAGTGTGCATTAGAAAGGTATCATCAGCAAAAAGACGTGATGCAGATTGAAAATTTTCAGCAACATCATTGATATAAACAGGAAAAAGCAACGGAGCAAGAATTGACCCTTGAGGAACTCCAGCTTTAATGAACCCTATATCCGAAACAGAATTACCAACAAAAACTTGTTGATATCTATGAGAGAGATAATTTTCTAACCATTTCAACAAATCTCCAGAAATATTATAAGACTTTAATTTTATTAGAAGGCCCTGATGCCAAACCCTATGAAAGGCCTTCGATATGTCACAAAAAACCAGACATGCGTGCTTCTTCTCATCTAAAGATTAACAAACTCTATGAAAAATTTCCATTCAGTGATAAACGGTTGAATGACCTGACATAAATCGCGATTGGTGTTCAAGAAAAAGAGAGTTATTTAACAAATGATTATGAACATGTTTAAAAACGATTCTTTCAAAAACTTTACCAACAGCAGATAATAATGAAATAGGTCTATAATTTGTAGCGTCGTGTTTGTCACCTTTATTTTTATAAAGAGGCATAACCTTGGCTTTTTCCCAAGCCTTAGGGTAAATTCCACTAGTAAGGGATAGATTAAAAAGTAGCATTAGCGGTTTACAGACAGTATTTGCAGTGAATCTCAACATGTGATGACTAATGCCATCACTTCCTGAAGCTTTTCCAAGTTTCAATATTCGTAAAATGTGTTTGATCTCCGAAGCTTCTATCCTAACAGTGTGGAGACGACTCTCTGTCCTGTATCCTGGATTATAGTGTTAATTACCGTTCTCACCTCAATTAAGATCAGAAACTTATGTCAAACTACGAACGAATGTGATTAGATCAACCAAAGTTATATCACTGCAAGAGTACAGTGATCCCTTCTTTTCATTAGTTTTTTAAGCAACATTTCAAAAAATTACACTTTGGTTGCTATGGAGATTTGCAGCTGTCAAATCAAATTGAAAATTTGAGATCATGTTGTGCATATTATCCCAGTAGGATTCTATTGTATTTCTATGATAAAGGAAAAGGAAACAAAAATCGCTTAAAAAATAAACAATAATTCTTGTTAAATAAACAAAAAATCCAAAAACGCATATTTCTATGACACAAATTTTGACGCCTGTAACGGGAGACATTTTTTCTTTTAATTACGCTCTATTATTTTTTTACCCTTTCCAAAACCAGCACCAAAATTTTTTTTTTATTTTGAGCATCAGATTTTCATTTATCCTTAATAGGGCTTGAGAAAATATGTCTTCCCTCAAGGATTCGTCAATGTGCTGAGGGTCTTAATCGTGAAAATGAGGATGACACATAGAATAGTTTGGATGAAACACTAAATCTACAAATATGTCTACAAACCTAATGCTATTGGTCAGACATTCTTATGTTATCAAGATAGATGTTTTTTATGAAAAAAGAATTGTAGATAAAACATGAGACAATTAATATCTAATAAAAAAACAATACATTTGTATAATTTAATTGACAATTAACTGCTTTAATGAAATGAAACATTTTTGTTCTCTTTGAAAGAATAAGCTAGTAATCAGAATTATCCAGTATATATTTGTTTATCATATGGGATAAGTCCTATTTTCACCGAGTATTCAGCAGAGCTAGGATGAAGCTGACTGGGCATGGCCTTTATCCCTGCCGCTGCGAGTCTTGGGTCCCGTTCATTCAGTACGTTTCCAGATTCGGGCCGGACCTGTGAAAGGTACTTCAGCACAACGGAACCCAAGATATCTCTCAGGGTCTGGCAAACAGTCCTCATCAGTCTTATATATGTACATTTGTACCTGTATTTTACGTTCAGACTTCCATAAATGACTTAAATATTTGTACTATTTCATACATCTTTAAAATGTTTGAATTCTAACGGATTTCAAATGTGTGTAGCAATTGTTTAACATCATAGGTAAATCTAATGTGACGACGTAGTGAATTATATAGGAAACGTACAGACAATATACATACAGATGAAAATCAAAAGCCATTTAAAGGGTGAAAGCCACTACTTCAAGTCAGTCGCAAGCTTATTCTTATTTCTAGGCAATAGATATACGGAGGCGGTATCAGCCTTACCTTTTCCTGAACGTTTCTACTGTTAGGCTCTCCAATGGAACTATTTGGGTTATATATAAACGTAATATCTTCTTATGTCTATTTTTCAACATTATTTATTTTGCATATCGTTACTTTAATATTTTAAAGCAGTTTCCAGTAGCAATTGATCTAATTACAGCGAAGAGGAGTGTCTTGTGGCAATCAGAGAACTCTGAAAAAGTTTAAAGGTAAATGTACAGCTCATCAAAATAAGATAATATACATAAGATCTTAAATCAATTTTAATTTCAAACGAGATTCGATGAAACATAATTTTAAATTTTCCATAGGATCTTTTATGAAATTAAAACGAACTCTAGTTACTTTTGATCACATAATTTAGAAAAATTATATTTTGACAGATTTAAAAGTAAAAAAGCGAAGGACAAAGTTAAATGAACGCCGCCATATTTTGCGTGCATGACATAACATCATACTTCATATTATGACATCGCTATCGATCTCTGACTGGCGTATCCAATCAAAAACGTTCCAGGATGTATTACATTTGTGACATTCACTCAAAAATATCCCCTGGTTAACAGGCGTATTGTGCAATGAAAATATAGTTTTTACGTACCTATCTTTATGCCTATGTTTGTTTTATCGTTGGATTCACACATACGTTTGAGTAATACAGTATATATGCAGTAATTGTTTTACAAAACTGACATATTAAGAAAATCCGAAATAATCATGTTTCTTCCATTGCAATTTCGTTGACGACAGATACTTTCGCGTAGTCTTCTGTCTCTCTAACAACTTGGACGCACAAGAAAACAAAACCGGATGCTAACACCAGGGCACATCCGGCTAAGTAAAACGCTGGCTTGTACCGCTCCACTTCATCATAACTCATTCCCACAGCATCTGCAACAATGTCAACACCTACGGTGATTAAATGTGCATTCGTGTAATCAGAAATATTAAATATAAATATAAACTTTATTTATTTTACAACAATTGCGAAACAAGTTATGTCAACTTATACTAATCACTCTTGTTGGCCCGGATGTAAGCGCGCGAGGGTTCTTATTGTGGGAGGAAACCGGAGTACCCGGGAAAAAACCACGTGGTCGGGCTGGTGATCCCTTACCTTTTCACGTTCGTTCCGGGAATCGAACCCCGGTCGGCTAGGTGAAAGGCGAGTGCGTTAACACCGCGCCACCCGACCACCCTTAGAAGATGCATCGTCATACACATTTATAGACGAAGAAATCTAAAACGGTGTTCCTTAAGCAAATGATTGGGTAAACCCATCGTCATGACAACACTCCGCAATCAGTTGATAGGCAAATTATACAACATTACAGTAGAGTTATGGAGTTTAGATTTAAGTGAATTATTTATTAGTATCGTAATTGATTTCTACAAAAAAAAACATAATCCAAACTCAAAATCGATAAATCATTTACGTGGATACTACTAAGTAAAAGGAATGTAAACATAGATGATACGGAAGAGTAAGCGTCTTCTGCTTCATCGATGGCTTCCGTCATGCTGATATTGGCCAACCAGGTCAGTATTGAACAGTTACACTGGAGACTTGGTACTTATACAATATTGCCAGCGTTACATGAATGATCAACTTGTGTTCTGTATGTGGAGTCACAAAGCATTAGTGTACTAGTACTTACATTAAATATGTAAACAAATTGTTCAGATACGTACACTGACATGGCGATGACAGCAGAATACCAACACCAGCACTGAATTCTAAAAGGCCTTTAACAATCCGTACGTTCTTCTTCCCGTACACAGTTGGAATCAGGTTTTGGAGAAGAGTAGTGAACGCCACTACAACAGACAAATGAAAAAGGGTTAGAAAGACGTGTCGCATAAGACAAGTTATATTCCTGATATGCATGATATGTAGTCATAAATACACGAGTTTTCCGTTTAACTTTCAGTCCGTAAATTAGCTAACCTTTTTAACAAATCGCATTAAATGTGCGATCCTATCACACAGTTGGACACTAGATAATGTATATAGCGTGTGTGCTGATGATGTGTGCACGAAGTTTTTTTAGTGCATTGTACATTACCACAATGGTGGTCCGACCATCCGTTAGTGTCACTAGTGTCCAGGAGATATATATTGATATATTGTTGGTCTAATTAGAACTCCTTATCTATTTCCACTGTACTGAAATGAATCACAACGACAACAGTAATTGTTACAGGGTTAACGTGATCTATGTATAATTTTACTGTCGAGAAGTTAGATTCGTTAGAAAGGTTAGACACATCAGTAAGGTTTGACTCATCAGTAAGGTTTGACTCATCAGTAAGGTTAGACACATCAGTAAGGTTTGACTCATCAGTAATGTTCGATTCATCAGTAAGGTTTGACTCATCAGTAAGGTTTGACTCATCAGAAAGGTTAGACATATCCGTAAGGTTTGATTCATCAGTAAGGTTTGACTCATCAGTAAGGTTTGACTCATCAGTAAGGTTAGACACATCAGTAAGGTTTGACTCATCAGTATCATCAGTAAGGTTTGACTCACATCAGTAAGGTTTGATTCATCAGAAAGGTTTGACTCATCAGTAAGGTTTGACTCATCAGTAATGTTCGATTCATCAGTAAGGTTTGACTCATCAGTAAGGTTTGACTCATCAGAAAGGTTAGACATATCCGTAAGGTTTGATTCATCAGAAAGGTTTGACTCATCAGCATCAGCGAGACTACACTGATCATAAAGGTTAGTCTCATAAGTCAAGTTTAACTTATAAAATTGAGGTAAAACTAATCAATATGGTTAGACTCCTCAGTAAGGTTAGAGAAGTTAGATCGATCAGAAAGGTTAGACTCATTAATAAGATTAGACTCATAAATAAGGCTAGATTCATCAGAAAGGCTAGACTCATCAGTAAAATTAGACCTATCAGTAAAGATAGACTCACTAGTGATTCTAACCCCACTGATGAGTGTAGATAAATCTAGCAGATATTAAAGATTACTGTACGGGTTAGTCAACAATTGGTGCGAGAGCACTAATTTTGTATATACGATTTTGCCACGTCTGTGTACGGCCTGTTAGGTACCACGTAACTACTTCCGTCTAGACAACAGAACATGCTGTAGGCAATATGATATTATAAATTAATATCAGCTTCTAATCATTGTATTTACTTATATTCAAATATGCAATTATATCTTGTCATTACAATGAAAATACAACCCTTGACCTGCTTATCACAACACGGCGTAACCTTGCTAAACAAAGCCAAAGCGCCTTTTTTTAAACTGTAGAGTTCTTTCTATTGGGATAATTCCAAATTGTAATGTAAAAACAGTCTTTTAGTGCCTTGGACATGATAAAAGCTGAAAGGATTGGTAGTTGAATGTTTACCTTTCGAGATACCCAAAATAGCAGCATAAATGGAAATATGAAGTAGATTTGTCGACCACGTTGCGCCTATTGTCCAAATTCCAGAGATGAATGCAATCGGTCCCATAAAACACAAGGTGGACACTATCTCTTTCTTTATGCAGCAAAACATAAATACTGGTCCGAGGATCTGACCTCCATAGTAGAAAAAGCCACCCAGGTAGGGAGCTGACGAGCTGTCGCTCGTATCGAAAAAAGTAAAGATCTCTTTTGATAAAATGAACTGACCTGGAAAGAGAGAAAACTTCTGTCAGTGATATGACGAAATTCAGGAAGAATATTCAATAAAGTAATACGATGCGGTTGCGCAGTTATTGAGGTGACAGCGAAAACACTGGGTACAAAGTGTCATAAATGTAAATTCGTGAAAAGGCGGAAATGTCGTATGGGAATTTATATAGAAATAAAATCTTACTCACCAAAACGGTCTAATAGGAGGACCGTCATCAGAATATACAACGACTTCTGATGTAATATGCTCCAATCAAATGGAGAATAATATGTCTTGATCCACTTTTCATTTGTAGATCCCAGTCTGAGAGAGACAAACAAAGCGAAAATCATGATCACTATCTGCCATCGATAAAGCAGTCTCCAGTTTAGATTGACATCATCTATAGACATTATTCCATAATGAATGACAGATGCACATGCACCCCCAATGTTAACAACACCAACAGCTATGAACCTGCAGTTGTCTATGTTCTCAAGAACAGGAACGACTGCTACAAGTTTCAAACAAGAGGCTCCAACACCTGAAAAGGAAAGATGTCGTCTTGTAGAATGACCATTTAATTATTGACTGTGTACCGACACGAAAACAGACATTAAATGATTGACTACAAATCGGCTCCAAAATAAACAATGAAATATACAAAACTTCAGTATATCTTCCTTTGCATTACGCTGTCTTTATTTCTGAATGATACAAAAGTTGATCG
Organism: Ylistrum balloti; assembly: GCF_031769215.1. NCBI lineage: Eukaryota > Metazoa > Mollusca > Bivalvia > Pectinida > Pectinidae > Ylistrum > Ylistrum balloti. The sequence continues at coordinate 203,791 of NW_026782290.1, read as the reverse complement.
ACAAATAAAGTCATACATTTTTCTAGAGAAATTGAACTCGTACAAGTTGCTCGGTTGACCGGTCTGTCACGATATCACGCGTGACTTACAGTGAAAAACATACCTGCGATGCCACCGATGAGTACTCCGATCAGGCCTATGGCGGCTTTGTCGAGCCAAGATGCCACGAACATGCCACACATCATCATTAAGCAGCCACTTATTGCCACTATTCGGTAACCCACCTTCAGCGAAATCAGGGCCGCGAATATTGCTGTAATATTATAAATTATATAACAAGAATTAAGTCTGATTATTTTTATAATTACAGATAATTTGTAAACTTCCGAATATTTTTATTTCATAATAGAAAATGGTTTGTGTTGATTTGCTGATGTAAGCATTATTTACTTGCGATGGAACTGACACCAGTGTACACACGTCGAACCTCGCGTTGTCCGCTCTCGCCCCAATCGGCTGTGTAACCGAGGGCCTCGTCCTTTGTAGTAATCCATTGATCCACCAAGGAAAAACTGAAGAAGATAGCAGTGCATGACAGGATCGTCCCAACGGCTCCTTTTAAGCAGCAACATGAGTGTCCGCTTCCGGTCTGGTCCTCATCTTTATCTTCGGCATGTTGCTATTTTTTTTATAAAAAAAAAAAGACCAGTACAGATAAAGGTATATCGGTTAACACTTACACCACTTATTTACTTTAACAGTATAGTGTAGATCATCTCGGAAACCTAACAATGGATCTTCTCTATTTATGACACCTGACAATCACAGCAATGTTAATTTGAAACTCGTTTTACATGAATCCTTCTGTTTCCTACTGCATTCAAATTTAGTGTTATGAAGTCTAAAACTTTAGTCAATGACAATTCTGTTATATCATATCCCGCCGAGTAACAGCATACCGACATGACACAGCCTAGACAAGACAGCATCATATTCCGCTAATAACATCATACCGACATGACAGCCTAGACAAGATAGCATCATCTGTATATTCTGTCGCGCATACATTAGTAAGACAACTAATAACTGAATAACTATCTTTAATTATCATTAATGAATAATAAAGGACGACGACGACGACGACGATGATGACAATGATGATGATGATGATGATGATGATGATGATGATGGCGACGATTTCTAAATCCATACAGCCTTTATTTATATAAGTAAGGAACATTATAAATGTATGAATCTCTATTCATTCGTTTATATATCGAGGGAATGTAATTTATTTTGAGATCATGTATGCCCAACACGGTTACGAATCATCGAGCGAGTCTAGTCCGTACACCTGCGTGTTAAGTTTACCGGTTAATATTACTGCATAAATAATACACATTAGTATTCATGGTGTATTTTATCAACCTCGATATGAGAAATGTGAAGAATCTGTCAACGTAATGTTACGAAACATGGTCAGGGCGTACTAGTGATTTCATTTTAAAAACATTTTTATTGGAAATAAAAACAATAGGTGCTGGGCAACCGGCTATAGCCTATATAAGTCCTTCCATCTAGGATGGATAAATATATCTGAATTATTATACAAGATAATAGTATATCATACAATCACTGCAACACCAACAACTGACATCAATTCGTATCAAATAACACACGAGTAACCTCCCCTACATCGTGTTAAGGCGAATTCAGTTCGAACAGTTTTGGAATAACAGGAAATGAAATATGTCCGTAGCCCGAAGGAAGTACATTTATCTATTAAACATATCAAATAGACTTAAAGAAATTTGAAAATGTGCACAAAAGTTACCAAAAGAAATATGTGCTAATATTTTTGGTTATAAAACCGATACAGTTGTTCAGCATTTGTTTTATATGTCATATAGCTTCGTGTTGATTCACATTTAAGCTGTACGGGATGTTTCAGTTTACACTAAATGTGTTATACAACGAACAATGTGAATTTTCTACGGTTGTCTCCTAGGTCCCTATAGTTTAGGTGATTAACTTCACTGACAGATCTTAGAATGATGAAGCAGCTGTTCGGTTTCGTTCTCTGATTCTTTGGAACTGAAAGGTGTTATTCATTAGAAAGTTTTTTTATACAGTCCTCAAAACACGGAACCGGACCATCGTAAAAACAATTGAATGTAATTCTGTACATGACCTACATCGCATTTACGACTGATTATTAAATATGCAACACATGTTAATACAAATACTTACCCTATTCACAGTCATATCTGTTTCTGACTTGTCTGTGCACATTTCGAAACGAGTTTTTCTGTAAAAGTATTTTGATAATCGGTTCTCAACGTAGTCAGTTCCACTACACGCAGGTCACAACATTAAATAACACACGACGTGGATTTGACAACAGTCGCGTGAAATGGGACACCAGTAAATTGTGAAGCGGTGTAGTGAAGTCTGAAATACGACATGAAGTAGGATTCAAAGTCAGTCGTCCATTACGGACGGTGACATAAAAATAAAAGAAGTTGTATATGTTACACAACATAACATAGACTGAGAAATGTAAATGTTTTGTAAAATTGTTGATAAAAATGAAATTGCCATATTTAATGATTTAAGTAGAAGATAAATCAATACGTTACGTCAAAAACAAAACCAGATGAGTGACATAACATGTACACGTACAGTAATTAACTTTTTCGCAAAATATATTACTAGTATGAAACACTGTCATTTAAAAATGTCAAATCTTGTGTAATTCATAAGGATTTTTACACGTGAGTGAACAACGTGTATTTACTTATTCTATTAGTTTTCCTGTGCAATTCGCAGAATTAAAGTTGTTGGTGATTAACTCCAAACATTTCAGTATCCACCATATACTATCACGAATGCAAGTCAAATCGCCCCCAAGACAAGTCGCCCCAATCCTAAATAAGGCAAGTCGCCTCCTCGTAAGACAAGTCGCCCCCTCGTAAGACAAGTCGCCCCCATATTTCAAGACAACTCGCCACCCAAAAATATAATGAGGTGTTATGCGTCAGTGACCAGTGACAGTGTATAAGTTATCAGTGACTATAAGTGACTATAAACCAGACATTATATGAAGAGCAGAAACAGTGTAGTGTGTTTGCATGTGCATATGTTTTATTGTTTATAATATTGTGTTTCTATTTAATTAGAATAAAGCGAGTCCATGTATATTAAATCATTCTAAATGTATTACTATTATTGTAGATTTGTTTAGCCTATGGATGTTCTTAAAATAAAGGTGCATGTAAATGTGTGTATATATGATGATTGAATATCTGATTTATGATTGATGTTATTTATATGATATAATGATAACGTGCATGTAAAGGTGTGTGTAAATGTGTATGTATGTGGTATATGTGTACATAATTCTTATAATTGGAATAAATAAAATAGCATCAAACAACAAAATGATTATATTTTTATTCATTATTTTTCTTCTGATAAAGGGGGCGACTTGTCTTGATGTAGGGGGCGAGCTGTCTTGACAGGGGGCGACCTGTCTTGAGATAATAGGGGGCGACTTGACTTGATACCACTATCACAGCCTGAAATGACGTCCGGTGTCGCTTTTTCAGCATGTGATCAAAATACGCACCAGTTGTATGAACGGCGACATCAGCATTGTCAGGGCTGTAACGATACCCATAGTTTGTGTCAGATGATAAACTGAAGTTTGTATATTTAGCACTTAAATGTTACCACACAGTGTCTGAATGTTCGCTGTCTTAAGAATATTTACAAGCGTGGTTAATTGTATTGAACTTTTTTATCCCGTTCGTGTTTGGTCGTCATATCTTCCGAGACGCGAATTATACACAATTCTTAGTGTATTAATTAATATAAAATTTACAGGAAGACAGACAACTACGTTTGTATGTGTTTTCTTGATCTCGTGTCCTTGTAATAGTCATCTGACAGGAACATTGATTATATTGATGAAGGGGCAAGCTCATGTGGATATTTCGACGTCACCCAATATCATTTTTACAGAGTTTCATTTTATGACAAGATAATCTTGACAAAATAGAAATTTTAAAAAATAGTACAAGTAAAGAATATTCTGTAAAATCGCTCATGCGATCAATGAAACTTATACCTTAAATCTTAAATGCTGTTTTGACCTTATGTCATAGATGGGTGGCAGAAATTCCTGTACAGATTTGATCACAATACGCCCAGAAACACAATGCCTTCATGAAGGTCGAAAAATGGAGACCATTCTTAAATAAGTAATTTATCATCACGATCAGTCAAACACGCAAACCCGCTACATTAACTGTCAACACAAGAAAGGTGTTAAAACTAGCGTAAGCACTGTTGAAATTTTATTCACATTTAAAAACAGATCTTGAGGAAGGTACATACAGAGTTGATACAGGTAGTTACGTGTGATGTCAGTTACTTGCCTTTAGTTTATTAAATTTTTTCTCTAGGAATTTCACCAAAATAGCTATTTTAATGCGATTCATACAAGTTAACGGGAGATGTTATTTTGTGTTTTAACACTAACGATGTACTAAGAAGTATGTTCAATATTTGTTTAACATTTATTTCTTAAGCAATTACATTTCTTCTGTTTCAGTGATGTGGCGATCAAAAGCCTTGACCAGACGAAGACACACAAACACAAGACCGGAAGTTAAAACTAGAGAACTTCCGGCTAAGTAAAACGCTGGTTTATACTGGTCAGTTTCATGGTAACTCGCTTCCACCGCATCTACAATAGAGCCAACTGAAAATTAGTAGTATGTAAACGCTTATTTCTATCTCAGTGGAACCATGATACTTAAGAAATCAAGGTATCCTCAATAAATGTTCGATCCTGAAAAAGTAATGATTATTCTGCAATTCGTCGCAATCGCCACAATTGCATCTGCATTAGTGTTTAGAGTGTCCTAATTCCTATACAGAATTGATACGTACACTGACATGGAGAAGACAACAGAATACCAACGCCAGCTCCAAAGTCTAGAAGTCCTTCAACAATTCGAACATTCTTCTTCCCGAAAACGGACGGAATGATGTTTTGAAGAAGTGTAGTGAACGCCGCTTAAAAGACGAAAAAAAAAAAGTTTATAATTCTAACGCAACAATTCTGAAATAACGACAAGGTAGTGAATAAAGAAAATCTGCCTTTAAAATATATTATAAAGGGCTAGTCACAGGAGAAAAATGCTGTATGAAACAGTTTAGTTCATTACTAGCTTTCACACGAGGCTACATTCGTCGAAGAGCTTTTTAATACATGTCACATAGACCTTGCTAAGTCCTTCCCTCTCCCAGTTCCCATTGTACATATGTTTATGATGTCATGTCTGAAGATTAACATTAACAAAATTTATATATTAATCATGTATATAAATGTATCTAATATAACTGGAAATCAAGACGGGTCTCTTCTACATCAGTCACTTAACCAGATCTTACTAGCAATGAAGCTAACAACGATAGCTCTCCAGCAAAGCTTTGTGATAACCGTGATATATCGACTGCTCTATTCTGAATTTGCCTTTTCTAGATAGCAACAACCTGATTTCCCAACCTTTGGAATTTTTTATGCCGCAGTTGATTCGATATTCATGAGATTGTTCACAATATCATCATTTTTGTGCAAGGCGTCGACAGTTGACGAATGAACACACGATACATGGTTTTTGAAATGAAGTTTGATGAAAATTATGGGGAAGTTTTATTGTCTAATAACGATCTATTTATATTTGTTTACATGATGATAATTTTGGCGTTTTTAATGCTTTTTAGGATGCTTGATGATTCCATGCTTAACCTGATTCTTATCTTCTCATTTGGGAGCGTGACATTACATAGTTGAATTGACCAAGATTTCTATGACAGGAGTCGTCGATAAACAAATGACGTATAACTTTCCGGAACATCTGGTCTTATTTCTTTTGTTTATTATTTTGTCCTAGCTTCATCATATTTGAGCTTGAATAAAGGTTCTGTTGACACTGCATGCTTTTATTTGTTTTTTTTTGTTTTTTTTTTTTTTTTTTGTTTTTGTTTTTTTTTCATAATCTCGAAATGAAATTATTTTACAGTGTATTTTTTGCGTCATGGTAATTAGAGAAAAAAAACAAAGAACCAAAATCGAAGTAAGCAATGATTATTGCGTTTGATCTGCATCTTGAAGTAGAATTTTCATGTAAAAGTTCTACTAATTGAAGACAAGGCTATTGTCAAACAAACTTACCTTTTGAGATACCCAGAGTGCCAGCATACATTGAGATATGGAATAGATTCGTCGACCAGGTTGCAGCAATTGTCCAGACACCAGCGATAAAGTCAATTGGTCCCATGAAACGCAAGGTTGGCAAGATCTGTTTCTTTATACAACAAAACATAAACATTGGCCCGAAGATCTGACCTCCATAGTAGAAAAAGCCACCCAGGTAGGGAGCTGCCGAGCTGTCGCTCGTATCGAAAAAAGTAAAGATCTCTTTTGATAAAATGAACTGACCTGGAAAAAGACAAGAAAATACGTAATTATATGTGCAAATAAGACGATGTAGCTATTCAGGTTCAGGTAAGAAGACATCAAATTTATCAATGGAAAGAGTAAAAAGTGACCAATCGAAAATTTAAAAAAAAGATACACAAAGAAGAGCACATTTTAATACAAATTTCAAATTAGATACAAGGGAACTAAAAAATTAATTAAACAGCATAACACGGATGATTTTGGTCTTTCTAGGACTTGTCAGAGATATCAATGAGCTTAAATGTTGAAACCTAGAAGACGAGTAAGGAAACTCAAAAGTGATCGAAAGAAGTGACGAAATCAGGAGGGGCAAGTGCACAAGGCCATACTTCAAGAAATATCGTACTTTTTATATATCTGGCAATTTCTGAATAACGTCAAGTACATGTGTAAATTATGAACCGTGCCACTATTCGAAATTACGGCAAAAGTAGAGGTGACATTTGGTAGCTGTCATATTACATTACAAAAGATTAATTACCAAACCGGTCACATAGTAGAATGGCCATCATTATATACAAGGGCTTTTGGCGAAATACACTCCAATCAAACGGAGAAAAGTATTTTTTGATCCATTTTTCATTTGAAGGTTGTAATTTGGTAGAAGCAAGCAAAGCGAATGCCATGACCAATAGTTGCCATCGATAAAGTCTTCTCCAGTTTAAATCAATGTCATCTGTTGCCCAACTGGTTGCAAGTATTCCATAGTGAAGAACAGACGCACACGCTCCACCAATGTTAACAAAGGCAATAGCAATAAAGCGGCAGTTTTGTATGTTCTCCAGAACTGGAACTACCGCTGCTAGTTTCACGCAAGAAGCACCAACTCCTGAAATTAAAGTTGATCCTTGAGAAAGATTGATCAGGCGATGACACAAAAATCTACTATACTGGAATACATTGATGTTTATTTTGTAAAAGGGAATTGACCGATAATTGTGTAACGGGTGTCGTGAATCAAGCAAACGAGGCGTACATTTAGGAAACAAATGGAGGTATTCCAACCTGAAGCACAAACCTGCGATGCCACCGACGAGAACTCCAATCAGGCCTATAGTGGCTTTGTCTAACCAGGATGCCACCAGCAGACCTGACATCATCATTAGGCATCCACTAACCGCCACCACCCGGTAGCCAACCTTCAGCGAGACCAGGGCCGCAAATATTGCTGGAACATTGCATGTTTTCATAACAGTAGGGTCATATTGACGTAACTATACGCGAGTGATTAACGTTCATTATAGCAGGACTAGACATACATACATTGCTGTAACATTATAAAGTTTGAGGTAAATTCAAATATGATCCTTTTTACATGTTTGCATTTTATCATTAATTATATAAGTACTGATTTCGACATAACTTATGCAATGGAGAGTATATGTTGTGTATGTTGAGTCAGTATTCTTTCCCAAGCTATCAGTAATATGTTGATAAAGAGTCACACCTGATGCAGTTTACCGAAGTAAAAACAGTTGGAAGCGGTAAAGAGGTATTGCATTTAATGAAGCCATGCATCATTAAATATCTTATGTACTTCAATGTTTAACTTTTCCTTCTAAATAATGTATATCTGCTTGTTTTCGTAGGAATGTCATTTTCGCGATTTTCGCGGTCGAGCTTGAACGAGAATTCAAAAGTTCAGTTAACATTTCCAGCATATATAAAGAGCTTTTCAATACAAATAATCAATCACATTAAGATGTAGTTAGTAAAGATGTTACTAGAAATCAAGAAATGAAAGATGTATATGTTACACGCTGAACTACCTCACTAATTGTGAGCTATTTGTTTTAGCAGAGTTTCAAATATGTCGAAGATTGCAACTTCTTTTGATCCACACATGGTGCTTATAAGCAGCACATGATAGTTTCAAATTTTGGTCAATATATAAATTGTTACATCAAAAGTGCTTGTCTTTAGACCTTTCAACAATGACGAATCGCTTGGTTGAATGACACCCTACGAGAACATTCAGAATCGCAAGACAACAGTATCATGCAACAAAGTAATATCTTGTCTGGTATATTATCGTTTGTACAAAAAAACTAATTACTTGTGAGAGAGCTGACCCCGCTATACACCCGTCGAACCTCGCGGTCACCAGTCTCGCCCCAACCACTTGTGTATCCGAAAGCTTCATCGTCCGCTGTGACCCAATGGTTGACCAGGGAGAAGCTACTGTTTATTACTGTACATAATAGGACCGTCACGATGGCTCTGTGTGAACAACAATACGATGTGCTTCCGCTTCCGGACTCATCTTCCTCGGTACTTTCATCTTGTTGCTGTTTTTCATAAATAGAAAGATTCAGGTCAGATTGGTAATGAAAAATGTACCTACAGACGGTCTTATGCGACCAGGTAGTTGTGAGCTGCGATAATGTAACGGTTTAAATATTTTACAAAAAAATACCAATTGCTAAGATACAGTAAATACCAAATTAATTTAACTATACGCCATCCACTCGATCTTCGTTATATGACTTGTCAGTGATGAAAGAGATGGAAGAATGTAAAAGAACAAGATCCCAAATGTTGCAATCGACATATGTATCGACAGGTTTCGAAATATATGTTTGAATTTATATTATTTAACGTTTTATCAACAGCTACGGTCATTTAAGTATGACCGCCATTGTATGTACGTTAGGTCCTTTTCTGATTTGAACCTAGTTGGCTACAAGGTTTATCATCAATAGTAGATATACATCTTTATTGCCATTGAGATTCTGGTGAAGCTTAAACGCTTCTTTGTGAGTTTTATTCGGTCAATCGATCCGTCTGGTCCCTACATCACTAGGAGATTGCATGTTCATATAAAGACGATGATATGGTCACTTAAGGGCGTTTCAAATCATCAACACATTTAAAATATTATAAAACTTAACAAGATAGCATAACATCACAGTCTATCTTACTGCACTGAAAGCATGCGTGTCTGTTCTCTTAGTAGACTCACATCCAGACAAACGGCAATAGTGGTTTTTATAGCCGAAGCTTTTCTGTCGAGTAAAATTGACTGAAAAAAAAATGTAAAAAAAAAATATGAACATGGAAAGGTCTTTATCGATATAAGACAATACGAACAAAGGGAGTAATATTAGTGTTCCTGAAATGCAACTGTCTTCTGGTTTATCGACGACAAGTTCATGTATGTTATATTGAAATTAGGCACCAGGAATGATGTAACACTCAGTGTTTCCCAAAAACAGCATTACAACGGTCATTAAACGTCTCAATAACTGCAAACTTTTCTGTCAGCTGTAAGCATTCATCGCGAAAATAATGATATTGAATAGCAGTCACGTAAATCAATAACAAAATTAAATAGGTTAAACGTTACTATTCAGAAATGGAAAAGTTCACTTTAAGGAAACTGAAATCAAAGAGTTTGTACAAGCAATGGTATCAGTGCAGAACGTTAATGCATTTGACTAGACTATAAATAGATGGAGAACCCAATACAAGACGCTGGTACCTTAATCATTATCAGGTCATCGGAGTAATTGGATGTAGAGAGGCTTCGTCTATGGTGAGTTCTTTGCGTAATCTCCTTCATGCGTTTATGAGTCAGAAGGGCCCACGCCCAATAGAAACAAGACGACAGTTCTTAGGGAACTTCACGATAAATACCACACAAAATTATAGTCTATGCCTACCAGTACAATCGACGATTCTTCCGTAAACTGTTTATCCATGTGCTGACAGAGCTAACTAACGTTGGATTTTAGATTCAAATTCGTCTAAAGTTGTCTACATCTCACACCTGTGAGTTTATCGTATTGCACAGGTCCAGATTTAGTGACTATGATAACGACACTTAAACTTGTGTCATATATCTAATCGAAATTTCTCTTAATCTTATGTAAATGTAACTTGGTTCACGTGAAATTTAAATGATAAATATTATACAAATTACTTTCTTAATGTTACGACATACATTTTTGTTCGTCAGGATTTTTTTAGCCGATATTTAATAATTCAACGTGTACCTGTCGTTTGTTTGCATGTGTTATCAATTATATCTGTTATCAAACGTCAGGCCCATGATTAAATAGATATAAACATTGTGTTGATTTAAAACGGCATTCGATTGCCGGTAATCATGGCGAAAGATAAAACCAATCAGCATTAGCTTAACGTTCCGAGACATTCGACATGTATCAAATATGTTTGTGCGTGAGGTAAGGAGAGGTATGGGCTAAAACATTCAGGCAGCCGTATTCACTTCAATTGTTCACTGGACTGTGTACGTTGGTTTTATATGTCTTAACAACCTAAACTTTGAAACAACCCGGCACAAAAACGAATACTAACGAGCATCAAACAGGTCTATTAACGAGCATCAAGCACACCTAACTTCATTTCACATGATATGATTATGACGACTGTAAAACTGCACCTCTCGAAACTCTTGTGTTGTGAGTTTGTCTATCAGTTGATAAGCTCTTCAATATACTCAGCTCAGTATGAAAACAAAACGTCAGCCAATAAAGGGACACAGTTAGTTCCTATAGGTATGCCAATAGTCTGTTAGAAGATCGTACCACCGTACGCTTCAATGTTGTCCACAATCATGTTACTGCATCATGATACACCTTTCATTGAAAAGCTCCCATAACAAGAGAACACATGCGTCCTATCAGTTTAGGATTGGGTAAAGTGGTGAACAAAGTCCTAAATTTCAGAAGAGGGTGTTCAAGTTTAGTCAAAGGCTCTACGCAGTTCTTTAAAACCCACATACCACTAATTCCTCTTCTTGAAGAAACATTATAACTATAAGACTGTATCCAAGATTTGATAGTACAAAGAATGGTAGACAGATGTTTTGGTTCAGTTGAGCAACTGAGGAGCCAGAAATAAAACACTGCTATGGATGCTCTCAAGTTTAGGAATCCAATGAAATAAGTAAGTTCCATATCCTTATCTGCATGGTTGTAATACTGACACATGATTAGCTAGTATTTCTTTCTGGGAAACAACGGATGATGTATAGATAGTGTCTCCTCCGTCACCGAGCAAGCCTGGTTCTTTTCTGTATGCAGAAAACGTATTTTCGTCTATAAAAAGGATAAAGTTAATATACGCCTTGTCTGCAGGCACAATTACATGTTCATACCCATCATGTACATATTGAAGAGTTGAGGTTAAAGGGATACATGACTTGTGTTTTCAATTTATATTTTAAGCTAATATTCTCTGAAAATGATAGACCGACTGGATTTAATCCACTCTGAAAGTGATTCCAATCCGGCATGTTTTCTTTTCACTCACTCTCTGACATAGTTTTCTAAGGAATCCATGAAAATTTTGAAATTCACATTCCAATTAATGTAAGGGTTTTCACGATATTTTTTACCCTTCATGAAAAACTAAGATGGACTATAGTAATAAGTAGCAATACATCTGCCATGGATATTTTTCATAAAGGAAGGAGCTAACGGAATACTGGACATTTTAAAATAAAATATGGACAAAGGTCTCAAATTATCTAAACATGAACTATTGTCATGGTATAAAGATTCATGTACTTCTACTTCTCACATTTCGCTAATGATCATCAATGTTTTCAAAAAGAAATTTGAATGCCAGTAAAGATATCTGTTCCTTTCAATCTATTTAGGCTAATGTATGGAAACCTTCTTACAGCGTGTGTTCAGTCTTCATGTATACAACCCTGTCAAAAGGTAAGTTAATAACTAAGGTGTGTTAAGGAAATCAAGTATATACATCTACTATCCGTTTTTATTAAGAGCACAATGCGAACCAGACAAGAATTAAATGGTGAAAGGAAGAGGACATCAAAACGCTTCAGATCTTCGGGTGTCTCAAGATGTTGTCAAGATAATGGAATTGTCTTCAAACAACGGAAACCTTTCCAGATGTCGTGCTAGATTGTTTATGAGCTACAACACATTGCTGAAACAGATTTCTGCTGGTACAGGCTACACAGGACTGTTACAACTGTACGAAATATGACATATATCATCCAGGGGCAGGTAGTTCTTCAAAAGGATTTTAAAAAATTGGACACAATTTTGCATTGTAGGTATATAAATTAAATTAAAATCTAAACAAATAGATATATGTGACATCTCTTTTCAGCTGAAGTGACATCAAATTTAGCTGGGGGGGGGGGGGGGGGGGGGGGGGGGGGGGGGGGGGGGGGGGCACTCAGTGGTCGCTATGTACAGGTAATTGCTAAAGAAGATTTTATCAATTGTATGACAGAATTGCCAGGTGTTTTCTTCCTTCTATCAATGTGTTGATTATCATTTCACAGAAGGAAGTTTTATTTAAATGAATATCTCATTGTAGTTATATGTAACAATATTGAAAATAAGCATCATATATTTTGTATTTCCATAAGCCATCTGGTTGGATAAGATCATTTAAACAGACGAATGCGTCAACTACCTATAATATGAATATAGTGTTTACAATCAATCATTTTTTGTGACAGTGGATTAAAAATAAGAAATACAAAAAATATGTTTAAATATTTTTAATCTTCATATTGAGAGATACAGAATCTCATCACTGAAGCAAAATAAGTAAAAAAAAAAAATATTGAAACAGAAACAGTTGTAGAAAATGCGTATATGTTGATATAACATAGCAATGCCAATATACAGAAGTTATCAATGAATCTTTAAAAACATATGTACGATATGACCTGGACATTTTCATCTTGAAGTTACATAACCAGTGATGGTTGCTCGACTTTTCTGATGGACATTTTTAAAGTCATAACAATATGGAAACACATATATCTGCTGGAAATATGCATCAAGTTTCTCTGTATCTAAGACTGTAAACTCTTTCTGTTTGTAATTCTGTTGTATCTTATTGATGAAAATGTCACTTAATTAGTACAAAAATATTAAATATGACTGCTTTAAAGCAAGTATCTATTACTATCTGGTAAATATATATATATCTTTTTGTTAAAGTCTATTCCTATGCAATATCTTTTTAGTACCAAATAATAAAAATAAATATTTTTGAAAATCTAGAATCAAATAATACAAGGATCAGAAGTGTGTTCTACTAAAAGTCTAATATGCTTAAAGAGACAGATACAAATTCGGAACGACTTATCAGAAAATAAAGCAGAAAAATGCGTTCTTTAATAAATGACGTTTTTATAAATTACTTTCATTGTTGTTAAACAGTTTAACATTTCAATTTAAATATACATGTAATATTCAGTTTCATTTTCAAGCTAAAGATCTTACACACACAAGTTTGATTAAAGATAATAATAACTTTACTTCATTCATTTTAAAAAATTGGATTGCCAGATCATCAATGAAATAAACATGACATTACTAGTATCCTAACTATCAAGGAAGAAATACTGTTCATCTGACATGTTTTTATATTATGAGCAAACTGTAAAACCTAGATCTGTAGAAGAGCCAAGTGTCAGTCATGTGATGAGATCTCGTATGGCACTCCACAAAAACAGAAAAAAAAAATAAAGATTATGAACACATGTATGATAGATGACAGAAAAGTAAAGCACCAACTGGTAATCAAAATAACAATATAACATTTCTGTGCTGCTATATTGTAAATAACAGAAGTCAACAAAATGCTAACTGGGGAAGGGAATAGAGATTAAATTGTATTTCACATGAAACTGTAAATAATATCAACTTGAAACAACTTTTATGTAATATTTAGGTTTTGTAAACCTTCATGCAACATAACAAAATGGAAGATTTTCGTGTCAACATGAAGGTGAGAAAATGATGAATACCTGATACTGATATTATACATAATCTGTCTGTATTTATGAGAACCTAAAGCAGATGTTTTCTTCCATCTTTCACTCTAGAAGTATTAATATCTATCTGATTAGGATAGCATACTTCAGAATAAAGTAACGTGGATCTTTCTGCTCATCTTCCATGAACTATATGAAATCCTTCGACAGACTATCTAGAAATTCTTCAGTAATTATTTATTGCACTGCAGAGGAATATTAACACAAACATTTCCAGACCAGACCATAACTCCACAGCAGACAAAAACATTGGGGGAAAGAAAATGTGTCCCACAACACAACAAATTTCAGATAGTTTTAAAAACAGAAATATTGATACACAGCATTTAATTACGAACTAACCCTGTCAACAAAAATTTCTCACAACAGCACAGGCAAGACTCAAGTCACATACAATGCTTGTACAGGATTAGTCCAATACAGGAAATATGGAAGACAAGTTTGATTTTGATTTTCCAATTGTAGTTTGCATTGTTAACATTTCAGGTTCTTTCACTTCCTAAAAGTAAATTTGAAATAAAAAAGGTCCATCTATTTTCTTTGTTAATATTTGAAGTAATCAACAACACTGGCAAAACTTATAACATTCTCTAAGAGCTACAACAAGGAGACTTGTGTCCCTTACAGTGTTTATTGGCTGGGTTTATTGACTGTGTTTATTGACCTACCATTAGACATGGTCACTTGAGGCAGAGTCTCCTTGAAGTAACTGGTGGTTACTTCACTGAACAACATACAGAAGTCCAGTTACATACAATCCACTGCAATGGGGGCAAAGTATTTGCCCAAAGACATGTCCATCTCAGGACATGTCTGTTTCCATTTCCAACAGTATACCCAGGATTGTGATGAGTAAACTGATCACAATAATCATTCAAATAGATAATGACAACTTTTGCATTAAGGCGGATAATCTACAGATCCATCTACCTCAAGATGATTTGACACTTTGGTAGACTTGGCTTAATTGTAATGCTGATTTTAACATCTGACCCTAACAAATGAAAGTCATAAAATATTTCTGTACATTTATGTAAAAATATATACATTTCTGCATCAATATCTTAATTTGTCCCAGTAGTGCTGTTTGAAAATTTAGAAATGTTACAAATTTTAAAGTGAAAAATTTCAGAGCAATACACATTTTAATACAATATGTCTTGGACAGGCCTTTGAGACAAAGTGGTTATCGACCATGGAAACGTAAGAACATTACACAGTCAACACCAGTTTTAAACACAAAACCAGAATAACTTAATCAAAACAATTTTGACAAATCATTACAGCATAAAGGAATTTAATGTTTACTTTCACCATTGAAAAGGCTTTGTCTATGTTGGATTGTGAATTTGTTAAATAACACTAAGAGTTCAAATTAAGAATATGGGAACAGTTAATCAAAGAGGCATTTCTTTAAATGTTACAAGAGACATAATGAAAACTGAGTTTCTTTTTCTATAGGTGGTAGCGGCCAAAATACACAGCCATCATTCTATATCTAAAGGCAAGGATAAAGCAGCTTGTTATGTGGATCAAAACGATTACTACAAAAGACATAGAAAGGATAGATGTACTCCAAAATATTGATCTACCATTTGGTAACTGATCAAATGTTGACTTGATAACAGCAGTGTAGTGACTGGTGGTGAAACTAAACAAAACTTTGTATACCTAATTTCACTTAAGACAGATTGATGTTAATAGGCTTCCATTTTTATGTATTTATGTTGCTAGTGGGTTGTTACATTCAGAAGTATAAAAAGTACCATCATAACTAACATTTCACTTCTATGTTATTGTATCAAATAAGAAATCATACATTTAAAGATTTAATGAGCTCTGTTGATTCATTGAATGCTGTACTGAAAGAAAGAAGAAATATTCTTTATAATTCAAGGCACATCTCTATACATCACAGATGTTTCTGGAATAAATTCTCTCCTAAATTTGTTGGGGAGTCCTTTGTTTTAACTCTAGAAACATCAGAAATGTTTTTTCAGTCGTTTGTTTTCTTCGCGTAGTTTCTCTACCTCAGCCACCAGATCCTGATTTACAGAGTAATGCTGCAACAAGCTGTTTACCTCGTTCTGTAATTATAACATTCGAGAATTAGTCTATAAAGGGGACACAATGTGTAGAAAACCTTGACAATACTGTTGTAATTGAATGGTTTAGGAATACAGTCAAACAAAAGAAATTAATAGGTATCATAAATAGGGACAATTTCAATTCAATGTCCTCATATAGAATCAGTTGTTAGGTATTTCAAAACATGAAGATGATAAAAGATGGAAAATATGCATTTCTGATTTACCTGTTGAATTTGGAATTGGCGGATCATCTCCACCTGTAGATTCTGCATTTCACGATGCATCTGGTCGTAAAAGTCCTCTAGCTCATCACGTATTAAATTCCTTAACACCTGTGTCTGGAAGTTCCCTGCTGGTAAAGCTTGTGGTCCTACCTCCAACTTTTGACCTTCTTCTAAACTCTTGCTTCCATATGCCTGATTTTGTGAACCATAACTTCCCTGCAAGACATTTTCTGAACTTTGGCCCCCATTAAATGTGTCCTGTGAAATTTGACTCCTGTGTGATAGGTTATATGAATCCTTACCCCTATGTGTCAGATGCTGTGAAGTTGCATCTACTGATGCAGAATACACACTGGTCACAGCATTCACACCCTCTGGGGAAGGGAACTGTTTCACTCCAGAGTTATCTGCCCCTGCACAACTTCCTGGTGAATCATCCAGATTTAACACAGGAATGCTTGGTGATGCACTGATACCAGTTGGACGAGATGGACTGACCCTTGGGGCAACCTCTGCTCCAACATGTGAAGGGGTGGAGCGACTAGGACTAGTACTAGACCTGTACACATGAGATTGACCTTGACCTTGGCTCTTTGACCTTGATATACCATTTTGCAAATATGGACTTCCTCCATTTGACATGACACTGTCTGTAGGATAAATCAAATAGAAAGCTTGAAGTTTGGAGTTAAAACCAATATCATTTATTAATGAACATGTAGATGACTTGAGCCATAACTATAAAAAAAAATGAAATTTGTTGTTCATATGAAACTGTTATCATAACATCATTTCATTTGAGGAGTTAGATTAGTCTTTGCTGAGATGTTTCAAGCTAGAAAATGAGGGTTGTATCAAACCCTGCCCACAGACATTTTGATTTACCTTGAATGTTGCGTTGATTACCATGGCTTGCACTGGATGGAGTACCCATTCCAGGAGGCGAAGAAAACTTACTACTGCTGTAGTAGTTATCTTGTTGAGACCTTGATCCATTGACCGTCTACAATATCAATGATACAGTATTTGGCTAAAGAGAAATCAATTTATCAATTTGTGTTGTTGACTTGTGATGTGCTGTGTCTATCTAATCATTAGATTTCTACATTAAAATTCAAACTTGGAAAAACATTTAAACAAGAAAACCTGAGAAAATGAATATCAGTGAGTTAACAAACAAAGGTTTCATTAAAATTAATTAATTCATTTAACTATCAATATATAACACACAAGGTCAGCAAGGCGTGACAACAATAAGAGTGTATATATGCAATATCAAAAGTAAATATTTTGGTTAAGAACATTTATCTCAACATAAATATTCAAATTGTTGATAAAAGAAGCCTATGAAATATCTGTAACAGGAATTATGTTACTGGCTACTTCTGATCACCCTGAATTTTCTGAATAGTATGTATTGAAATCAGAGAAATATGTCTTCTGCCAGGGATTGGAATTTAAATAGCATTAACTATCAAACTGGGATGGATATTACCAGGTATGTTTCAGGAAGTGGCAAGATTTTGAATGAAAACAGGAATAGAACATTTTTTACAACTTGTCAGTCACTTAATCTAATAAATAGTATACACAATAATGTACAAAATAAATTGTATTTAGATAGAGCATATACTGGTATATTGTAAATCAAGAAAAAGGGGAAAGAAAATCACTTTAACAACACTTTCTACCAGACAATATATGTTACTGTAAGAGACAGATATGTTCCACTGGATAGAGCAAGACAAACGGACTTGTTACTCTCTCTGAAACAGGGGTGTACAAAGACAGATTGAGTCAATCAGTTCGACACTTGTTCTACAACCTACCAAACTGTATATAGTACAGGCTGAGACAGGTATATCCTAGGACAGGGCAAGACACACTGTATGTGCTACTGTCAGAGACAGGTGTGTTCCAGGACAGGGCGAGACCAACCGTATGTGCTACTGTCAGAGACAGGTGTGTTCCAGGACAGGGCGAGACCAACCGTATGTGCTACTGTCAGAGACAGGTGTGTTCCAGGACAGGGCGAGACCAACTGTATGTGCTACTGTCAGAGACAGGTGTGTTCCAGGACAGGGCGAGACAAACTGTATGTGCTACTGTCAGAGACAGGTGTATTCCAGGTCAGGGCAAGACAAACTACACATGCTACTATTAGAGAGAGGTGTATTTCAGGACAGGGTAAGACAGACAGAATCACTTTTTTTGGACAATTATTCCACAACCTATCAAACCTTTGGTGTTACTGTCATAGACAGGTATACATATCAGGTCTGGAACAAATCAGTTGACCGATTTCATTCAATTTTTGTTCATAGTGTAAATAGTATTGCTAATGCTGATTGACTGAGTAATATCAGATCAGCCCAACAGGAAGCTCATTTTATACGAAGTTGGGTAAGATATAAATGGGTGAATTTTAACTCTGATTGAAAATTGAATCATTCAACAGTTACTGCCTGTATATTGATTCTCAATAAATTGTTACACCGCTAATACATATTTTCTAGGATGGGGTGTGACAATCTCTTTAAAAACAGTTACACAACCTACCAAACCGTATGTGTTGCTGTCAGAGACCGGTGTGTTCCAGGATGGGGTAAGATTATTGCTGTGGTTGGTGAAAAGTGGAGACACACCAATATTTTCATGATAGTTGCAGCTTCCTGCATCAGCAAGAGGTGAGAAGATGCCACCTGTGAATAAATGAATTGAATATAAATATCAAAGTTCTGGTATGTTACTTTATTGACAAGATGCAACCTGAATATGGTCCATAAAGACTTGAACTATCAATATTCAAGAGCATTTCAAACAATCTCCGCTGTCCTCACACATGCACATGTGCTAGGAAACACTAGCTATTTCATTAAGTAAAATCTATGTACACACATTCCTTGTCCTGATCTATATATATGGATGTAAACATTAATGAACGCCTCTTTTAGGTTTGTTAAAAATCATCTATAATCTTATAATGCATTAAAGAAAATTCATTTCATTACTTCTGTAAGACTCTCATCTTCTGTCATCTTTTGTGATAAAAAAACATATCAGGTAAATTTTAAATATAGTGTTTGCTACACTAGAGACCTACATGCCCAATACAGACCTGTCATGTATATACCCATATACAGGTCATTTTTGTTGCTTGTGGCACACCACTCACCTCTCACAGAGATTATTTACTCAAGAGACCAAGTAACAAAGGGTCCAATTTTATTAGAATAAATGTCAAATTAAAAATGACCTTTATAATCACCAATCAGCATTTAATATGCCTATGCCATTCTCTATTTATTCATAAATACAGGACTTTTCCGTTTAAATTTGAACCAGTAAAATTGATCAACCATTCTTACCAAGCTGTGCAAAGTGTGCAATCCCAGTGTACAGTTATACAGAGGATGTTGTATTGTGTGTGTGTGTGAGATGTATGCATAATTTGCTGATGATGTATGCACAAAGTGTGCACTAATTTTTTGGTGCATTATACAATACAACAACTGTACCTTTACCTGTTTAAAGCTTAAAACAACATAATCTGAAATGTTTTAAATACATAAACACTGAATCAAAACACAGAATTCAGAATAATTCCTGAATGCTGACCATGTATTGGGTAATTAGAAATCAAAATAAACAAAACAAGCCGGAAGAACTTACTTGATGACTGATTGTCCTGACGGAGGAAGGATCCCAGATTTGAGCCAGAATTTGACATTTGCTCTGCTTCTCGGTCACTATACCCAGTCAGTGAGTTAGCTACAACAATTTGTTAATATCGTGGGTTCTCTTAATCTACGAATTCACATGTCCACAAATTGTTGAAATTAGTATAAGTAGATTTCTTGAGCTCAAACAAACAAGAATCCTGAAGAACTTTATTCCTGACCTTGTACTTTTAAACCCTTACATAATATTATGACAGGGGAAAGGTTGCTGCCAAGATTGGTAATAATGTACATAGTGATACTTACCATGGGAGTCCTTGACAGGAGAAAAAGTGTCATTGTCAGGCAAGCTCCCATCCATCCTTCTGGGACCATAATCTGTTTTCTCAACTGTAAATAAATATTTTTCAGAGATGTAATTTTTTTCCCCAAGTGTTTCAACAAGGTACACCTCAAATCTGCATCTGTTACACCACCAGTAATTACTGGAATGGCAGCGATGAACATCACATGACATCCACTTATCTTTTATCAAATATCATGGCTTGTAAACTTTAATCTGTGTCCAGTTATTAACTAACATTATAACAGAGCCAATGATAGTAAGCTTTCCCAATCCC
Organism: Ylistrum balloti; assembly: GCF_031769215.1. Classification (NCBI taxonomy): domain Eukaryota; kingdom Metazoa; phylum Mollusca; class Bivalvia; order Pectinida; family Pectinidae; genus Ylistrum; species Ylistrum balloti. Next base: position 182,910 of record NW_026782290.1, on the reverse strand, counting down.
ATTGTCAAGTAACTCTCTTCGTTGAAATGTGTGAAATTTTGTTGCGGGGGTAAAAATATCTGTACAGTACAGGTAAATGTTCGAATCATGAGGTGTCAATGACTGTATTATCATAGCACACAGTTCGTGATAAAACTTTGATACATCAAAAAATTTCAACCATTTCAGTTTGATTCCTAAAAGTTTTACTGTATTGTAACAAATACAAATAGGGAAATAAAGCATATAAAAAAGGCAATCAAGTTTGAACAAAACAAGCTGAAAACTGATCATGAGAAAGCCGACCTGCTGACAAGATCAAAATGATGAAAATAACAACAGGCGTTCCTTCTCTGGAAGTTTTAGCTATGATTGTTATGCTTGAGGAAGTTGTTGTCTGTTGGCTTTGTATTTATTGTACTTTTGATGTTTGAGGATTTGTTGGAGATTGAGGATGCTGTTGTCTGTTGGCTTTGTAGTTATTGTACTTTTGATGTTTGAGGATTTGTTGGAGATTGAGGATGCTGTTGTCTGTTGGCTTTGTAGTTATTGTACTTTTGATGTTTGAGGATTTGTTGGAGATTGAGGATGCTGTTATCTGTTGGCTTTGTAGTTATTGTACTTTTGATGTTTGAGGAGTTTGTTGGATATTGAGGATGCTGTTGTCTGTTGGCTTTGTAGTTATTGTACTTTTGATGTTTGAGGATTTGTTGGAGATTGAGGATGCTGTTGTCTGTTGGCTTTGTATTTATTGTACTTTTGATGTCTGAGGAGTTTGTTGGAGATTGAGGATGCTGTTGTCTGTTGGCTTTGTATTTATTGTACTTTTGATGTTTGAGGACTTTGTTGGAAATTGAGGATGCTGTTTATCGAATAGAAACCCATCTTACTTCTGGTGGTCTTTATAATTACCTGTGATGTTAGAGGAGTCTGCTGGAGCTTGAGGGAGCTGTCGTCTATTGGGTGGCGACACATCCTTACTGTTGGCAATCTTTGACCCACTTTTACTCAGAGACTCAGACTAAGGTAGAAATACAGTAAAATTATCATTGAGTCATTTTACTAACAGTCTTATGTCAGCTATTAAGGCTTCCCATAAGAGGAAGTCCTAATTCATTTGGGTAAGATCAATACCAAAGGTACTTCCTGAAAGTTACCATGTGAAATGCACAATGTAAAGTAAAATGTTAACAAAACATTATACAATCACTTAAGTATAAAGTATTTCATTCACATCTCAGATTTTGCCAACTTAAAGAATAAGTGATTTCTGCTTTTGTTAACATAAACATGTGCAATTTTTGATTTTGGAAAATATTGCAGTGCTTTCTGGAAACAGAGATAACAAAGATTTTCACAGAATGAACTGATCTACATATACATCTTTTACAAGTAAAACAGACTGAAGATTTATTGAATTGATGACACCATTTAATATATATAATCACTTTAGGGAAATATGTAAAGACTTAGGAAACCTCTATGTTTCTCTCTGATAAGGTAGAACATTCCCAAGAAATAGGGTGTGATGGTTGATATTGCCTTAACTTTATTAAACAAAGGAATTCATGGGGTTTTTGTTTTCATTCTTGCTTGATCAAACGTATGTCTCCATTTTCTTGTATCCCTATTTTCAGATGTATACTAATGGAAAAAAAATAAAATAAATAACTGGTCAGTAGCCGATGATGAAGACTTTGCATAAGTTCGAACATCACATGGGAGACCCCTTCATGCTTCTCGAAGCAACAAAGGTAAAATGTTCTGTTCAAGGATGTAACAAAGACAGCACAGAGACAATCCATGATGCAGTCTCCTGGGAAACACAAACTGTCTGGAGTTCGGATCAAACTACTGACCACAGATATTAACCTCAGATGTTGTAAAATCCTATGGTCAATCAACTGAGCGATAACTGCCCCTTCTCTGAAAGCACCACAAGTGCCAAATTTATCACAGTGTCACATAATACTATACTTAAGAGGACATAGGGAAGAATATGGTCACTAAAGATCATTCTCAACATTATTTTCAGGTTTTCAAGGAAGACTGTCTATTTGTACTTCATGCAATACCTGTATTGTTCGCTTGCAGCACTTACCTGTATGTTGTTGGTGAACCGCAGACACTGGACTGATGACTTATGGGCATTCATGACTTTAACAGGTGTGTCACCTTGGCGAAGGTCATAAATGTATATTTTGCCACGTGTAGATCCAACGGCAACTGTTGCACCATCAGGCATTACATCCACAGAAGTGAGGGGACTTTCTGCTACAATCACCTTTGGATACCTGTAAAGATTTTACAACACAAGCTAGTGGACTTCCTTAAAATCACCTTCAGATACAACAAAAGTTAGGGAGCCTTCTGCTTCTACGTTATATTACTTTTAAATATAAGACAAGTTAGGGAGATTTATGCAGACTTTCGCAGCTGGATACGATATATGGGATGTGGTATCCACACTGACAAGGATACAGAGATAACAAAAATCTCTCCTTAAAATCCTCTTTGATCAGCTTAATTGCAAGTAGTTGTGATAACAGGAAATGAAGGTAATCAGCCATATGAGATCAGCAGTAGAATACTTTATAAAAACTCACTTCTTGCCTTCCAGATCATAGCAGATAATGCGCTTGTCAAGGCCAACAGATATAAGGAATATTGCGTTGATGGGAGAGAAGTTAATGCCAGTGGCAGGTGCACGGTGGGCATCACTGAAACTGTGGATAAGACGACGTGTGTTGGTATCCCACAGGTTAACAGCCCCATCATCTGATGCTGAACCCAGTAATGACTTCTTAAAGTGACTGTATTGAATCTCCTTAACAGCCTGGAAAACACAGTTATCAACAAATACAGATATTTCATAATGCATTGTACTGCTAGGTCCTCCTGAAAACTGACATACAAGGTATAGCTACTAACCCCAAACAATCATTAATATGTGTATACCTGCTTCAGTTTGCCAACAATTTAGTGTGTAGTTCATTTGTTGTTTTTGTTAAGTCATTTTTAAAAAGCAAATTCTGGAAATGATATATCTGCTGCTGGAATACAACAAATTCATACAGTTGGTATATAAAAAATACATTTTGTTAGATCCAATTTTCCCCCCAGTTATCATTTTACAAGACAATTTGCAAGAACTCCTCTTCCTGCTCAAGTTTTTTTGTAAATTTGTGTTATCAATTTACCATGCATTATAAAAAATTGAATAGGGGATTTTAGAAAAACACCTGGAGGTCATGGAAAAAAAACAGAAGCACTAGATTTCATAATCTCAAAGTGAGAGAAAAAAAGAGGTACAGGCATTTTGTTGACAACAATTACACTACTGCTTCATTTATTGTTGATGAGCATTAACTACAAAAATATTAAAAATATTCTTAAAGTGGAGTTTCATTTAATTTTACCTGTGCCTTAGGAGCAACCATTGGACTGCAGCCTTGTCCCGATACAGCATTGTACACAATTATCTCCCCTGTGTCAGAGCCTGAAGCGATGTACGTATCATTCCAGTTAAACTTAGCACATGTCACCGTTCCAGTGTGGCCCTGGAAAATCAAGACAGCTATTACAATGCCTGTGGCACATTTTTTTTCAAATCTCATTTAGATACAAATAAACATTTGAGTATAGTATTCATGATCAGAGGTCAAAAATCATGGCATTATAACAAGAAGAAATATCATCAATATTAAGACAATTTTACATAAAGAAAAATATTTTTGACTTAAAAAATGAATGTAAAAATTGTTGAGAAAACCTACCACTAACTTTCCCACCTATTTTTGCAGCTTGTATCAAATCAAAATTTTGTTTTATGATCATATAATAAAATTTTGTGTCAGGACAATTATTAAATCAACCAAAAAAATTTGGTTAAATAATCTGGAGATTCTACGAACAACAACTTAGTCCAGACCTTGTAAGTTTTGCGTAGACTCCTCACTTTAAGGTCCCAAACACTGATGGCCTGGTCAATTCCACTGACGATATAGCGAGATGTTGAATTAAAATCCAAGAAACCTCTTCCAGTCTATTGAAGCATAAAGAAAGTCTTTAATAAGTACATGTATAAGTCAAAACCTTTATACAAGCAGAAAATAAATATATAAGCGAATAGATACACTACTTAAAAACAGATATATACAGGTTTGCTAGCCAAGTCTAACAAAACTGCAGGGGTCAAAAGTCAGAGAAGCAGAAAGTTTACTTTGTAGATGTAGGTCACAATGAGTATTGTAGACAAGAAACTTTTTACAACAAAAAAGTTCGAAAGAAAGACACATTAGTTTACAGTCATTTTGATAATTGTTTACCAATAAAGGTAGTACATGAGAAATGAAGTCATTATGATTTATCATCAAGAAACAAGCATATGCCTGGTAATACAACATAACAAGTAATGCAAGGGAGATGGTTGCATAGGTATTGCAGATAAAAATGTAAATATTATTTAAATAAAGCCCTTTTTCTGGTGTAACCTTGTTGTATATACTCACCACAAATTTTAAATCAAGTATTGATACGGATGAGTTTTTCACAGCAGTCAACGAGAGCTTGTCACTAGAATTTGACACACTGGATAAATAACTATCTGTAAACTTTTAAGGAGCACAAACTCATTTGTGTATTTACTTATATCTATTACACCGGACGGGTGGAGGCACAACATCCTGCAATCGATAAAATCCGGTAAATTCTTTCTAGAACTGCCATGGATACCTAAAGAATACAGAGTCCTCACTAAATGAATGTAATATCTATTGCAGTTATGTGTTTTGTGTGTTTGGTAAAACATACATGACCTATTTCACATTTACAAAATGTCCTTCAACTCAATTTCCACCATACTATTTATCACAAATTTACTGTCCAATAACTTAACAAAATAACATAAATTAATTCTTTGAATTAACTTGTGCAATGAAAATATACATCCCATTCATTCGTGTCTGCTTACCTAATTATATATTATAGACTTGTGAGCAATGAATCAATGCTAGAGTTTGAACTAAAAAAAATCCTGATTCTCATAGAATTTTTATGCCAATTATTTCTGTGTACTGACTTAATTTTATTTGGTGTATGATGACTAGCCCTGTAGCACCAGTAAAATATCTGCAGCTGAAGTAACATGTGTCCCTATCAATTTTGAAAAACATGCTAGATAGTTCCTCTCTGTTTTGTGTTGGTTGATAACTAGTAAGCCGGGACAGGATAATCGTATCAAATAAAAAATAAAAATCAATACATTAATTTTCAATATAAAACCAATATTGTCATATTTTCAAAAAGGATACTGTCATGACTCCAGCAAACTTTGGAAACGTTGTGATCGTGAGGATTGAACTGTTGTACCAGCGAAAAAGACGAATCGACATCCCATAGTTTGATATCGTCGCCGGCCGACGCCAGCTTCATCCCACTCATAATGTACGGAATCAATCGAACATTAAATATCAACAACCAAGATCTTATTGAAGTAAATCACGGCCATTTAAATGTCACAAGTGTATCAATAACATCGTGTTGTCAGCTGTCATAATACAAACGGTGTCAATATCAACATGTTGTAAAAACGTAAACAATGTCAACAGCAGGTTCTAAACGAGACTTGCGACAGTTGAAATTTCAAAGATTCACAACATGTAGTCTTAATGGCGCTTGTCATTCAACATTAACGCCGTTATTTCACATTGCAATGCAAAATTATCGATTGAATGTGCAATTTTGTTCACAAATTATCCCGCGCAACCTCCATTTTCTTGTCTGGGTGAAAATGAGGCTGATAAAGTCAGTTCATATCTTTCAGATTCACAAATTATTTACGAAACGAATACATATGAGTATTTTAAAGTTGATATGTAAATTACACAACAAAATGAAAAATGAATAATTTTCTTCACACCAGTAGAAACAATCGTCCTTAATGACCTTTGATGCAATCGCACCAGTTACTGTAGCAGGAAACAGATCAAGAATCTACCAGAGGAAACAACTTTTTACGCCTTTTCGGCGAATGCCCCGAAACCCCGGAAGTGCACTTGTAGCGATACTTGTACGTCAAAGGTCCCAGCTGGGCTATGACGGCGAGTACCTCTCTACTAACTACCAAACATGATAAATATATATATGTGAAAATAATCCATTGATGTATCTTCAGTTATGATAATTCAGTGTCGGTGGATACGTACATATAGATGGCCAATAGCTGTCTCTGATAAACATTGTATAGAGAATGCATGGGCCATTTCTTTAGTTAAAAAAAACGTATGTTGGAGATGGTGAAGAAAGACTAAATTAAAACTGTTTTCCGTCTCTGCCGAATACAGCAAAAATATGTGTGACCGCTCAGATAACGGCAGCACAGTTATAAGACTATTTAAGAAATTTTCTTACAATTTCATCTGACATGATAACTGATTTTTTATACCTAAGAAGAGACCGAGATAAGCGACTGATGTAGAGGAGTCTGTCGTGTTTTTGATTTCCACTTCTCGTGGGTGTATCAAAGATGGACATGGCCAATAAATTTCTTTTTATCTAAAGTGAAGACGTCATCAATATAACTAAAAGTGAAATTAAAAGCTTTGTAAGGTCTAGTGTGACCTGGTTTGATAATCTCTTCGATAAAAGATCGATTTTTTCCATATCACGTGATATCCAAAGTGATGTATCAACGCTAGAAAATAATGCCCTTAAGTGAGTTGTACCTATGGATGAAAAGTGGGTCCAGCATTTCACCCAAGAGGACAATCAGCAGTCTAAACTATGGAAGCACCGTTGGTTCACCCCGCCAAAGAGAGCAAAGACTGTTCCATCAGCTTGAAAGATCAATGACACATATTATGTTCCATTTCTTCAGCAGTTAAGAGAAAATTGAAATAAAAATATTAAATTAATGCGCCGTGGAAAGGGACAATGCCAGTGTTCCCAAGTCTGTCACTGCAGTGACTGCCATTAACGATTGCGAATTTAAATTGATTGAGCATCCGCCTTACTTGTCTGATCTCGCTCAAGCAGACTTTCACCCTTTTTTTTCGAAATTAATACATGGTGATTTCCGGCACCCACTTTCGGTCAGATGATGACGTCATATATGCAGAGAGAGGCTTTCTGAACTGCCATGAAAATGACTTCTTTAAAAGTGACATTTAGGCCCTAAAACATCACTGGCAAAAGTGTATATATACTAAAGTGGATTGTGTTGAAAAATAATGCAATATGTCCTCCAAAAGTCAAACCCATAAATATGAGGCTCACAACTTGCCAATCAGCCCTCGCATGTAAATCTTCTTCCCTTTTTCTGGTTTCAAGTCTTCCAAGACCTTATGTAACACTTCTCTGATGCCGTGTACTGGTGACATAAACTTAACATCCCTGCTGTATGTTAGCGCCGTGCATGTCATAAAGTGCGGCTAATTATGGGTCACGCCTTGCAGAACAGGTGTGGTTTCCGAGATGCCGTAGTTTAGGAGACCTTTGGGAGACCAGGAATACGATATGATGCATTCTACTGCATGAAGTGTGGCGTTTTCTTCAGTGTTTTTACTAGCGGGACATTAAAGAGACTAAAATAGATTCTCTGTCCTCAATGCAACACTAAAGCTTAGGATCTTGATGACACCAGTATGCTGGCTGTTGTTATCTTGTTTTCAGAAGTTTTCAAAAATGTGTATCAGAGTATCAGAATTTATTTACGCCATTGAAAACTTGATGGCGGATACAGACGACAAATACAGTGCAAGCACGGCGTCAGTGAGGTAACCTGACGAGAGACTCTGAAGGAGAAAGGTCTCTTTGAAGATTTGAAGATCACAAATTCCAATAATTTTCTAGGGTAACAATGAAGGCAACAGGTGTCATCAGTATTTTGACGTCCTACCCACCGCGATATGTATAGTATTGTTAGATGAAACTAGCCTAGTAGGAAGTTGAGCCCTAATATCATATATGTACAATGGAATGAAAGGTCGATTGGAATTCTGACCTGTTTTGTTCAAACTCGTACCAAATTTCCACCTATTGATTTTTACCATCGATCTCCTCGGACGTCTTTAAACCTTGTTGGTGAACTGCAGGTCCTGAAATGTACGTCATGTCCCCAACTGCCTGATTGTAAGAGGCGATTAAACTTGGGATCTAGTTTTCCTTCTGTTCCTTCTTCCTTACATCTCTCGTGACACTTCCTGAATAATTGGGCTTTAGTTGAACCAGGGACGTATTATATGTCCCTGGTTGAACGTTCGCCCATATAAGGAAGGATTTCCACAAACATCGTGTATTTATAAAATGATAAACAAATATCCTTACATATCATATTATTGCATTTCCAAACTATGGTATTCACATGCTGCAGTTGATTCAATATTAAAAGACCTGTTCTCATTATCATGATTTTCGTGCAAGAAGTCGTCAAATTATAGAGAAAAAACAATGCCAACATGACAACATAATTATAATACAAACTCAAATTCTATAAAACTAGGGGAAAATATGAACAAAAGAAAGATTTATACGGAGATCCCTGAAAAAGAACAAGGAGAGCAAGACAAGGTATTCCGGAAGAGTAAGCGTCTTCTGCTTCATCGACTACAACCGACATGTAAACCTTGATCAACTCGTGTTCTCAAACGAAAACAATGTATATAAAACAACGGAACCAATAGGCAAACCAACGAGCATTAAACACGTCCAGTTTCATATCGCACAAAGAAATACAATTGTTCTCAATGAGATCACTATGACGGCCATAAAAGTTTTCCTAATATTTTCATCAGCCTGCATCTTTTGAAACCCTGTGTTACGAGTTTGACCGTCAGTTGACGACTTCTTGTACGAAAATCGTAAATATGTGAACGGGCCATGTAAACACCATGGGTTGAGGATGAAGGAAAGTTGATATCAAGGAATGGAAAATTCACAATAGGGAAATTGAGATCATCGCGTTTATCATACAGCTTCGTGTAAATCTGTTGGTTTCGTGAAAGAAAAGATCGAGATAAGCGACTAATGAAAAGAGTCTGTAGTGTCCTTGATTTCCCATTCTGGTGGGTATATTGGATGAACGCATTCAGTAAATTTCTTGTTATTCATAGAAAAGAGTTATCAATATAACTGAAAGTGAATGGCCTGTTTGGTCAATATCTCATTTCAGTAAACTATTAGTTTAAGCCCGTTTTCATTACTTTAATTGCTCCATTTAATGGAATGGAATTTTACCAGTTATAACTGAATAGTTTTTTAAATCAAAACGATTCAAATGATATTCAACAAGTTATTAATGAGCAGAAAACACCAAGTTATACACTCTCAAAGGATCTGTATTTTCTCATTTGTGTAGGTAACAATCAGGCAGAAAAAACATTTATTTATTGTTAAGTGATTTTTCTCGAATCAATCACCAACTACAACAACAAAATGAAATATTAAGTAATACAGTGTGAGCTGATAGATAAGAAAACAATATCTCTATAACTAGATATGCACGTGACAATTTGGTGATCACGTGCTTTACACGTAAGAAATTAGAGACTTTGTCTTATCAATTGTCTGAATAGTAGTTACCTGCAGTCTAATTCTCATGAACCACTAATATAGAATTTTACAATAGACACACGTGTATGCGATTAAAAGCTTTCGACACAAAACTAGAACTAGGTACAGTAGGGTCATATACTGATTTAACTGGACTATTAAAAAATGAACCCTGAGCATTACTAGTGCACTAGATTAGTCTTCTCCTAACTACACTATAGTTACGGGATCCCTTTGGCTATTATTTCCTCCTTCTGTGCATGTGCAATACACAAATCCCAGCATTTTTATTGTACACTGCCTCATATCTTTCGATAGTTAGTAAATGCTTTGTAATAATGGAAACTAATCGAACTGGATTAATAAATGAGAAATACAATTTTGCTTGAAACGTCGACACGGGTTGCTATTTCGTTTCGTTTCAATAGAGATCCGTATTTTGTAACGACCATCCATTATGAACAACAAACATGGAGGGTGACGGCGGGCCACATGCGTTGTACGTTGCAATGCAGCCGTTGTAAGTGTGTTTCTGTTGTCTGTTAACGCATAGATGGCAACCCTGATGTGCATTGCTAATCATTTAATACCGCTACATTCACTAAGCCTTTGATCAAGATGGTACCATTAAGGAAATGATATAGCAAACTTCACTTTTTTGCCCTGACCTTAGACAGATGACTGCAGAATGAGCCACATGCATACGATTTGCTGCCAGTGAATCTAAATATACCGAATGACGTGATTGGCTATCGTTGTAGGAAGATGAAAATGCTATCTGTTAGCTAGATTTTGTATTTAATGGCACTCAAGCATTAATAAAATGCGTATTAACGGCAGAAACAATATGTCTTATGTGTGCAGCCAGTCTTGTATACACTGGGTCAGTATATATGTACGTAACTGATTGTTAACTGCAAACAGAGTTGCCTCAGACATGTTGTTACCGTCGAATCGTCACAGATGACTTCTTCCATAGGAAGTATTTGTCGACTACATGGTACAAAATGAATGTCTAGTGTGTTTGTTGACTTTTGCAATGATATCCCAATATATATATATGTCCACTTTGTACTACACTCATTTTCATCATCACTAGAATACTGACCATATGTGATGTGATTGATTTTGATATTGTTGACTAGAGCAGACTACAGTTAGGCCAGCGTTTGATCACTATCTACATGCATGTATATATATGTATGGATACGTGTATGTGTGCACTGTGGATGGATGTCTGGTGAATTAAACGAATGTGAACAATCAGGAAATAAAATGTGATTTACAAATGTAGGGAGGCAAAAAAAGGAAACATTGTATACATCCTGTTCAGTCTGGTACTGATAAATTTTAAGAATAGATTCATGCACACTACATAAACATTCAATAACACCTTAAAACTCATGATTTAGATTACTGGTATCCAAAAACATCAAATTTGGAGGTCAAAATCATGCATTTTCTCCATTTCGTATGAAAACAATCACGAAAAAATTAGTAAGTTGCTTTGCTGTTTTAATCTATCTCTGCATCATTGTTTCTTATTGATAAGCAATCAGTTTCATATCTGATATTGTTACCTTACATATGAGAAAAAATTTATAGAAAAAAATCAGGTGACAATCTAATTCATCTCGTGGTTATGAAACTTTTTGATGATTAAATCATGGATTTATCACACATACATTTTCAAATGTAATTAAAACACTATAAATATATCTTAAAATGTGTTAGATTCTGTTACATTTAAATTACTCAACATTTTGTGATATTTATTGGTGTAAATTTGAGTTGAAAATCACCAAAATTTGTCAGAAAACTTTAATATTTAGATAGGTTCTGTTGATAAAAATTGTTCCATGCAGTTTTTGGGAAAGATAATGACCTATTACTGTACTTGTTTTAAAAAAACTTACAAGAGATGGCTAGTGCTTCTACTGACAAACATTCCCCACTCATGATATGTATATCATCTTCATAGTGGAACCAAGTATTATTTCTCGTGTTTTATAATGATACAAATATGATATGAATATCCATGTTCTGGTGACATGCATACATTATTTCTGACCTGAAGTCAGTGGTAGGTTTTTTGGTAGAGTGTTTGACTGCGTACATGTAATCTCAGTCAAAGGGCTGAGTTGCATGGTTTTACACCCCTGCACTTGCCAGTTGGTGTTGTTAAGGAAGCTGAGTAATGGACCAGTCAATGCTGACATGGTTGTGTCCCTTAGCAAGACACTTTATCCTTAATGCCCTGGATGGAAAATTACTGGTGTTGCATATGTGCGGTAGTTACCAGCTACTACAAGAAGACCCATTGTCAAAATGACCTCAGTTGTTCACATGGCAATAAACCAAGCAAAACACAATTCATTGCAAGGAGGAAAGGGTCATTGATAAGCACTTCTGAACATGTCGCTATAAATATGTGCAATGATGAAGGATTATTTTCTTTACAGCGTGCTGCCGACAATCATCCATGACCCTGATGCCCAAGATGATGATGAAGAAGAGGCTGGATTATCAGATGATGATGCTGTTAGAGTGGAGGAGGGCCAGGAAGAAGAAGGCTTTGACTATGCAGACCCCAATTTTGAAGACTCTGCTGCTTACAGGTGAGTTGTAGAGGAACAGGTGATTTGTTTATACCTCTAAAGTAAGATGATTAGGTTGTATCACTCAGGTACATTGTATTAAATATATAAAGAAGATGTGACATAAAGCATGGAATCTGATGCACAGTGTATAGTAGAAGATGATCTCCCAAAAATCCACATATATAAACACTACTGAAATAAATTTTTTAATGCGAAAACAATTTGGAATAACTTGACTTTGTCATAAGAAGCTAATATTGAGATGATGTCTGGCTGTGTCGATGATATGATATAAAATAGCAGCTGTTGACACTACCTTGGGAAAGGAAATCTACTGAAACTATAGCCCAGTAAGATGTTTCCTACTGAACCATAGCTCAGTCAAACCAAATTTACTAAAACTAAAGCGTGGTCAAACAGAAGTTACTAGCATAGCCTGTTGTTACCAAACTACTAAAACTAGAAACTGGTGAAACAAATCTACTTAAGCTGGAGCCTGGTAAGACCAAACCTACTTTTGAGACAGATCCCAGCGAAATGCAACTACTAAAACTAGAGCCTGAAAGCTTTTGAAAGAACATTGAATAATTTTGTAGAATTATTTACTCTGACAGATACGATGATGATCACAACAAACCTGTTGATCTGGATAACTCAGACGAGGCTCTGCTTGGTGAAAATGTGGGGTACATGGACGACATGCCCGCTGCAGATCTGGAACAACAGAATATTTACACAGATGACCATGCTTATGCTGATGTGGACGATGCAAGGGAGTCGACAACCAGTGATGTTGTGTTTATACAACCGCCTCCTGTTCAGATCAGGTAAACATCTATACAACCTACTCCTGTTCAGATCAGGTAAACGTCTATACAACCTCCTCTTGTTTAGATCAGGTAAACGTCTATACAACCTCCTCCTGTTTAGATCAGGTAAACGTCTATACAACCTCCTCCTGTTTAGATCAGTTAAACGTCTATACAACCTCCTCCTGTTTAGATCAGTTAAACATCTATACAACCGCCTCCTGTTCAGATCAGGTAAACGTCTATACAACCGCCTCCTGTTTAGATCAGGTAAACGTCTATACAACCTCCTCCTGTTTAGATCAGTTAAACATCTATACAACCGCCTCCTGTTCAGATCAGGTAAACGTCTATACAACCTCCTCCTGTTTAGATCAGGTAAACGTCTATACAACCTCCTCCTGTTTAGATCAGTTAAACGTCTATACAACCTCCTCCTGTTTAGATCAGTTAAACATCTATACAACCGCCTCCTGTTCAGATCAGGTAAACGTCTATACAACCTCCTCCTGTTTAGATCAGGTAAACGTCTATACAACCTCCTCCTGTTTAGATCAGTTAAACGTCTATACAACCGCCTCGTGTTTAGATCAGGTAAACATCTATACAACCTCCTCCTGTTTAGATCAGTTAAACGTCTATACAACCGCCTCCTGTTCAGATCAGGTAAACGTCTATACAACCTTCTCCTGTTTAGATCAGGTAAACGTCTATACAACCTCCTCCTGTTTAGATCAGGTAGACGTTTATACAACCTCCTCCTGTTTAGATCAGTTAAACGTCTGTACAACCTCCTCCTGTTTAGATCAGTTAAACGTCTTAATACAGATCAGAACAACTTTATGGTACAGATCAGTTAAACTCTGATCAACCTTTTAGATTTAATGAAGTCAAGCTACAGAAAACAATTGTGTTTACATACACCACTATTGAAAGTAAACAGGGAGGGTGAGCAAAGATCTGAGATGCTACAAAGCAATACAGTGAAACGATAGAACTACTAAATACTAACTTCTAATGCAAATGAAATTTGGATTTTACAGTATCTAAATCAAGGTTTTGAAGGTTTAAGTACAACTTTGTGTTACTAAATCTGACTAGATGGTACTAATTTCAGAACTGTACCTGATCATTACAACTCAAATATAAAAGATGCTATTATGAATATCAGGGATATTTATCAATACCTTTTGTTTTGTTGACTTTTCAACATTTAAATGGTGATTTTGATGGTGCTCTAATCCCGTTTGGATTGATCACATAGTATTATTGATCGACATTGCCACCTTATCATACACGATACATGTAATCTAGATAAAGGATTTACTGAAGGAGTTTAAATATTCAAGTGTGTACAACACCAATATGGTAACAACTATCAGGGTTTTCACTAGATATTTTGTAAATGAAGGCCTCTTCAGAATAAATAGGGTTCTTCTGTATAGTTTGAATAGAAATTCTGAAAATAACTGGAGCCTGTTTTATTTTCTTAGCCTCAAAAAGACTACTGGGAGGACAAAATCATTCTCTCTGAATTATTAAGATATGTGAGTTTTTCCTAAATGTTAATCTGTGATTCACTGATTAATTTATTTCCTGGTTCAATAGAGGAGACCACACATATGACATATCACCCATGCTGCATGATAAGAACTTGCCAGAGGGATGGAGTCGACGCGTGGTTCAGCGACTAAATGGCAAATCAGCTGGGAAATATGATGTGTATATATACAGGTATGTACTGATCTGTAAAAACTTTGCCACAATATTTGTCAAAGGGTTATTTTCAAGATTATGAGGAGCAAGTTTTTCCTTGTGGATTGGGCATGGGTCTTATATACCAGTACAGCTTACATGTTGACAAACAAAAATTGTGAGAAATAAAAATCTGTTTTTTTATTCAACATACCAGGTACTCACTATAAACTTTAAGTTTGAATCACTCTTCAGAAATGTTTTTATTGAAGATTTGAAGCATACTGAACAGCATTACTAGCACTAAGTATTTTTACAAGTACCTGCCCACCACATGTTTGTGACTGAAACAGATCGTGTAGAACCGTCACTTGTAATCGTAAACAGGATGATTTATTCCCAATAATATCTTCCTTGACTTTTTGTGGTTACTTCAAAGCACTTGAAAGAAGGCATGGTGGAGGTTTACTGTAGAGTATTGCAACCATGAATTGTTAGGTCATCTGGTGATGTGTTTAAATTATAGAATTGCTCTCGGACACTGGTTGACAGTCTTTTCATGTCAAGTTAAAATTTAATTTTGAAACTGTGTTTATTTTCATTAGCAAATTGTATTTGTATCTATAGGTAAAAGAATAGCTGTGTGGCCTTTTATGTTTATGTAAAAGTATATTAATGTCTTGTCTTGTTTTCAGTCCTTCTGGAAAAAAGATGAGATCTAAAACGGAGCTGGCTACATTTGTGCAGGAGAAACAGCTTGACCTGGATGTGGAAGCCTTTGATTTTACAGTAAGAGGTAAACATCACAGCACGAATCAAGGAAGTGTTACCAGGAAGGGTCAGAAAAAATCCAAGACAGAGAAACGTGAGAAACAAACTGTTACATCTCCTAGTGCTAGATCTCCTGTGAAAACCAAATTGACTCCAAAGTCAACAACAAAAACATTAAAAGCATTATCAAAAACAACAAGTAAAGGTGGTAAAATGAAAGCTTTGAAACAGGATAAATCACCGAAATCTGAGAAACTCGAAGTCAAAGAGACAGCTAAAGGAAAAGTGAAAGGTTCTACAAAACTCAGTCGGAAAAGGTCAAGATCACTGTCTAAGAAAGATTCACCAAAGGAAGAGACAAAGTTTGAGCAAATTAAAACTTCACCGCAGTCTGGTAAGCGTAAAAACATTTCACCCAAGAAAACGCTTGCACAGAAACTTGTGATTAAAATGGCATTTGGTCCTGGTGTGAAACGGAAAGGTGATGCTGAAGATGAAGGTCCTGTAAAGAAAAAGAAAAAGAAAGTGAAAGGAAGAGGTCGTGGTCCAAAAACAAAATCGTTGGATGATAATGAAGAGGATTCTGTGGTGGATGATAAAGTGAAATTATCCTTTAGTGATCAAGAAGAAGTAAACAAATTTGATACTTTTAATGAAAAATTAGACTCTCCAACAATGGATGATGAGTATAATGATTTGTTTCCTGATGAAAACATGAACTCACAACAATCTCCAGTGTTAAATCCTCACGCCTTAGTGCAGTCAAGCATTACTCATTCATTGTCTGATGATCTAAAGAAAAGAGAACTGGGGAAGAAAGATGTTAAGAAGCGGAAATCCCATGGTGATAATATTTTTGACTTATTTCAAAATGTTGGTGTGGACAGTAATAATGTGTGTGATAGCAGTGCTGATGAAACTGAACCAGTCCCAGTAATATCTGAACCAGACAAGGTTGAATCTGCCAAGGTGGAATCAGATCGGCGACCTTCACGACAAAGAATCCGCAGCAAGCGATATAGTTCTGATATATATAGTGTTGATGAACCAAAAGTTCAACGGAACACATCAAGAAGACAGTCTGCTACTATGTCTCCCTCTGTATCAAAGACTCCCAAAGTCAGTTCTGATTTGGAAGGTACAGCTGTGTTGGGGGGCCCGGTCATTAATGTTGAAGCCAACAGTGTCCAGCTACCTGGTGGTATTGCCCTCAGTGATAGTATGGTCAGTGGTGCTACAGCCCCTGGTTTGGTCAGTGCTGATATGGTCAGTGGGGCAATGGTCAGTGGTGGGATGATGGCTGGGGAGCTAGTGAGTGGTGTTTATGTTATGGCAAGTGTTGTTGCCGCTAATCCTGAAGGGATTGATATGTCTCAAGTAGTGACACCTGCTTATACGTACTGTCTGGGAAGTCCTGAAGGAACAAACTTATATACAACAGCAGATCAAGTGGATGCTAACCCTGTGGTTTCTGAAAGTGATACCATTCATGGAATAATAGATTCTAAAAGCAATGAAACGCAATATGACAGCACAGTTGACCCTCATGACACAGATACAAATCCGGACACATCGGATAAAATTTCTGCTAAAATTGAAGAGAAATGTTTGTCTCCATCAAAGTCATCTATCAAATCACCTGTTAAGAGTTCACCTATTAAATTTTCACCTGTAAAGACCTCACCTCTTAAGATTCCTTCTGCACAAAGTACACCTGTAAAAAACTCTTCAAAAACTGAAAACAAATCTAGTGTCTCATCGGGAGAAACAAAAGCAAAGTTCAGTGCTTCTCCTGTGGAGAATTTAGACAATTTATTTACATTTATTAAGAATGTTCCAGTATCACCACGGCAACAAAGAAGAGCCAGTATTGAGGAAGGTCCGAGATTTTCACCACATCTGTCAAGTCCTGAAAGGTCAAGGTCAAGGAGTGTGTCTATATCGGCTGCATCTACTCAGCTTGCCAGTGATGAAATCAGTCATGTGGAAGGTAACTCTAGCTATTCAAATGAAAGATTATAATTTTTTTTCATAGCATTCTAGCAAAATATCAAACTTTCAAAAATGTCACTTGAAGTGTTGAAGAGACTGCTGTTATTTACCAAGGGATTCAAAATAAATGTTGATCAATTTTTATACACCATTTTAACAGGACTTATTGTGGTTTGACATTGTCCATCTTACTAAAATTTCATTAATCTGCAGATCTCCTTCCACAATTTTTAGCCCACCATCATTAGATGGTCTGGCTCAAATTTCATATGTAGGTTCCCCTTGATCTCTAATTGTGTCCATCTAATTTTGGGACTGATCAGAAAAAAAAAATCACAGATGGCCATCTTTGATTTTCACTTTGAAAGTTTGTTATCACTATTTCTAGAGAATTAATCTTTCTTAAAATTTCAAATATAGGGGTCCCTTTGTCCCAGGTTGCTCCTGTTTGAGTTTGGGTCAGATCAGAAAAACCAGGTGGCCATCTTGGATTTTGATTTAAAAAGTTTGTTATTTCTTGAGAACTACAGCATAGATTTTTCTAAAATTCCATGTGTTTGTTTCCTTTCCCATGATCCCTTGTCGTGCCTGTTTGATTTTGGAACTGGTCAGTAAAAGAAAATGGCCAACAGGCAGCCATCTTGGATTTTGATTTTGAAAGTTTGTTATCACTGCTTCTTGAGAAATACTGCATAGATATTTCTCAAATTTCATGTATTGGTTCTTCTTTGTCCCTAGATCTGTCTGTTTGAGTTTGAGACTGATCAGAAAAACAAAATGGCCAACTGGCTGCCATCTTGGATTTTTACAGATCAATATTATTATCGCTATTTCTGCAAGGAATGTTCAAATTTGTTATCATTAAGAGCAAAAACATTGAAGACAAGAGAGAAAAAAAAGGAAAAGATCCAACATCAAAGAACAAATAAAGATCAAACAATGGTGGGTGCCAAGTTCTCTATTGGATCTCTTATCAAACTTGGTAGGCGTAAACACCATGAAGTGAGGTTTTATTTTTTAGTGAGAGGCGATTTGATTCAATAACATTTGGGAGGGTAACAGCCTTTTTGTTTTCATATTTCTCATATTGTCCCGAGATCTCTAACTTCAATTTTAAACCAATCTTTCTCAAGCTTGTTTGATTTAAACACCATTACATGAAGTTGTGTTTTCCTGAATGGCAGTGTGTTTTAGTTGTATTTGGAAGAGTTACTGCCCTTCGTTGTTTTCATGATGAAAACCTTATTTATAATAGATCTCTTCCTTCACTTTTCAACTAAATCACCATGACATAAAGTTTTGTTTTTGTAAATGACAGTTTGATATGACTTCATTTTGAATTGAAGAGTTTTCAGTGAATTTCTTCGAAACTTGCTTTTCCTTTTATTATCTTATCTCATAATTACGATTTCTTTTTGATGCAATGAATCAGAAAAAATTCTTTGGAATGGGACAGACATGTATCTGTTCTGCCCTGTGATACTCTTGTTCACTATTTTTAAGGATAGATTAAAACTGTTACAAAAAATAAGTTCCTTGCAATTCCAATATACGACTATAAAAAATGTTTGTTCTGTCTTTTCTGCTCAAACTTTTGCTTAACAATTGAAAATTGAAACTTATTTTTCCTGTTATTATGGAACTCTTGTCATGATTTTGTATAGATAAGTTAACAATGGCGGTACCATGTGGTTATGTAGAATATCTTGTACAAGTTCTCATATCTCACAAAATTTTAAAAGACCACATTAAAATCCTAGAATGTTTCATTTTAGTGACAAAGTCAGAAGATTCAAATTCCGGTCTTTAGACATCAATTTATAGGTAATTGAATAAAACATTTGAATGTTGATATTTGTTATCTAGACATCCCGTCAGATTCTGAGGATGCTGAC
Source organism: Ylistrum balloti (assembly GCF_031769215.1). NCBI lineage: Eukaryota > Metazoa > Mollusca > Bivalvia > Pectinida > Pectinidae > Ylistrum > Ylistrum balloti. The sequence goes on along the minus strand of NW_026782290.1, from coordinate 163,620 downwards.
TATACACCAACACATCGTCTGTCAGCGGAGGTAGAGAGTAAGTACTTTGTCCATGGAAAATTCCTTCCTCGTCCGGAACTCCACAGAGATACGACGTGGGTACCTCCTAAGTCTCCCTTCTGTCTGATACAGGAAAGTCTGTACCATGACCCCTGGAAACTCCTTATTGGGACCATTTTCCTAAACAGGACCACAGGTGAGATACCAGTATGCACCAAATGGCTTGAAGGTTAAAAGATGAAATTCAAAGATTTTTCTTTTTTTTTTTTTTAATTTTTTTTTTGGAAATCGTGTTGAAATATTCCTATACTTGGAGAACAATGTAGAATTAATTTCGATAAACAATATGGATAACTCTAGCTGTTACTGTAATGTAAAGATAAATCTTGTCGGTGACTCATTGATTTAAGTTTAGTGATGAAGTAATAACATTGATGTCTCATTTTCTTATATTCCTGGGTATTGTTTTGAATGTTGAGGAGTATTTCTGATATTTTTGAGTTACTTTTTTAGGCAAGGCAGCTATTCCTCTTCTGTGGAAGTTTTTCAACAAATGGCCAAATCCAGATGCGACAAGGAAAGCAGATGCTGCTGCCATTGCTAAGCTTCTTACTCCTCTTGGGCTTCATGAAAAACGAGCAAAAATCATCATTCGGTTTTCTGGTAAATATTAATCAACAAGATATTTGTTTTTTTATTATTTTGTATGTATCATTCTACATATTTTTCACAGATACCCCTAGAAACATGAACAGCTGTATGACCCTTTTCAAAATTTAACCCTTTCAGTGCCAAATATCTCTCACAATGTACAGCTCAGCGCCAAATATCTCTCACAATGTACAGCTCAGCGCAAAATATCTCTCACAATGTACAGCTCAGCACCAAATATTTTCCAGAAAATATCCGAAAACAATGGCAGCATTGCTGAAACAAGCATATCTTGGCTAATAATTAAGATATAGAAATTGTCGACCAAAGTCGCCTACGGCGGCCTGTCTGCATGTCGACTTCAGTCGCCTACAGCAGCCTGTCTGCATGTCGCCTACGACGGCCTGTCTGCATGTTGACTTTAGTCGCCTACGACGGCCTGTGTGCATGTCGACTTTAGTCGCCTACGGCGCCAAGAGGGTTAAGCAAATGTTTAAATATTTAGTTTGTGCTTTCAGTTTGTTGTTTTTAACCATTCTTATGAAGAGAGGTCAAATACAGACATTACAAACAGGCCCCCTTTGGCTTTACATGAGTGTTAATTTTAACAAGTGAGGAAACAAATTCTTGAAATTTTTATCAATGTCATTCTTACTGTATCACTGTATGGTGTATGGGTTCACCTTAGTGAGGTGGTGTATGTGTCAGTGGAGGACTGTAATTCAACCTGTTGTCTTATTATATGTGATTTTTGTATGTAAATATATTTTTTTTATCATTTTAGCCAGAATCACCTAATTTTATAAGGAAAGATTAAAATCTGACCGTACAAAAATCAAATTCTTAATTTTGACAATTGAAATGTCAAGTTTTGTACTGAGAAGTGAAGCAGGGACACCAGAAATGTTATAGTACTGTAATCTGTCACTTGATGTCTTTATAGATGAGTACCTTACAAAAGAGTGGACCTACCCAGAAGAACTGCATGGAATTGGGAAATATGGAAATGATTCTTATCGCATGTTTTGTGTTAATGAATGGAAAAAGGTAAGAGAATTATGACAACATATTATTATTAATGAAAGATATAAGAAATTGGACCATCGTGATGGCAGAACACAAGTGAATGAAAAATTAGTGGTCCTATTGAAAAACCAACTGATGTTATCAATTTGAAGTTCAGAAGGTGGCCATGAAAAAGCCATGTGACAAATCTGCATTTGACATTAACATAAAATTGACAGGTGTCGCAGACATATTTACTAGTAAAGTATCATGTCGCATGTGCTGTGTCCCTTTCTTTGTATAGTCAAAACGGACCTGTTTCAGAATTGTCTAAAGGATTTTCTAATTGTAAACAAACGCATGTTTACAAGGAGTGAATATCACTTTCTTCTATATCGATACCAACACACCCTATGTTATTTAGTATTTCTGCAACAACAAATTCTTTTTACTATATATAAATAGATGTTTTTCTTTTCAATTTCTGTAGCAAAATTTGCATATACTGGGACTTCATGAAAATTTGTTGTCAATGATGAAAAAGTTGCCAATAATTCAGGTTGTAGTTGTCTTTAATATGTATACATGATGTTCTGTACTGCAGGTTCAACCCAAGGATCACAAGTTGAATGACTACCACAACTGGCTTTGGGCCAACCATAAGCAGCTAGGAATTGATTGAAGAGGCTTGCCTGGATTGGGAGCTTATATTGGAACCTTTAACTTCTATAGATCAGAGGCCATGATTCAGACCACTCTTTATCATTTAAACTTTAAAATGGCAGTTTTACTTTGTTCACTATGTTTGCTCTTTTGTGATTAACAAATTCACTGATTGAATTGACTACCTGGAAATTATGTGAATATAGAAAACACTGTTCTGAATTTGCAATGTCTGTATTATGTAATTGAGATTTCATTGTGTTAAAAATGTTGTATTTTATATACAAGAAGAGGTTGATATCCTGAAGAACTTAGGAAAACTTGCTGCAAATCTCTACAGCACTGAAGTCTCTTGACATATCAATAAACTTTGTACAGGACTGCCATTCTAATTGCATCAACTTGGCACAGCATGGAATGTTTGAACCTGTCAACTAGGTACAGCACTACAGGTGTCAACCTGTCAACTTGGTACAGCACTGCAGGTGTCAACCTGTCGACTCTGTACAGCACTACAGATGTCAACTGATCAACTCTGTGCAGCACTACAGATGTCAACCATCAACTTTGTATAGAAATGCAAGTGTCATCAGTGAACTCTGTACAGCAATGTTAGTGTCAATTATCAACTTAATTTAGCCCTGCAAGTGTCAACTATCAACTCTGTATAGAAATGCAAATGTCGTCTGTGCACTCTGTACAGCAATGAAAGTGTCTACTGTCAACTTAATATAGCACTGCAAGTGTCAACCTGTCAACTCTGTACAGCAATGCATGTCTGCACCAAGTGTTTACCAATAATGTATAGTATTGTAAATATCATATGATTGGAGATTCTCACACAGAACCTACTGGACTGAGTTATCAGCGACACTTGTGTTCTTTGTAAGTGCCCTAGAAAGTTTGTCTTCAATCTAAATCAGTATTAGTGACGACTGTTAAGTGACTGGAATCTGACATTTCCAAATATATTGAATGTGTTCTAGTTCTTGTAAATAGTAATCCTGTTTATGTAATCTCTGTAGACTGTCCCACAGATCCTGTTTAGTGATAAGTCGCCGTATGGAAACAAAGAATAGAATTTAGTATGCCTTTGTAAAGAAAAGCATGTGAAAATTTGTTATTAGAATTTGTAACATATCCAATTCATTAAAAGTAATTATAGTCAGTGTTAGCTCCTGAGATTCGTCAATGAGCTATACCATCAGACTGTTGTTTAAATGTCTTTTAAATGTGTGATAACCCGCCAATTACACTGTAAGTGATGTTAATATATCCCAGCAGAAGTCTTTCACGTAGAATTTTAAGGTCCTTAAGCTAGTACTGCATCAGAGGATGATCTTTGCATTATCATGACAACTAAAGAAGGCATTGTGCATATTAAGCATTTCTTGATGTTAAAAATATTTAACTGCAATTCAACTTTTCTGTTTAAAAAAAGTTGCATTAACTTTCGATCCAGAAGTTTTACAAGACACAGATTTCTTGTAATAAGAAAACTCCTGATATAAAGGATGTACTTTAAAAGTTAAATTCCAGTTGCATTGTTTTAAGAAAATATAAACAAATGCTGTTTGATGCTGGTTACAGTATTACATGTTTTCAATGTTATAAATCTTGTGTTTTCAAATAGTCTAAGGGAGACAACTTTTCTAATCATGAGGTATTTTTTTAAATTTTCATTGAAATTTCATATGAGGATTGAATTTAAGCAGGATGTATTATGGCAGGTTATGTTTTTCTTGAAAACTTAAAGGAGTGATATCTATTGTTGTTGCTACAATGTTAAATGTTATTTAATGTTATTTATATATTACAAATAATTTAATGACAAGTTTTAACTCTATCCTTGAATGTGAAATTTAATCATCCAGTTTGGTGCATTTTTCCCTTTTTTTTTATAATTTGAATTTTAGTATGATGTATAGTAGGATGTACCACTTTCATTGATACAAACATTACAGTCAATTAACTCATTTTGGTATAAAAATACTAAAGTTCTGATAAATATCACAATTTAGATGTCAGTGTCCGTCCATATTTGAAGCGTGTAATTTATCAATTTTCAAAAATATTCACCTTCTTTATTTCATACGCTAATGCATGTATCAGTAATCAATATTGAAAAATGAAATTAACATTATGGCATGAAGTCTTTCTTTATCTAATGGTGGATATCAGTTTAAATTTTTGTTTATTTTTTTCTGTCTTTTATTTAAATGTTTCATAGCTTTTAAATCTCAAATTTCAAAATTTTATGTTTTAAAAAAGACAAAATTTATTATCAACTAGAACTTTGAACTAAATTTATTTAACTGCAAGTTTGAAATAAGGTATATATCAGCTGATATTTCTGTTGGTGTTGACCAGGATGGAAGCTTCTTCTTAGGGGCACTGAAAAACATGTGGTCAGTCAGGTGATCTTTTAGCATCTCTGATAGTGAAGGAAATGTAAGTGAAAGGTGATAGCATTACCACTGTGTTGTTCTGTCTTTCACAGTTGCAGATTTTCATTTCTGAAAATATATATTTATACAAGCCGTATCTCTTTCACATTAATCACTGAATTTACTAAATCTTCACTTAAATTAATGTTACAGCATGCACTAGCATACATCTATAACAGTGTCTGGTATTGTGTCTATTTAGCTTGTTAAATTTTCTCTGTATGTGCTTTTAGCACAGTTTATGAAATAATAAATGCTGCTTTTCTTTATAATGTATATATCCTGCTAAGGATGTTTATACAGAAAGTAAACATGTGATACTCAAACGTAGTTATCAGTAAAGTTTGATTTGGAGGCGTGTATTTCTCACAGGCTTGTTTTAGAGATTGTTCATTTCTCATAGAAATTGTATCGAAGGAGTATTTATTTATTCTCTACAACTGTGTATGTCCAATGTCTACTATAATTAGGTCACCTTTATGGCATTCATGCTCTCATATTTGACATCCTGGCATCCGTCATTCTGCAAGCTTACTATTTAAATAACTCCTATAAAGACTATTTTTTTCTGACTGAATGTTGTATAGAATGTTTCTTGGCTAGAAGATTCATAATTGTTAAAGTTCATCTGTGACTCCTCTATAGACAGATAGGTGTAGAGAACTAAGGCAATGCTTTGGAAGGCCTCTCATTCAGAACCTTATTTATTGAATAGGATTCCTTGGTGCAGTAAATTATCAGTAGAAATTGTCTTGTCAGCAAACAGAAAGTCTCTTAGTAAGGGTCAATATTGTTACAGTTACAGTATCATTATGTTAATTGTTGTATTTATTTTATTCCTTCGATATGCTTTATGTCTGACATATGGTAGAGTTTAGAGCTTCTCAGATGTTTTTGAACCTTTGCAGTATATTAAAGATATGTAAAAAATCATATGCTAGTCATATTTTACTGTGTAAGGTGTTGATAATTTGTTAATGTTTTCATTTGCTGTGCTTCAAAACTCTGAAGTGTTTTTACTGAGTTAATGTGCTATTTTTACAGTGATCTGTTTAACCACAGGGGCTGGATATAAATAATTATCAAATTGCAATTGTATCAACAGAATTATGTTTCTATAATCTATTTTTAGGATTTGTCTGATTATTGTGTTATATTAGGATCAGATTCACAGATATTTCTTGTCTTGCCACTCTGTTATAGATCAGCTGTGATTATATATATTTACACTTATATGGTGTCTGGTCCCTGTGTATCTGAAGTTAGAAAGATCAGTGTTGAAAATAGTCACATCTGTTATTTGTGTGTGCCCAACACATCTTCATAAAAGGTTGGATGAGTAACTTCATTAATTCACAAGCAAAGAAGTAAAAAGTTAGGAAGCTAAGTGTAGCTTTCTTTGGTAAGCTTCGTGAAGAAATTCATATATTGTAAATCATTAATCATTAATTCTTGTTTCCAATTTCCACTTAACCGTTGTACATAGCTATCATCACTGTAAATAGCATGAAGTGTACATAGCTAGTTAGATGTCCTGTTTCTCATTTATATGCCTACTTTTAACCCATATTTGTTATCCATAAAGTTGCTGTTTTTATCGCTAATCAACTTTATAAGTGTTATATGATATAGATGTAGTACTGTCTTGTAAGGAAATAAAACAAAACCTGCAAATACATAACTGGATTTATTTATCTTTTGATTGTGAAGAGGGTGTGTTTGTCTATACAGTGATTGGGGAGAGGATGTGTCTGTCTATACACTGATTGGGAAGAGGATGTGTCTGTCTATACACTGATTGGGAAGAGGGTGTGTCTGTCTATACACTGATTGGGAAGAGGGTGTGTCTGTCTATACACTGATTGGGAAAATGATATGTCTGTCTATACACTGATTGGGAAGAGGGTGTGTTTGTCTATACACTGATTGGGAAGAGGATGTGTCTGTCTATACACTGATTGGGAAGAGGGTGTGTCTGTCTATACACTGATTGGGAAGAGGGTGTGTCTGTCTATACACTGATTGGGAAAATGATATGTCTGTCTATACACTGATTGGGAAGAGGGTGTGTTTGTCTATACACTGATTGGGAAGAGGATGTGTCTGTCTATACACTGATTGGGGAGAGGGTGTGTCTGTCTATACAGTGATTGGGAAGAGTGTGTGTCTGTCTATACAGTGATTGGGAAGAGGGTGTGTTTGTCTATACACTGATAGGGAAGAGGATGTGTCTATACAATGATTGGGAAGAGGGTGTTTGTACACTGATTGGGAAGAGGATGTGTCTGTCTATACAGTGATTGGGAAGAGGATGTGTCTGTCTATACAGTGATTGGGAAGAGGGTGTGTTTGTCTATACACTGATTGGGAAGATGAGGTGTCTGTCTATACAGTGATTGGGAAGAGGGTGTGTTTGTCTATACATTGATAGGGAAGAGGGAATGTCTCTATACACTGATTGGGAAGAGGGTGTGTCTGTCTGTGTCTGTCTATACACTGATTGGGAAAATGATATGTCTGTCTATACACTGATTGGGAAGAGGATGTGTTTGTCTATACACTGATTGGGAAGAGGATGTGTCTGTCTATACAGTGATTGGGAAGAGGATGTGTCTGTCTATACAGTGATTGGGAAGAGGATGTGTCTGTCTATACAGTGATTGGGAAGAGGATGTGTCTGTCTATACAGTGATTGGGAAGAGGGTGTGTTTGTCTATACACTGATTGGGAAGAGGGTGTGTTTGTCTATACACTGATTGGGAAGAGGATGTGTCTATACAATGATTGGGAAGAGGATGTGTCTGTCTATACACTGATTGGGAAGAGGATGTGTCTGTCTATACAGTGATTGGGAAGAGGATGTGTCTGTCTATACAGTGATTGGGAAGAGGGTGTGTTTGTCTATTCACTGATTGGGAAGAGGGTATGTTTGTCTATTCACTGATTGGGAAGAGGATGTGTCTGTCTATACACTGATTGGGAAAATGATATGTCTGTCTATACAGTGATTGGGAAGAGGGTGTGTTTGTCTATACACTGATTGGGAAGAGGATGTGTCTGTCTATACACTGATTGGGAAGAGGATGTGTTTGTCTATACACTGATTGGGAAGAGGATGTGTCTGTCTATACACTGATTGGGAAAATGATATGTCTGTCTATACAGTGATTGGGAAGAGGGTGTGTTTGTCTATACACTGATTGGGAAGAGGATGTGTCTGTCTATACACTGATTGGGAAGAGGGTGTTTGTACGCTGACTGGGAAGTGGGTGTGTCGTCTATACAGTGATTTGGAAAAGAATGTTTTTTCTTTATTCTGACATTGAAGGTGTGTTTGCCTATACACTGTTTTGGAAGAGGTTTTTTTTCCGTGTATGTAAAGTGTTCTGACAGGTTCTTTCAGTTGTGCTCTACCTCAGTTTACTAGACTTGAACTTGAATGTACCCTGCTCCATTAGTTGTGTTTGAACTTGAATGTACGCTGCTCCATTAGTTGTGTTTGAACTTGGATGTACGCTGCTCCATGTGTTTGAACTTGTATACAGTGATAAGATTAGTTGTGTTTGAACTTGAACACTGATTGGGATTAGGGTGTGTTGAACTTGGATACACTGATTCCAAGAGGATTATATGTGTTTGAACTTGTATGTACCCTGTACCATTAGTTGTGTTTGAACTTGAATGTACCCTGCTCCATTAGTTGTGTTTGAACTTGGATGTAGAGCTGTGTCCATTATATGTGTTTGAACTTGTATGTACCCTGTACCATTAGTTGTGTTTTGAACTTGAATGTACCCTGCTCCATTAGTTGTGTTTGAACTTGGATGTTTGCTGCTATTATGATGTGTTTGAACTTGTATGTACCCTGTACCATTAGTTGTGTTTGAACTTGAATGTACCCTGCTCCATTAGTTGTGTTTGAACTTGGATGTACGCTGCTCCATTATATGTGTTTGAACTTGTATGTACCCTGTACCATTAGTTGTGTTTGAACTTGGATGTACCCTGTACCATTAGTTGTGTTTGAACTTGGATGTACGCTGCTCCATTATATGTGTTTGAACTTGGATGTACGCTGCTCCATTATATGTGTTTGAACTTGTATGTACCCTGTACCATTAGTTGTGTTTGAACTTGTATGTACCCTGTACCATTAGTTGTGTTTGAACTTGAATGTACCCTGCTCCATTAGTTGTGTTTGAACTTGGATGTACGCTGCTCCATTATATGTGTTTGAACTTGTATGTACCCTGTACCATTAGTTGTGTTTGAACTTGAATGTACCCTGCTCCATTAGTTGTGTTTGAACTTGTATGTACCCTGTACCATTAGTTGTGTTTGAACTTGGATGTACGCTGCTCCATTATATGTGTTTGAACTTGGATGTACGCTGCTCCATTATATGTGTTTGAACTTGTATGTACCCTGTACCATTAGTTGTGTTTGAACTTGTATGTACCCTGTACCATTAGTTGTGTTTGAACTTGTATGTACCCTGTACCATTAGTTGTGTTTGAACTTGAATGTACCCTGCTCCATTAGTTGTGTTTGAACTTGGATGTACGCTGCTCCATTATATGTGTTTGAACTTGTATGTACCCTGTACCATTAGTTGTGTTTGAACTTGAATGTACCCTGCTCCATTAGTTGTGTTTGAACTTGTATGTACGCTGCTCCATTATATGTGTTTGAACTTGGATGTACGCTGCTCCATTATATGTGTTTGAACTTGTATGTACCCTGTACCATTAGTTGTGTTTGAACTTGTATGTACCCTGTACCATTAGTTGTGTTTGAACTTGTATGTACCCTGTACCATTAGTTGTGTTTGAACTTGAATGTACCCTGCTCCATTAGTTGTGTTTGAACTTGGATGTACGCTGCTCCATTATATGTGTTTGAACTTGTATGTACCCTGTACCATTAGTTGTGTTTGAACTTGAATGTACCCTGCTCCATTAGTTGTGTTTGAACTTGTATGTACGCTGCTCCATTATATGTGTTTGAACTTGTATGTACCCTGTACCATTAGTTGTGTTTGAACTTGAATGTACCCTGCTCCATTAGTTGTGTTTGAACTTGGATGTACGCTGCTCCATTATATGTGTTTGAACTTGTATGTACCCTGTACCATTAGTTGTGTTTGAACTTGAATGTACCCTGCTCCATTAGTTGTGTTTGAACTTGGATGTACGCTGCTCCATTATATGTGTTTGAACTTGTATGTACCCTGTACCATTAGTTGTGTTTGAACTTGGATGTATCCTGTACCTTTCATTTGTGCTCTTGCTGGATTGATATCTAAATATTTGTAGTCTTTTGTCTTAATAGATGTCACCACAATACAACATTTAATATAGAGCAAATCAAGAGACAAAGATCAAATGTTGGGCACCAAAATCCCTACGGAATATAAAGATCATACAATGATAGGCACCAAGATCCCTTTGTGATATAAAGGCCATACAATGATAGGCACCAAGATCCCTCTGTGATATAAAGGCCATACCATGATAGGCACCAAGATCCCTCTGTGATATAAAGGCCATACAATGATAGGCACCAAGATCCCTCTGTGATATAAAGGCCATACAATGATAGGCACCAAGATCCCTCTGTGATATAAAGGCCATACAATGGTAGGCACCAAGATCCCTCTGTGATATAAAGGCCATACAATGATAGGCACCAAGATCCCTCTGTGATATAAAGGCCATACAATGATAGGCACCAAGATCCCTCTGTGATATAAAGGCCATACAATGATAGGCACCAAGATCCCTCTGTGATATAAAGGCCATACAATGATAGGCACCAAGATCCCTTTGTGATATAAAGGCCATACAATGGTGGGCACCAAGATCCCTCTGTGATATAAAGGCCATACAATGATAGGCACCAAGATCCCTCTGTGATATAAAGGCCATACAATGATAGGCACCAAGATCCCTCTGTGATATAAAGGCCATACAATGATAGGCACCAAGATCCCTCTGTGATATAAAGGCCATACAATGATAGGCACCAAGATCCCTTTGTGATATAAAGGCCATACAATGATAGGCACCAAGATCCCTTTGTGATATAAAGGCCATACAATGATAGGCACCAAGATCCCTTTGTGATATAAAGGCCATACAATGATAGGCACCAAGATCCCTTTGTGATATAAAGGCCATACAATGATAGGCACCAAGATCCCTTTGTGATATAAAGGCCATACAATGATAGGCACCAAGATCCCTCTGTGATATAAAGGCCATACAATGATAGGCACCAAGATCCCTCTGTGATATAAAGGCCATACAATGATAGGCACCAAGATCCCTCTGTGATATAAAGGCCATACCATGATAGGCACCAAGATCCCTCTGTGATATAAAGGCCATACCATGATAGGCACCAAGATCCCTCTGTGATATAAAGGCCATACCATGATAGGCACCAAGATCCCTCTGTGATATAAAGGCCATACCATGATAGGCACCAAGATCCCTCTGTGATATAAAGGCCATACCATGATAGGCACCAAGATCCCTCTGTGATATAAAGGCCATACCATGATAGGCACCAAGATCCCTCTGTGATATAAAGGCCATACCATGATAGGCACCAAGATCCCTTTGTGATATAAAGGCCATACAATGATAGGCACCAAGATCCCTCTGTGATATAAAGGCCATACAATGATAGGCACCAAGATCCCTTTGTGATATAAAGGCCATACAATGATAGGCACCAAGATCCCTCTGTGATATAAAGGCCATACAATGATAGGCACCAAGATCCCTCTGTGATATAAAGGCCATACAATGATAGGCACCAAGATCCCTCTGTGATATAAAGGCCATACAATGATAGGCACCAAGATCCCTCTGTGATATAAAGGCCATACAATGATAGGCACCAAGATCCCTCTGTGATATAAAGGCCATACAATGATAGGCACCAAGATCCCTCTGTGATATAACAAGATCATACAATGATAGGCACTAAGATCCCTCTGTGATATAAAAATCTAACTATTTGTGTTGTCAAATATAAGATAATTAGCTTATTGAAAATGAAGATTTCATAAATCGCCTATTGCTATACTGCTATAAAGTTGTGAATACTGACTAGTAATTGATGTCATGCGAACATTGAAAATCAAAGGCACAGCTCGACAGCAAAAACAGAAATAAGTAGAATCAATGATAATTTGGCGCAATATCCTTTGATGCTTCCGTCAATCATAAATAAGTTGCGAAATCCATTTCTCACGAGCATTGGTGTATTGATACATGGATTAACTGCATTGTGCTTATAATATTTCATTTATAGATGAAGAATCTATATCTACATAGAAAAAACTCATCAATTATTTACAGTGATGATAGTTATGGTGCTGCTGAAGAAGTCAATAGTTTTTAGTATCACTGATACGTAATGCAATTGTTTTTATTGTCCAGGATGACATGCCAGGCTGCCATATTACTCATGGAAGAATCTTGATTCCATTCGTAGCAAAATTATATAAGATATCTAGCTCACTGTATCATATATAATGTGTATAATTTGTTCATTAAAATATCTAAATTTGAAAATTAGATATGTAATAAAATAGCAAATTAGATATCTAAATTTATAAATAAGATGTCTTATTCTTCAATTAGATATCTTTTTAATTAAAATAAAAATAATTCTCTTTTTGAAATATCCTGTTTATTAAATGAAAAATCTGATTTAATAAGTATAGTTTTCTTTATAACATATCTCATTTACTAAACTAGATAGTTTATTTAGTAAACTAGGTATCTAATTTAATAGAAAAACTGTAATTTGTAATATAATGTTCTATATCAGATACCTTATTTATCAATAGTTTTCTTCTTCAGTAAACTGGATATTGCATAAAACTTTAGATAAGATATCTATATGTACACGTATAAACAGCTAAAATGTTATTTATATAAATGATATAGCTTAATTAACATGCAAAAAAGCAATACATGTACATATCCCTTACCGGCTCCCAAAACCTATTACATTTAATCATTTATAAAAACATTATATTTGGTGTTAATTTTGGGGAAAAAATAGGTATACCATGAGTTTGAAACTGCTTTTAATGTCACCATATATACGGAATGAAGCAGTTATAGCGCTGTCAATGATTCTCTCAAAGATGACCTTGACCTTGACCAAACAATCTAGAAACGTAAGACCTATTCAAGATTTCTTAGGGCTTTAAAAGTCCACAGTTCGACGAAAATCCCTCAAGGAGTGAGGTCAGAAGGGCGCTGACAAGGATTTTCTTAAAATAGTAACCTTCGCATTGACCCAACAACTCTATAAATCGATTTTGTCCAAAATTTTAGGGCTTTAAAAATGTGTGATTTTTTTACTAAAATCAAAGAGTAAAGCGCTGGCAATGATTTTCTTTAAACATTAAGTGACATTGACCTTGACCAAATAACGGTAAGTCCACTTGAGCGCTTACAAACAGAATTGTGACACAAAAACGTGCACAGACGGACGGAACGACGGCTGGACGGACGGAGAGGAACACTATAGCCACCTTCATAACGCCCAGCTTCACTGGTAGGATACTATGTTGATTAAATATATTATCTGATTTATCTAATTTGGCCAGGTGCTGGATCAACATGGCTCCATGAAAGCCTGGCTATACCCTTGACAATGCTACATTGCTGTGTGTATCAACGATGTCCTGAACGATTCTTTATTCAGTCGTTACCTTCCGGCTTGTTTTGACATTATATCTGATAGAAATGTATGGACATATACAACATGGATTTATGGTGTGAATGTCACATTTTCGTTCTACTTCGACATTCAAGTTGGTATTAAAACCGCCAGTTTTTAGAATTTGACGTATGTAATTATTACCTCTATCTCAAAAAGTACTTGATTGATCTGCTGTACACTGCACGTGTTCTGGTATTTTGTTCAACATGGTTGAAGGTGTGCAGGCCATATTTTGATTTTCCAGATATTCAACATGGTCGCTATTTTTCAAGAAATACCGACGGACCAGCTTGAAATAACTTCATTATTGTTCACTATTTATATCACTGTCAATACAGGAGATATGTAAGAGAAAATGTGAAACTCCTTTTACGAGCAAACGTTAGATCCCTGTTGGATTTCTTGTTTGTCAATATTTGTCTATTTTACTACCTTCGTGTTTCAGCGTCAAAATTGATCTAGGTGGAGTGTTTACGTGAACTTGCAGATTCACAGACCGCTCGAGAAAACTAGAATTGGTAATGTTCAAAATATTTCAAATAATGCGAATATATAAGACATAAGCTATAGCGAAATTTCAAACTCTCACTACGGTACATATAACAAGGATACGACTCAGTATAGTAATATTTATTATTGAAATTTGTCATAAAAACGATTGTCTTTCTATCAAAACACATCCACCATTAACTTAACATAATATCATATTTAAATCTGTGTAACTTCCTAATATGGGCAAAGCGACATTTAGACAGAACGTTCACAGTCAATTCGAATAAGCATAAATATCCTCCTACTTGAATATAGAGATAAACATTTCTATACAAGGAAATAGTATTATTTCATGTAGAAGTTATGACTTTTTAACTGTATAGGTGAAACGAGACTTTCCGAACACAACTTACAACAAATTGTTCCATGTAGCTCTCCTCACAGAATAGATACATTAACGTCACAACTTATGTTGTCACCCCCAGTTTGTTTCTGTCAGATCCAAATTTGAATTTGAAAACGAATTAAAAAGATATCGACAAAGTGCATTGTCTAGATTATGAAACCATAGACAAATAATTTTTATACAGCGGAGAGGCATTTAACAATTAACAGTTTTAAGTGATTGGTGAGAGATATACATAAAACCATATTGTGTAGAAAATTCGACTTTTAATATTGGTATATCAGGAACCAGTCACTTGGAAAGAACATATATTAACCACATATCGGCGAAATGTTTTTATTCTACTTCTGTTTCAATTGGTAATAAAAATGGAAGCCCACGGAAACAGATGTCGCACTGGTTTTAAAACGTTTCTAGACGATACAATCACCATTTCTTTTATTTAATGACAGAAATATCGCCAACTAGTTTTGACGACTTGAAACATTATCTCAAGAATTTTAATTATTGGAAGAAATTGTGACGCAAAAGGATCTGTTGCCTTAAGCCATTACAAGTATGCAGATTGTTTAATTATCCAATGAATGCCATGCCATCAACACATCAATGAACGTGATCAAGCTTACAGATGTTTAAAGCAATACATTATTTTGTTAAGAAATAAACGTCTGACTGTGATACAGACCGACTTCGGCATGACGTCAGCATGAACCATATGTGTAATTATACAGCCAGTAATTATAAACGAGACTTGAGATAATTAGATAATATACTTAAGCTAGTGATTGCTTCTATGAACTAATTGATAATTGACAAATTGATGATTCTTTGATTTGAAAGAACGTATCTGTTTTGTTTTGCTTTATTTCTGACCAAATAAATATATCCGAATGATACTTTTCTCGGATTACGTGAGAACATATATTGAAGGTTTCCGACTATGTAAATACACTGTCCCATGATTGTTTCTACTTGTATTTCCAAATACATTACTGATATATGGTACACTATCAAATTATTCCCTGCAATATTTGAATTGCCAAAACGATTTGACTAATAATGAACATGATCAATGAATAATGCGATTCAGTGGAGTGAAATGGTACAGAGAGCAACATTCATAAACTACAACACATTTCCATGCATTCCGTTCACCTTTCTGAGAATCACGTGACTATCGCGGTCACTCAGACACTTGTCTCACACTTTTCTTTTTATTTTGCGTCCTATGTTTGACCGGTATGCGACCTTCCGCTCGATGATGTGGTGAAGAAGTGTTCATTACATCTTCCGCGTCCGTACTGCCCTCTGCCGCGTCATCAAGATCACGTTTATATTTTATATGTATACGGATTTTCATACCCGGTGTCTGTTCGTACTGATCCAATGCTTCATCGTCCTCGTCGCCATCTTCCTCCTCCTGTGCTTGATAGACACGTCCATTGGTGTTTCGCCCCGTCCCCAGTTCTGGAGACCCTGGCCTTTCTGGTAAAAGACTTGTCTCCCTATCGTCATTCGTTCTGTGAGTATTGCACGCTGAGTCTGCCTCCTCGATAACACTGTGTTTACGCTCATGATGAAAATTTGAACCATGCTTTTTATTCCTCCTATTTCTAATCTCCGTTTCCCGTAACACTCGGTAATCGGACATTGTTAGTTGCTGTTCTGCACCAGGGCGCTTTTGGCCCTTGCCAGTGATTCTTGGCAGTTTGTCATACACATTGAGTTCTGGTTTCCGGTTTGTATGCTGCCATTGGGCCGTTTCCGGTGTGTTAGCACTTACACTTTTATTTACAGTATCATTACTCTGTTGATTTTCCTCTAAGTTTTTTGTGGGGGAGATATGTGTTGTTAGCTGTGTGGTCGTAACTAAAGACGGGGCCGGGTATCGGACAACGGATTCCGGCTCGTTGTGTTTTTGAACAGATGTGATAGCAAGTAGATCGGGTGCGATAAGGTCCATTTCTTCCTTTGTACTACCATTCATCGGAGGGAGACGTTGATTTTTCTTTAGGATATTCTGTCCTGAGAGACAAGTAGAATTCACAAAATGAAGGTGCTTTTTCAAGTCAAAAATCCTACGATATCGTTTTTGATATTCTATTTCATTATAGGCGTTTTGTTTGCCATGTCTTTCAGAAGTTTCAAGCAGGTCCTCTGACGATCGACCGAAATTTTTGTCTTTGGTGGGACTTAGGTTGCTTTTGGAGACCATGGTCGTTTGTGAATTCTTTGTATCCGTACTAGACTGTTTGGTATAGTCTGTACTTACAGAAACTAAAGACTCGCTTCCTCCAGTCACTGACTCGGTCGTTTCCATGTTTTCTTCTGCATCACGCAAACGATGACGTTTTTGTCGCCTCTTTCGCGACCCGTCAAAGGTAGGTGACAACACCGGGCGAGGCGAAGTACGTTGGTTATCATGAACCGGTTTAGTCTTCATCCATGAATGAACCTGACGGTCAATATCCTTTTTCCACTGATCAGTGTTCAGATGGACACCGGTCTTACCTCGTCCGGGCATGCCCATCATGGTCCTGTTACCGGAGTATCCACCCAGATCTTCGTTAAGAAAAGTCACCTGCCTGCAACACAAATGAAACAGTCAGTAAAACAAAGCATTCTAGATCAACTTAGTAACAACATTGCCAGAAATAGACAAAGTCCAATACTGATATACTAACGAGTGGGGCCCACAAGACGTTTATTATTATTTTTTAAAATTTCTTCTGTATATTGATGTTCTTTCACTAGAGAACTCGCCTCTTTTTCACAAACTTTCCTTAACTTTGTTTTGACCTTTTGAAAACCTAATTAGAGTTAAGAACAAGCTTAGTTGTGAGTATCCTCCATACCTGTTGAGATCACTTGAGACAAAATCTAATAACGATCGCCTTTTGTCGGGCGTCATGCGTTCATAAACTTTTAACACTTTCGATTTCTTCTGGAAAATCCCAGAACTTATTTGAATGAAATTTTGCAGAATCCGTTCATGGCCAAAGTTGAACAACATATATATGCTATATGGTCCCCACCTAGCAGGTACCTGTGATTGGTGGAACCAATAATCTTAACGCCCAGATATGGTAAAACCAAATGCTCTTCATGGATAGAAATATCTTAAAGTGATTTAGTAAAGTTGTAAACTTCATGACATATGGGTCTCACATTTCCTTCTGTGGTAAAGGGAAAGTTTACCATAATTTACACAGGTAAATAAAACATTGTTTATATTTAATTTTCATTGTAAACATTCCAAACTTGGTAACAATTATCAGTATATGATGACGGCCTGATAATATCTGATGATATGTACATATTGATTCTGGCTGACCCCCAAATGACCGATGGGCATGGCCAAAAGGGGCCAAATTGACTGAAATTTTAAAGAAAGTCATCGGAAGATCAAGATAGGGAAGAATCAAAGGCTATTAATGGTTAGAAGGGTCTTAATGTGCTTTACTAAAATTTGTTATTTTTATGACCGAAGGGTCTCACATTTTCCCCTAGGGAGGAGGTGAAATTAACTCTAGTTTAAATGTGAAAATTATTTTTAAGCATAATTTCTTTTAGATCAAACGTGGGTAGAATTCTTAAAATGGATGACATTTAATTTTGTGTACATTTTACATTTGTGTTACATGTACAATTCAGTACAAGCTATCTTACTTAGTTAACTTGTTTCTATAACATGTTTCAGGAACAACGACAGCACTGTAACTCAAATAACCGTATAGGCTATTGAGGCATATTGGTCTTTCTTATTAATAGAAACTCATTTTTTTAAAATAACATACTTTCAGAGAATTTTGAACTGTCAAACTTCCCAATGGCTGAGAACTGAATGGAGAATTTCCTGAATGAGATGCTGTAACCATCAGCAGTGCGTAAACTTTGGCTATTTTGCATTTGAACTGAAGATCTATGAATCTATATAAAAAGTTTAAATTCTATTGATTCATACTATACATTTTTCAAAAATCACATCAACAGTGCAGTCAGGTATGAACATACGATTTTTGATCAATAATGTTATGTGTTTATAATTTCAAAGACACGTGATGTACAAATCATTATCAAATAAGATTTTATCTGTAAAAATCATGACACTTTTCAAGAATTATATTTTCATCAACGAAAATGCACCCGAGAATCTAAATATCATTTGGTTGTCACATTCGAACAAAATACATTTAAAAGGTTTAATTGTAACACATTCACTGACAAGAACAACACAATATCGATGTATAACAATGGATTATCACGATCGCATGATATATTGTTAATTTTACGTAACACTGAAAAAATAAGTTAAGATGCGACAACCATTTTGCTAAAAAATAAACAATAGCAATTTGTCATTACGAACATAAAAAAAAATAATACCCACGACCGATGTGAAAGCAAGCGTACACATGGGTCGATACATAATGTTATCAACATCCATGGACATTCTAGGTACCATTGGCGGCACGAGCCCGGTTAGTATAGAGTTCACACCTGATTAATTAAATTAACACTTGATTACAACTTCACAAGGAGGTTTATTTATCTCTGACAGCACCCGGTAGAATACAAAATTGGTCAGTCTTAGCTAGAACACATATATCCTGGTAATTAGGGTTAGTGAAAATTACTTTGTTTACCAGCTCCGGAACCAACTATTACTATACTGTAGGACAATGATAGACTACATCCTCGTACTTAAGGTAACCTTTAGGAGTGCTCACACCCAAACATTACAAAAGGACATACTGGTGATACCAACACTCGAACGTTTTTAAAACCCCATCATTTTACATGTTTGTAAATGCTTTAATAAGATGTTGTTTGTGTGATATATAATAACTTAATTACAAAATAGGACAGAACACATTTCTTGTGTAAACAGAACTTGTGTGTTCGGTGTTCCACCGTGAGTGGCTTCCTACTCATAAAGTCATTTAAGTAGATAAATTGATAAGGACTTTTCCTGACAGAGGTCAAACGACAAAAACCAATTAATTTTCATGTCATCTTACACTATTATTATTAATATATTAACATCAAGCAATAACTTTTTATCTTTTGTAAAACTAAACAATAGTTGCTCCATATTAACGATAACCTACGAACTATCACAAACACTGAACAGTAAATTCACTACACCACGTGATTACACAAACATAAACAAGGAATTATCACAAACACTGAACAGTAAATTCACTATACCACGTGATTACATAAACATAAACAAGGAATTATCACAAACACTGAACAGTAAATTCACTACACCACGCGATTACATAAACATAAACAAGGAATTATCACTAACACCGAACAGTAAATTCACTATACCACGTGATTACATAAACATAAACAAGGAATTATCACAAACACTGAACAGTAAATTCACTACACCACGTGATTACATAAACATAAACAAGGAATTATCACTAACACTGAACAGTAAATTCATTACACCACGTGATTACACAAACATAAACAAGGAATTATCACAAACACTGAACAGTAAATTCACTATACCACGTGATTACATAAACAAGGAATTATCACAAACACTGAACAGTAAATGCACTACACCACGTGATTACATAAACATAAACAAGGAATTATCACTAACACTGAACAGTAAATTCACTATACCACGTGATTACATAAACATAAACAAGGAATTATCACAAACACTGAACAGAAAATTCACTACACCACGTGATTACATAAACATAAACAAGGAATTATCACTAACACTGAACAGTAAATTCACTATACCACGTGATTACATAAACATAAACAAGGAATTATCACAAACACTGAACAGTAAATTCACTACACCACGTGATTACATAAACATAAACAAGGAATTATCACAAACACTGAACAGTAAATTCACTACACCACGTGATTACATAAACATAAACAAGGAATTATCACTAACACTGAACAGTAAATTCACTACACCACGTGATTACACAAACATAAACAAGGAATTATCACAAACACTGAACAGTAAATTCACTATACCACGTGATTACACAAACATAAACAAGGAATTATCACAAACACTGAACAGTAAATTCACTACACCACGTGATTACATAAACATAAACAAGGAATTATCACTAACACTGAACAGTAAATTCACTATACCACGTGATTACATAAACATAAACAAGGAATTATCACAAACACTGAACAGTAAATTCACTACACCACATGATTACATAAACATAAACAAGGAATTATCACTAACACTGAACAGTAAATTCACTACACCACGTGGTTACATAAACATAAACAAGGAACTATCACAAACACTGAACAGTAAATTCACTATACCACGTGATTACACAAACATAAACAAGGAATTATCACTAACATCAGAGTAAATTCACTACACCACGTGATTACATAAACATAAACAAGGAATTATCACAAACACTGAACAGTAAATTCACTACACCACGTGATTACACAAACATAAACAAGGAATTATCACAAACACTGAACAGAAAATTCACTACACCACGTGATTACATAAACATAAACATGGAACTATCACAAACACTGAACAGTAAATTCACTACACCACGTGATTACATAAACATAAACATGGAACTATCACAAACACTGAACAGTAAATTCACTACACCACGTGATTACATAAACATAAACAAGGAATTATCACAAACACTGAACAGTAAATTCACTATACCACGTGATTACACAAACATAAACAAGGAATTATCACAAACACTGAACAGTAAATTCACTACACCACGTGGTATCCAAATAACAAGCCCGTCATGTCATTTACATTTTATATTAAGGGATAATTGTCTTGTTTCTGGTGTAAATATAAGTACAATATATGAGTACAAAGAACAAAGTAGCAATACATTAAGGCACCTGTATAGAAACAGAGTTTTGTCAAATTTAACATGGTAAACTCCAAAATATGGTTATCTTTCCTGTCCTTGAAATTTCAGAGGTTTAAGTACCTTCAAATCTCCACAGTATACTATGGGTGAACAACATTACATAGCTTATTATCTAAATTCAATAACTGAAAACACTCTCATACAAGGCGCCGTTTTAGAACGGCTTTTGTCATTCCTATCTTTAGAAGCTAAGATCATTCTTGTACCTCAGACAAAATCGAAAAAAGGAAATAAAGAATATTAAACGACACTTATGTTCAACAACGAAATACAATGTACATAAACGTTTACTGACGCGAGATCTGTGTTGTTTTCAAAGGGTATACCTTATAGGTGTCTGTCCTTGATGTACAACTATCTATACTCCTGCAGTTTTGATTACTGACACTACATCATTAAATTTCAAACTCCAGCGTTGCCGACTAAAATAACGATACATATAGCAAATTCACAATTACGAAATCAGGACATTTTTTCATCTCATTTAAATATCGTAATGAAAATCTAATGAAAAATACCTTTGATATCAAAAACGTTTACTAGACACATGTATACACACGAGTTAGTGAACAGCTTTCTCCCCGTATGCTTTATATCAATGATAACCAACACCAACCGTATACCACCAAGCAGCGCCGTTCACTTTATATATATATATATATATATATATATATATATATATGTATCACTTATCATATTAGTCAGTATAATTACTTTACTAACCTGGAGTCAGCAAACGTCCGTTCCCTAAGGAATAGCGAGAGTAATCAACCAATCAGAATTACGTTTACAAACACCAATGTACATTTTTCATGAACACAGTTTTCCATACCCTCTGGTAATCATACTGGGCACACGTTGGTACAAAATGTACTGTCATAAATTGTCTTGCACCTTAAATTTAGTTTGACAAGTTGAATACTGTGTTTTTCATTTTCCTTAACACTGTTAAAACTTCAAACATGTTTCTAAAACGTTCGGCGTTTATTTAGTACTAACCAAAACCAAATATACCATATAGTCTACTTAACCCGGAAAATTCACTAAACACTTCTGAGTTAGATATAACGGTCTTCATATTAAGAAATCCTTCTGAACGCCAGACTTACCATGTTGTAGCTCCGTAGGTAGTGGTGGTCATAATATAAAATCAACACGAAGCTACAACACAGGACTGGCAACACTTGTCACAGAACCCAACCCTGTATTGACTTTATCCAAAACTCGTTACATTGGACAAACAAGAAAGTTTGATTAAGAATCGACTAATTCCAGGTTATCGACGGACAGAAACCCCAGATATCAGTACATAAGTTACCTCGAGAAATTAACGGTATGGTTGGAAGTCAAATAGCGAATTAATTATTTATCAGTGGTAACACGGGTGTGTATATATTTAATAAATATTCCACCTGAGCAAAACAGCCTCAGTCACTGATCTAGATATATGTTGTTTACATGTACGGCAACCCATAAATACTTTAACCCGTACAATTAAGTCTCAGTGAAAATAATTGATAAAGGGAAGTTGTCAAGTCGTGAACTCTTCCTAATTAATTTAGAAATGTTTTAAAGTATGTAACAGAGCGAGGTAAAGAAAAATCCCCATTTGGATTCAAGACCCTTGAACATAACCAACAAGAATGAAATACCAACATGTCAACATAATTAAAACTCAAATTCAATAAAACTAGAACAGAATATAAACAAAAGAAATATTTAAACGGGAACTCGTGAAAGAGTGCTGGGAGAATAACACCAGGTGTTCTGGAATGTTTAAAGTCTTCGACGACACGTAAATTTTGACCAATTCAAGTAAGTTATGTCAAGTTCTCAAATGAGATCATGATATACAACAACGGAACCAACAGGCAAAATATCGAGCACTAGACACTTTCTAATTCATATCTCACAAAGAGATAGAATATTTCTCAACGAGATTACTATGCAACTATCAGGTCAGATTTACACAATAGCATTATCGGTCGAAAAACACAATACGGTTCTATAGGATCAGGGGAAAGTTTAACCTCCCAACATCACATTAATGTCATATAGACGCACTCGGCAGGCACATCAAGTCATCACCATGGTAGATAAAATGATCAAAATGGATGGATAATAAGATAAGATTTAGACTAGCCTCAAATGTATTCAAATGATGTAAGTGAGTCTCAATACTAACAATACAATCGATGTGAATCAGTTTTTTACGACAACGAAAACATTCCAAGAGTAGGCAGAATACTGTCAGGTAGACAACTTTGACAAAAGAAATGGGAAATTGCAGAGGCAATAAGTAAAGTTTAGCTGTGATATAAATTTTGCGTATTCTAGGGACATGTTTCGTGAGTGCTGGTGTGGGATTCCGTAGTTCGGGAGACTGCAATCTCGTTCACCAATCATGCTACATGCTATATTCATTTTCGTTCGTGTCGCATTACACAAAACATGACATTTACAATGAGCTAAAACACCTCAACATTTTACACAAGATTAATTGTTAAGATTTTTAGTACCTAGTATAGTCAATACTGGCAAAGTGTATAGAGCACAGTCAGTTTGATTTAAATGTATAATGTATGGAAAAATCGTTTTAGGAAAGGCGATGGAACTAATCTAATTGAAAAAAAATAATGTTTGGAAGTTATATCAAGAGTATGCATTTAAATGTTTAATTTGATCACCTCGCAGTGATGACATTTAACACCATTTCACGCTAATAGTTTTCAGCAAAAATACTAGCTCCTTAAATTCCAATGATTTAATTGATTTTCATAACGCAAACGAACAGAATGAAATCAATGACTATTTGTAATTAAGGTAATTTGTAAATAGCCCATAATTGCTGCGTCATGATATAAATGGTTTGTTTACACCTTGGGTGTACATGTTTAGTATACTAGGCTATCAATGAGCGACTGCCTGCAGAACGTTAGCTTCTTCGTGTAGAATCTTTAGGACAAAGTAGAGACCAAATTTCTCGTGCTGATCTCTATTTTATGCTTTCAACCTTTTTTATTCTACTGCTATCGCTTCTTCCCGATGTCAGTATTTTATTGATCAGACAGTGTCTTGCTGCCATTTTAAATGACATCTTATTGTGGTGACTGAACAATTAATGAACACTGTCGTTGTGTTAAAAAAATCCTTAACAAACACAAAAGAAAAAAAGTTCATTATTCAAGCTTCATCTTTATCGATTTTAAGACGTCAAACCCAGACTTAAAATTAAAAGAAACATCGAATGTAATCGAATAACCACACGCCGAAGAATGATGCCTTATCTGTCAGTGGTTATGTCAATTTCCAACAACGTGTAGATAAATTAGAAAATAAACAGCCTAAATAAAGGCTGTTTTCGTTAGATATTAACGAGAACAGATATTGGAGAAAACCATTGATTGTTCAAACCCAATCCACTCCTTGTCCTCAACCCATTATCGACTTTAGTGTTTACATGTCGCGGTAGAATTGTATGCTATGAAAACAATCAGGTTTAACGTCAAGTCTGTTATATTGGGATATGAAAATAAGATTAACTATATACTTGCACTTAAAGCGTGGGACTTTATTCTAGTATCCTGCTACAAAACTAGTTACGGTTTAGGTAAATGCTTGCAAAGTATTTACAGACATATCTATACTTAATATATTGCAGTTACCATTGTTTTGACCAAATAAAGCAATCTTATGATGAATACCCTCTACATTTTGATTAACATTTCAAATTTATCTGTTATGACAAAACCTATGGTATTAGCTTAAAAATAAGATATTGTAGACTGACTTACAGAGTACCATTTGTGATGTCGGATGAAATCAGTCTGATTAAAAAGATAGCAACATCGCGTAGCAATTGAAAACAACACGACGACCCTGACGTGAACGCAAGTGATTACAAAATGTAAAATATTTTAAAACACTGTTTCACCAGTAGTAATAAGTACACAGGTGTCCTGTGGTTGCTTCTTATCAGGAAGTGACATTTCATTAACTTTCATTTCGTTTTCGTATGTAAACCTTAAAATAACTAAGCCTTCTAACCATCCCCCGTTAAATTAAGTAGTAAAAGTCTAACATGCCGATTTCTCATCAGAAAGTGTCGGTGGAGTGCACGGTTACAGGTTTGAATGCACCATATGCTCTCACGATGTATCGACTTTCACTTCATGTAACAGTCATGTGCCTCAAATCAAACCTATTTAATCTCGAACTATCACGATTGAAACATTCTAACAATAGTTTTATTTCTAGTACATATTGTAACATGTGGTGTAATTGTTGGAGTATTTGCAGAAAAAATAAGACAAATAAACTTGAATCTAATTGAACTGGAAGATCACTTGTTAGATCCGTAGACAAATAACCCTTGTGCAGTGACGTTTCATCTGTGGGATAATATAACACTTCACGTCATTTCTCTTCAGACTTCAATATTTGCCGAGCTCTTGACATCACGGCGTGTACGACTGTCACGTGATATCGTAATTACAAGTATAACAAATACAGTTTCAAGCCTGTGTTACCGTCGAGAGTTGTTTCAAGTGTTTATCAATCACCAATGAATAGTTACAACATTGATATAATCTGTAGCTCTTTACATATATAGCACACGACGAAAGTGTCGCTTTTATCAGGAATATCGCTGCAAAGTAGATTTTCTAAAACACGCTTTTGCAAGGAAACACAGCACACGATATGCATCACTTTATCTTTCTCTAGTTAATTGAACAGCAGATTCGAACAAAAGTTGGATTCAAGAGCAGAAAGCCCTTCGGCTTCCACGAATCCGTCCCTGATGAAAATTTATTATTTCTGTTGATTACTACATGGTGTCAGTTTCTGTAACAATTCTTATTACCCGACATTGAGAATTCTATAAGTTTCTGTTTTGTTACAATACCTATTTCACAATGATTGTAAGTGTGTCATCTAACACGAACTAAATACAAGTACGTGACATAACAAATGTGGAAATATCTAAAACGCTATATATGAAAACATGTAAAAAAAATATGCAGGTATACCACTTACCGTCTCTAAACATAGATGTAAATTATATTGATCATATAAACCAATGTATAAAGTAGCCGAATTAAAGAAATATATGTGAAATTCACTTCATCATTTGAATTCCGTTGTCCAAGGTAAAACGAAATTGAGGATATGAAGTATACACAAAAACCAGCATTTACATTGGTAGATACAGTATAAGTAAATATAGAACAAGAACACTGTTTCATACAACTTTTAGGCCTCGCTGTGGGCAGAATATCTGAAGATGTAGAGGGTGAAGAAAATAAAAACAATTTCAGCCTAAACAAATGTTTAACTATAACAGCTGACGTACTAACCTGTGATACACATTTCTAACAGCAAATATTACATTACCTGTGACCTGAAGTTAACGTCTCTCATGCTATTCGTTTCCTAATCACGTGTAGTCCATCGAATGAGTATATGTATCTCATTCGCCTTATAATATGTGCTGGTAACTTTAAACCGATTTATCTGATGTTCTTAACATAACATTTTGAGCCTGGGAAATTCATAAACAACTATTTAAACACCTTTGGCTTTTTTGTCTATTCAAAGCATTTGTGTGTGTATCATCAGAATGATTTGTCATTTTACAGAATTTCATTGGCCAAACAAACTACATTTGATCCCCTTTCACATACGTGTACAATGTAACATAAAATAACATTTCTTTGTCAACATAACGCTTGGGCAATTGATCTTAGATCTCGCTTCTAACGGGTCAAGGAAGCGAGAGTGCGCATTACAAGCTGAAATATAAAGTGCTCTTTTTCTTGACGTATATTAAATTTGAAGGTACAATCTAGGTTTTGTAGCTAAAAGGAATAATGTTACGCATGAGATTATCAATTTCCTCTATTACTCACGGATCGTCGACAATTACCCCCTCTAGCGGCCGTAAGTGCCTGCCAACATGCTGGTGTAGTGTATGTACTTAATCTAGGTTCACATAAAGGTGATTTACATTTATCAGTTATTGAAATACGCGACACTTATAATTATAGCGTACTGCTAGTGAGAGTGGCTGGAAGTAACCAATGGCTTTCAGATATCCATTTAATTGGTCAGTATCGATTGGAATGGTCAGTAATATCTTTTCTCGATAGTTAGTTATAAACCAATATATTGGTTGATGTAAATATCGAATCGTTCTGTGAGTATATTCAATCTAACAAAAATTAGTTTTGTTGGATTTGTTTATATTCTCAGTTGTCTTCATTATTACACAAATATGGTGATAACATAAGGCTAAATTAACTTACGTTCTAATTTTCTGTATTCGAATGCGCCGAATACCATTTAATATAAAACTATTACACGACAACACAACAGTACAAGTAAAACATTAACATGTCAAAAGACCATACCGACGTTTTCTTAAGAATAGTACTAAAGACACACAAGTGAATAACACCTTTCAATACAAATTTAGATAAGCTACAGTAGAGCCAAACTATGAACTAATCTGCATTATGTTTCGTCTTTCTAGGATTAGTTAGTGATGCTAAGGGCCTAAATTTTAAACCATGTATGTGACTAAGAGAAATCGAATGTGACCGAAAAAATGTTCAAATTTAGATGGGGAGGTGCATAAGCCCCAATATAAGTACAGTCATAAATTTCACATATTCGATAATTTTATGAGAAGACAAGTATGTATACTCTGAACCGTGCCACTATTCGAATGAAGTAAAACGTGACATGCAGGTTACGGCAAACCTCGGGGACTAATAATCTACCAGCAGTGTCTACAACAGACATGCAAGTGAAAAGCACCTTATCAAAATTAAGTTATAAATAACGAATTCATCTACATTTGTATCCCCTCTGATGAATAAATGCACTTCGTATGAAATTTGCTTGAAGAGGGTTTCCGATAACACGTTCCTGGCATGAGAAACGAATGTCGTGATACCATTTTACATAAAACAATGCAAAGTCAAGGCAAACATCGTCTTGTCTGAAACAACTGCATTTGTACTACATATACGGATTTTACCAGGCTTACCTGTCTATCCACAATAAAAATCAGACAGAAACAACGTGGTTGGTAAGGGTTACAAGAAAATATGACCAGTAAGTAACTCTACAAGGGTTGATAGAAATCGATTGATAATTTGCACAAGACTTGTATCCAGGAAAACAATAGAGATATACAACAATTCGTTGTCGCCTATGTAAAAGGGGCGATCTCGAAGGCAATAACGATACTATTCCTATACTTAACATTTATTTTTAGTTATCGATATTTACCATTGTCGTTTTTGACAATCGATGTCGCGTGACTTTTAGAAAAAAAAAAAAAACATAAGTGCTTCAGAAACAACACGAAATACTAACTTGTAAACAAAATCATAATCCAAACTCAAATTCATAAATCTAGGAAAAATATGAACAAAAGAAAATGTTCACGGAGGCTCCTGAGACAGCACAAAGATAATCAGTAATGGGTAAGTGTCCTCCATCGATGACATCCGTCATGTAAACTTTTGTCAATCCAGGGAAGTAATGTCACGTTCTCGAATGCGGACAAGGGACACAGCAACGAAATCAAGATTCAAACTAACCAGCATCAAACAAGCACAGCTTCATTTCGCAAGAAGAAAGAGAATAATTCTCAATGAGGTCGCTGCATCCATATAATTTTCATAACCTGCATTCTTTGAAACAAACCCTGTTTTGTCTGTCAGTTGACGAAATCGTGATACTGGGAACAGGCCCTTAAATATCGAATCAACTACGATATGAAAACACCATATGTGGGGGATGTAGTAATGTTGCTTTCCAGTTCATGAAAATTAAAATCAAAACACGAAAATGACCAATACACACATGATACAAACTTACAGCTAATTTAAGCAACAAAACAAAAGCTTACTCAAAACTCAGTTCAACATTTCCATTAATATTCCATTATTAATGTTTTTGATCACTTGCTTTTGCTACGTCGGAACGAATGTCCTGTCTGACTGTAACTGGCTTGAATTATTCAAATCCTGTTGAGATTACGGCATACAAACACATACACTGTTTAGTAAGTTTAAGATTGCCGTTGGAAGACACTGCTGGTGAACTTTTAATACCCGAGGTTTGCTATAAACTGCATGCCACGTTTTAAATAATTTGTATAGTGACACGGTTCAGAATTTACACATATACTTTTGGTTGCTCTAAAATAATAAGATATATAAAAATTACGAAATATATTTCATTCTAGTGCGCCACTCTATCTACATTTTGACTATTCTTTCGTTCACTTTGGGTTTTCCTCAGTTCCCTCCGTGCTCCGTGACGAGACCTATAAGGACGAAACAGCTGTATGATCCTTTTGAATTCATTAGAACAGTAAAAACAAATAATGAATTGTCTTGCACTGTATACCTGTTTCATTCTTCCATCACTTTTCAATGATGCTAAATGTCCGAATTGTTGAAACCTAGGAGGCAGTTGAGGAAATCAAACATGGCAGAATAAAATGTTTAAAACGTGGTGGGACAGCACACTAGTCACAAAATGTAGAATTGTTTTTAAAAAACGTTAAAGTTTTTCATGATTTCGTAGGAACGTCCAATGTTGACTGGAGGAAAATAACAGAAAATTGTTTTATATACTTACGGAAAACGTCCTCCCATCCAAGCTCGACCAACAGACCAAGTCATAATAGTGGCGATGTTTTACCCTAGGTGATCTGTACGAATTTTTTGTATTCCTCTATCATAAGTATATCCTGTAATCCATATGCTTGTCCACACGCACAATCTATTAATAGCTATTCATCTGTGGCAATGAAACATCTCGCCTTATATACCTACATGTTATACCTGTTATACTACGACAATTGAATTAGTTCACTTTATCATTCATTTGACTACTGCTGATATCTATCTCCAATAAATCGCCATCTGGCCAATGGGAAGTCTACTTCCCGACTGTATATAGAACCGTTTACGTATTCTTAAACCTCAGTCGTACAACACACTGAGGTAAACAAACACTTCTTGTGTTCTATCAGTTTCACGACTGTCATAATGAAGACATTTAAATGATCCCAATTCTTAATTTCCTACATGCTATTTGCGTTATTAATCATTCTTTACAGACGTACCTACTAGTCAGACTGTGATGATATTGACCAACTGAGGTACTTCAATAGACACCAATCTACTGAACCAGAC
This sequence comes from Ylistrum balloti, assembly GCF_031769215.1. Lineage (NCBI taxonomy): Eukaryota > Metazoa > Mollusca > Bivalvia > Pectinida > Pectinidae > Ylistrum > Ylistrum balloti. The sequence goes on along the minus strand of NW_026782290.1, from coordinate 133,046 downwards.
GTGGACAATAGGGCAGCCACAAAGGACCACCGTTCATATCGGCATTTGTCGCTATAGCTAACTCTGATACATATTACAGGAACTTAAACTTTAAGGAAGCCTTACAAAATGATTTTAAGGACGTTTAGGCCAAACAAACTCCTAAAAGTATCCTATATTACCTTGTATTTACATACTTTTATACTCTCTTTGACCATGGATGAGATGTTTTATCTTCCTAATAAACAAATATTTAATTGTTTACACCCTTAAGTTTGATATTCAATTTTCATTGGAGCCAAATTAATATAATATTGGTACGCGAACTAAATATTTTTATGGAACAAACATTTTTATGAGCGTCCTTATGATGATGTTTATGACGCTTTTGGCGTTGTTGTAGATGATGTTAATATCTTTGTCTACACTTAAAATGTCCAAAAACAGGACAAAAAGCCATCAAAGATGTTGACATCGTTCAACATCCATAATCGGTTATTAGAATTGTCATCATCATGTAATATTTGTCTAATTGTAACTGTGAGATTGCTGGATGAGGGTTGGTGCTGAGATAGATAGAAGTAAGCATGACTAAATGTTTAACACGAGCTATGAAATTTGGTCTTGAAAAAATAAGGGCTATAAAAATGTATTGAACTTTACTAGATTAGCTCTTAAAGATTGTTATTTATTTGATTTATTGCTATTTCAAAGTTACATTTATGTATGAAGTGAAAAGATATTTTTCGAATACATTTGTTTGAATGAATAGCTCAAGGAAGATCAGATTCTCACTAATCAACTATAGAAAGCAACCCTTAATGGAATCACTGATCACTTCAAAAAATTGGATTTATTAACAACTAATAATTAATAAATTATTAAGACTATTTCAGCGCTTGAAAATATAAAGTGCTCCTACACATACAATACAAAAATGTGACAATAGTTCAAATACGTTATAAATCTATCGACCCTTTCAGCGAAATTTGCCTATGTAACATCCTACTTTCAAGTTCCCGGGTAACTTCAGAATCCACTACAAGAACTTGACCTTTGCATTAATACTAGAATCATAAAACATGTTTTATGTTTCCACATAACACTTATAGAAACAGGTTTCCTTCAAGCGGTAAGTGTTCTACTCGTCATCTCTCTTTTCAAGCATAATATTTTAATGATTAATTTGTGTCCATATCTAATCAATTCCATTGTACATATATTTGCGAAATTCATTTTTGAAATCCATGCTATTCTTAATAGACATTAAAGTTTCTTCTGATGTTTCAGTTATTTGATATCAAATATGTTTAGGTAGCTCATAAAAAAACATTATTATATTTTGATATATGATTTATTGCTGTCAGAAAGTATAAGAAACATTCTTTATACGTTGAAACGTTTGTCTACTTATTCTAAGGAATAAAATTTAAGAGATTTTGTTGAAGGAATGAGATTAACGCTTAATCTCGTATAATCTCGTTCATGGATAAACTTTACCTGAACGTGACTAGAAGACATTCAAAGGGTATAAATGGTCTGCCAATCTGGTCGTAACAGAGAAATCGATGACAGATTAGGTGACTACCTATGGTGCAAACAATTTGAAAATATTGTCCTACCCATTAACTCAATGCTAAAATCAATGTAGACTGACAGGTAAATGCCTTATAATAATACTGAGGAGAATTATCTCGATGTAACTTTATTTTACGATCTAATAATCAGTACAATTGAATTACAGTTTACCGAATAACGTTCAAAGAGAGAATAACAAGAAAATAACGACATTTCAACAAAACCATATTTCAATTTCGAAAGCAATGAAATATACATGAAGACCCTTGAAGTAAAACGACAAAAAGACCATGTGTTCCATTTAGGTAAGCATCCACTGCTTCACCGACGTTATTCGCCATGCAAATCCAAATACGCAAACTTATGTCCAGAATGTGAACCAGGTACAGAACTAGGAAACTACCAGCCACATTTAACTTTATATTAAGTCAAGGAAATATTCGCGCTGTAATATATCTGTTACTTAACCTTCTTGAAATTCTGTACACAATGATACTCGTACAATTTCCAGATTTCGAGAAAAAACATATCTTTTGTTTTCTACGTTGGTACCCGTAGTCATTCTGTAGTTATTAATCAAAAATATGAATTTACAAAATTTTCAGTGTTTAGTTATACTTAAAATATCCGTCTTTCTGTGATTGCAAACATGTTTAAAGGTGAGCTCAGTTCATTGTATAAACCATCTATATCAACACTTAAGTTTAAGAAATCGGATTATAGACTATTTAGAACTTTAGGGCTACCTTTCGTTTTACACAATTAATCTAAAGATGACATTCCTCTTAGTAAAAATACACACCTTAATGTGCCATCTAGAACTTTGAAAGATTGACCCATTTCGATAAAACATATTTCCATGCCACTGTTTCAAAATCAGCTAAATATTGTTTTTGACAGGAAATATCTCAGAGGGAAGACTGAGGTAAAATTTAGCTAGTTGGTGGTAATCTATTTGGTATGAAAATGTTAACTGATAAAAATTGTCGCAAGTGTTGCTTTAGATACTGCCTAAATATCAAACCATTTGATTCCAGACTAGCTAAGACGAGTTAAAGAACCACTGGTGATTTATATTAGATAATTTAGTCGCACTTCCGCACGTATGCTGAGGAAAAACTAATTTGATAATGATGATGGCACGGTCGCACTTATACTATTTACCGCACCAGCTCAACAACATAACAACATCATAAATCTCTAAAATCCAAATTTTATTGTTTTTTACCTAAAATATCGAAACTGTTTAATCAATATTGTAACATGCTGTGTCTACCGAAGACATAATTATAGTACTGAAAATTTGGTATTTGATTCTAGTTAACTTGTCGATGAACTGGACAAGGTGACTACAATAATTCAATCAAGCATTTGATCAATTAATACCCCAGCCATTCATCAAAGTACGAATTAACCAGCTATCGTCACCCAGTCATGACAAATAAGTAGTTTTAGTCGCGTGTCACCGGGTTCATATATAAAAACTTGTTCATACAATACCCAGTCATTGTTGAATTGTCATTTATCATTAATATGTGATCTATTTAGAGACAGGCTAGGTTCTGTTATTGTTATCTAAGTTTATGTGGTAGTGTGGGCCGGCTACGTCGGTCTGTACGTGTTCGCATTCCAATCACTTAGATATATAAGTATGTCTGTCTGGCATATCTATACAGAATGGCTGAAACTGGTACAATATATAGTATACTCTATTGTTCTAATGATTGCATGACCATTTTTATAATAGATAAAAAGGCATGTAAATATATATACATGTCTAAAAATTATATATATCACGTTTAGTCTGAAGTAGAAGCGTTCTGAGTAGCGATATTCCAATCCTAACAAAACAATAATTTGGTGTAATAACATCAAGAAACACATGTCCATATAGATAAATCGGTCTGAAAATAAATGAAACGAGGATGAAATATGGAAATTCACACGGCGAAATAAATAGTATAAGGAGCAAAAGACCAGGTTTTCCGGAAGGGTAAGCGTCTTCTGCTTCATCAACGACATCCACCATGTAAATCTTGGTCTATCCAACATCGTGGTGTTGGGTTCTGAGAGCCAGATTTATAAAATGGAATGACCAGGCATACTAAGACACAACTTCATATCATACAACACAATGTAATATAATATTTTTGCTACGAAATCACGACAGAGACAGTAAAATGCCACTAGTTTTTTATCAACCTGCTTCTCTCAAAACTCTGTGCTGTGTTTATCTAAAGATGTTGACATGAAAGAGACATATGTAGAACAAAACCTGGAATAACGAATCAACCTGATCAACAAAAATAAACTGGGGAGAAAAGGAGGTTACTATCAAGAAAGGAAAAACTCCGAATAAAGATATTAAAATGATCCAGATGTCCAGATATATTTTACACGGATGTTCAGTGTCGGAAACTGGTACAAAATTTTACTGTTACTAAATTGTAAGCAGTGACAACATGAATGATAGGAACGTGTATTTCAGCACCCGCCCGAAAAACTGCGTGTGAGCGGACATTAAAAAATGTCATTGTCACAATATTCGTCCCGTTTTTTAATTTTCTCTGTCATAATATTTCTATCCTAATAGTACATATTATAAACACACACCATCACAACAACAACGGAAGGTAAATAAAACTTTAAAATATCAATAAGTATGCGGATCAGTCGTTACAGTGACGAGACTCCCAACATAAAATGCAAATAGTTTTCGAGTTAAGTACCTGTAGACGTCGCGTACATTTATCTACATCAAAATGTCCTTCATAACCATACCAACTTATTTTTGATGTCATAGTGGACGGTTCATGAAATCATAATTCCGTATTTCTTAATAATTACGTATAGTTGAAAATAGTTTTACAGACAAGGTATCAATTATAAGCCATATCTATGTCGCATCAGCCCTTCTGAATTACTTCATTGGTTTTTTTTTACGAAAACCTAACCCATTTTCAATAAATTATCAGAAAGGTATAATTCATATGAGACATTAAAAGTAGTTGATATTCGTAAGTAATACGTTTAATAAGTAAAACGTTTATGTCAAAATACTTACCTGTAAATCCGAGAATAAGTCATTTGTAATGTTCACTTTTTTCATTCAGAATCGATAGATATATCACAAATTTTATGTGAGATACTAAACTCTCCATTTTGTCCACTATATAACAACCGAGATATAATTACACTTTCGGGTGGCATGGTCACTAGAGGGCGAGATTGTCCGATACCTGGAGTGTAGCAGTGTAGTATACCTAGGCTTGAGATTAGACAGCTTTAAATCCCTTGTTTCTTTTGACGTTGAATAACAAGACCGTGTTTATCAGATCGGGTGAATTCACATTATGAATAGGCTTACCTATTGTTAGATTAGTGGCGATTTTCACAGTTATTTTAGCCGTGTAGAGACACTGTGTCAAGTCTCACGATTTATTAAGATAGGTCGGAAGAACAGGACTGCTTTCAGCGCAATTAACAAGGCATCAAACTAAATCAAACGATAAGGAACTCGGCCTACCAACCTTTGATACAACCCTATGATTCAACGAGGCGAATTCAATAGTCCCTAATCAATGATATACAATGAGTCGACCAAAGGTGTCATATTTTCGTATTTGTTATTTTTCAGTTTGATTATTTTTTTTTTACATTTTATCATAGGAAGATAAAAACAGATAATTAAATTTCAATCCAAGTTTTAATGAATCAATATGCATATAATGGACGTTAAATACGGGTCATACCTTTTTGCAATGTTTAGGCGATGTGTTAAATAATAGTTTTTGAGTGCTTGGAGTTTGATTAGCATTGTGACAGCAATCTAGGTGGCCTTCGTTTAATATCGAAAATTATATCTGTTCTGTCCTGTAATATTTATATGATTATAGGGTAGCGTATCTCATAATAGTACACGACCTCCACATTAACAAGCAATAACTGTGTAAAAGATCATAATAGTATTGAACGATATGGAAAAAGTTTAAAATGAAAGACGTCCATTGTGAGAGTGAATTGAATTGCTTATACAAATAGCACTTATGTATTTAAAATCTTTTGTTGATAGACAATCAGAAAGTACAATGCCGTGAGAAATAATATAATTTATCTTAATACTTTCGATCCAACCTTTTTACATGATAAGAACAGTGACAGTAATGGTAGAGAAGTGTCAAGAACGATACAAAGACCCCTTTATCGCCGGGCAAACTATTGTAATGTTTTATGAAGTGGGGTAAGTGAACAAACACTTTAATAATTAACATGATTGTAAGTTTCAGATTTTGTATAAATTATTTACACATAATGGAATTCAAAGATTTTGAATTAAAAAACACCGACATGAAAAAACTAAAGATGAAAGATAAATAAATAAAAAGTAAGCAAATGAAATAACTAATGCATTAAATATTTACTTACTTTTATAAATCATATGATAAAAAATGGCCTAAGCAGAATAAGTAAATGTATGTGGTTCAGAAACAAATACAATTAGTTAAACTTCATGGTAAATGATTGAGGAGTGTTCACTTTTGTTTTACATTGAAAGCAATCACTACATTCTGACCATTGTAAAGGTAACTAAAATTGCTGACAACCTGTTACTTATGTCAATCTTCAACATTTTTAAACTATAAAACGAGTGCAAATCGTAACAAAAATAAATCAAGCTAGAAATGGTAAACAATAACTTAATGGCCCATCGAACATGTCTAAATATCATTAGCTTTCACAGAGTTAAGGTTTTCTTTTAACCGTCAATGGATAACAATTTTTCATCTTTATTACAAAATTAAGAGAGCATGATATCTGGATGTTAAGGAGACGAGGACAAGGAAAATACGAAATCAAACTAAATCTTTTCAGCATTAATATCTACAATATACCTATTAAGAATGCTTCCTAATGTAAGCGTTATTTCATTCCGTACTTATATACATGACACAAGAGACAAGAGAGTTTCTGTTTCACCTTCTTCATATCCGCCTATTGTAGGTCTTTGTGCAAAATCCTGGGTTTTTCTTATTGTCTGTTACTTATATGTAAAACACATTGCAAAAATCCGTATCTATCTTCTCCTTTTATTGAAAAACTAATGACATCTATATTTCCTTTTTTCCCTACACAATTTTCGTTCTGAGAGTGTTTCATTGAAGGACTACTTTTAGCTAATCCTGATTCAAATATCCACAGTATGTCAGAAATATCGTTTTTTGTTCACTTTTCAGACGTGAAAGACGGGAGGTAACTCTTGTATATCAATCTATAAATCAAAGTACTTCATAAAAAACTAGGATTTTCTGTCAGATACACTCGGCATTGTTTATTAAAATACACTTGACGAATAATTCAACCTTCATTAAAAACTAATTTCAATGAACAATAGTAGTGGTTAAATAAGGATTAATCTATTAGCATTCCTCAGAGTTTTATTTAATTTGATTTGGTGATAAACTGCTAAACTTTGACAAGAATCGTTGTACAATAAAGTGAATTTGGTGAGAACTTCCACTAGATCCAAATCAGGTGAAACAGGAGAAGAAAATCGAGATTTAAGGTAGTTGTTGAAACAGACTCTGGCTCTCGCTGAAGTCCCATAGTTACTTATGTTTATAAGTATGGTTTAAAACAACCACTATCCTATTTCTATATATAGATATAGGGCATATTTTTGGTATGACGGTGTTTTTTTTTATATTGGGAGTGATATACCATAAATTAAATATTGATGCGTACCTTGTCAACTATTTTGCAACAATGGAATATAAACAATTTTCTGATATGTTGAACGATTGCGTTTGATAAGCTGAATGTAACTTTTAATAAAACCCAAACTTCTGTCTAAACGAAGAAATATGCAACATTATCCAATTCCACGCCTTAGAACCTGTATATCTCGATACTTTCTTTTCCGTTTTCATTTTGCAGTTTATTGAGGTCGTCATGCATTTTTCTTTTTAAATTCACTGTGAACTATACGTATCAATCTGCCCCTAAGTGTGACATTTCCCTACGTAATCAGGTAACAAAGGAACCATACCTTAGATATTTTTGGTTCCATTATCATGATGTTCATGTTTATGCTATACTATTATGTTTCTTTTCACAGTTCGCGGAAATGGTGTTCCTTATCATTTGCCTCCAGAATACATGCATACTTCCCCCCTTAACTCATTTTCTATACAAAACAATATAATATATTGATTATAAGTTACAAAAAGTGTATCAGCCAAAATCTTCTTACCTGATTTTAAGAGGCAGGAAGGACACACGTTTGTAGTACGCCTGACTATCAATGTTTCTCTCTCGGACGAGGTTGGCCATACGCATAGCGTTGAAATCATTGGTATTGGTTCTCTGCAAACGCAGTTGTCGGTTCTCTTTATCCAAAGTCTTACTCGGAGACAGAGATGAAATGAGTGACGACACGGAACTCGGAGCCAGAGATGGAATGAGGGAAACACCGGAAGACCCTATGGAGGCAGCCTTGACCGAATCCGATCCATCCTCGTGCTTATCCAGATAACACTTCTCTCTCATGCTAAATGTTGGTACTGAAAAAAACATATAAACAAAGTGTCCTACAATATTTTGTCTTCTTGCTTAATTGCATCCATGCCTTCACGCTAGAATGAATATAAGTCTCCTAAAGCATTTGATTTTTTTTATCAAACTATGTTGCTTATATTTAATTATCTCAGAAATATTCCTATAATTATTTATTGAGTTTGTACAGAATGTATGTAAACTCGGTCTACAGCTGTTTAGACATGTCTTAGTCGACGCTTACATAGGGAATTAAACAATAATTATTGTCTATTTTACATCGATTTTCCTTATGCAGTGTGAAAAACTTACTCCTATTTGAGGAAAATCTATAGAGTTTTTAATGTGGTGGCTGACTTTACTGCCAGAGAGATTACATTATTTATTGATGTAATAATCAAAAGTGATGTGAAATGACACGCGATAGTTTAAATAAGTTAAGATGCCACAGTCTTCACTGTGTTCCTGATTTTCTTATTTACGTACATGTATATCGATTCCAATGAATTATTACGGTATTCAAAATAGCTCTCTCTCTCTCTCTCTCTCTATATATATATATATATATATAAACTCTACTCAAATGTTAATCAAACATCAAATAATTATATCACAGCAACGATTAATAAGACAGGGATCCCCAAAACGAGGATAAAATCATGAACACTATCAAGTGATGTACTACGGAAGAGATGTATATGACAATATGTGAGACAATAGTAAAAAATAAGGACACGGTGGTTAACGAATGAATTGTTAGGGAATACAACTGTCCTGTTAGTTCAGCATATCTTGTCCAGATTACTAAAACACCTGACAATCAAAACCAACGTACATGTATTTGACTGTCTATATTATTGAACTGTGATACGATACATAAAGATAGTCTTATTGGTGATTGACTCAGATCCAAGTAGTATTTCGTTCAACGTTCGACATCACCAATGATCAATATATTGAGTTAGTAAGTAAAATAAAGAGATTTAATGAATTTCACTCAAAGTTAAATTAGATTAAAATGTGAATAATAATCTATTGTAAAGCAGTATTACCTTTCTCAATCATATTAACATACAATGTACTGAGGCACATATATTCATAGTTGGCACATATCACTGATTAATCCATTGTACATTTCTATTAAATCACTCATTAATCCGTTTTGGAATACGTAATCCCACTGGCACCATATTGAGTTTCCAACGAAACGTTATTCTCTGAGAGGTATGCAATATTATAATAAATAGAATTGTAGAACAGGTAGTCCTCAATATTCAGGTGACTGGTGCAGTGTCGATGAAGCGTGGAGCTCCCTACACCCAGATCAGACCTATCTATATACCGTTTGACAATGACACCAAGCTTTGTGTGACGTTCAACAATGCCGTGTCGTTACCATCAGATATCGTGCAGATGGCCGTAAGAGAACAGCGTAATACACAACATTCTGGAAACTCAAGACAGAGAGGGTATGAATAGAGACGAGCAAAGAAGAACTCTATCTATATTATAGTTGCTGTCTTCAGCTCTCTGTCCCGTTGTATCTGCCTTAATGTTCTATGTGTCACGTTAACGCTGAAAGGCTGCCTAACACATCGCACAATACCAAACTGGATACATTTTCATATCAAATCATTTAAGATTCATAAATTATATGAAACAACAGATCGCCTTATAATTTGAGTGTCGAAGGGATTCAGAAATTGGTCATCATAATCTATTATTATTATCATTTGAATTGTAAAATTACGAAATATTGGCGGTAATGACAATTCATTTCATCGTAGCTCTGTGCAATATTCAGTTATAGTTTCTTTTTGCATTGTACAATATTATCAACAACTTCAGTTATGGCATTGGTAAAAATACAAGATATGGACTTTTAAAAATCCCATTAATTTTGTTAACTGAGGTAATAATGTCCTTTAAACAGATATCTACAATAACAGATCAGTAAAGAGTAAGATCATATACAACGTAGAACATAACATCAGCAGAGTCATTACGAAGTTGTTGTGTGTTTAACACAATATGAAATGTACTTAACAAGACCGTGCATACATAAACAGAAACACGCGAGTTGTGTTCAACAGACGTTTGTCAATATCCTCAAATAACGATGAACACTGAGTAAGTAAACTTTGACCTAAACATTGTCGTTCCAATGTATGATCTAATGCACTGTTTGAAGTGTAAGCAAAAAATCACCTTAAAATCAAACAAAACAGTAACACATGCCCTACTTTGATAATGATATAAGTGTGGCAAAATGCCATAAAAATATCGCCATTATTTTTTTCAAAATTGCATGTGATAATTTATGAGCATTACTTCATCACAACTGTGCAATGTTTGAAAAATATGCATAAAAGTTGGACATGCATCATTACCAACAACCAACATTATCGTTCATACAATGAGTTCTTCAAAATAAGTTCATTTAGATCGTGCGATCTGTTTTTTTTTTTTTTTTTTTTTTTTTTTTGTTTTTTGTTTTTGTAACTTTTACACACACGTAGTATAAAGAAAAATGGCACTGGTTTCAATGGAATTGAATATCATACTGATAAGGTGGACATGTTAAAAGACAGGCAAATGACAAGACAGTGGAAAAATCAATAATGAATCCAATTGTACTATTTTAACGAAAACCCTATTCCAAAAAAAGTAATCTTTGTTAATTGAAAAAATCAAATCTTAACGTGGTTTTGTATGAATATGATCGTGACATGAACCCATAAAGAACTTTATTGAATGATAAAGTGTAACACATTGTAGAAATTAGTCAAGGTTTTACGAGTTACCTCCCATCGAATAAGATGTTCTAAACACAAATGAAAATTTATATATCGAACGGAAATAGAAGAAAAAAACTGGTAGAAAAACCTTTTCCTTCTATTTTACATATATCCGTTCTGTGCAAAACTGAAGCTTGATTATTCTTGACAATAAAAAGACATACTGTACTCTACAATGACTTGTATCGGTGTCAACTTCAACGTATTTCTTCCCAACACAATATTTCACTCTGCCTCCTAGTCATCGAGATACTATTTGGATATCAAATGGCCACCATCAAGTAAAACACAATCGGCATTAATAGAAATGTGCTATAACACCACTGTTATGATAATTTGTGATAAAGAGACAAAAAAAGCGCAGATTTGGACTTGAATTTAACATCTGCGATTCCAGTAACCTTTGCCTTGTTATTATTAGTATTTAACATTAAAATAGATATGTAACTATTTCCATGAAGACTATTTAATTAATAGTCATCTGGGTGCGGGACTCACAAATATATTATCTGAATGTAAAATATACTTTCACGCGACATGTGCCATGCAAATCATCTCAGGAGACATCAATTTGTCAATAGGGATTTTGTATATGAAAGTTTTATCGATTTTTATTCATACAAGGCTATGCTCCAAATAATGAACAGCGGATAATCGGGTCAACGAAGAAATGATTCAGAGATATTTGAATTCATGCTTTTAGAGATGCAAATCCTATAAGAAGGATATTCATAAGGATTTCGTTAAAAGTATAAAAGAAACACGACTTAACTACTGAGACTTACCTGCTAGATGTGTAGAATGCCATGCTATATAAAGCTGAATTTGGTGCTGTTGGTCGATAGTTTGACGTGATGACTGTGCGTTGCCATGGTGATGAACATGTAGTCGTAAATAAACCAAACCAGATGAACGGAGAATTAAGGTAACGTTCAAATACCAGGAAAGCTAATATCATTTCTATTAAACAAATAAAAGGAACAGGAAAAACGAGAAAAGTTTGAAAATCTAGTAGATGGTTTGGGATATTGCTTGCGTTTGTCTTTATGCCTGAATATCATGTGAAAGTCCGATACCAATTCCAGGTGGCCGCATGACCTTTTGAGGCGATGGAGGTACTTTTAAGTCCCCATTAGCGTATTCCTGTAGGGAAGTAAAGTCCTCTTGAGCAATTCCAGAATCACTTCCTGACATTATTTCTTTGTTTTCGGTGTCCTCTTCTGCCGTAGTATCAATAGTAGTTACGAAAAAACCACCGCCTAATTCAGAATCTGGAGATTCATTAACAGTTTGTTTGTCAGAACAATCATCATCTTTCTTGCTTGAAACATCCAACTTTTTGTCCTTGACGTCATTTCCGCTTATGGTATCATCCTGGGTTTGGAATTCGACAGAGGAAGCTGATTCCGTCTCATTTTGCTCATTATCAGAAGGTAAAGCTGACCTTGATAAGGTTACTTTTTTTCCTAGATTCACTTTTTTCTCTGATTCGAATGCCGATTCCTCAGATTCAACTGTTATATTATCTGGTTCAACATTTGTTTCTTCTGACCCGCTTGGCATACTAACAAAACCACTTTCGGGAGAAGACTTTTGTCTGATCTCTTTTGCGGGAATATTCGTGTCCGTATTATCATTTCTTGGCTCGGATTGGTCATGTCTAATACCATGTAGATCGCTAACTTCAGAAATGTGATATTTAGTATCATCATGATCGATGATTTCATGTGAAGAAACATCACTTTTATCAAATTCTACATCGTCTTTACTTTTTCCATCAGGATCGCTTGGTTGCAAATTTGGATGTTGGACGTTATTTATCTCGTCGCCGACAACTAAATCGTCACTAACTCGCTCATGAAACTTGTGGCCTACTACCGAACTGACAGTACTTTTCTGAGCAATACTCTCTGCATTCGACTTCTCTTTTTCAACCCATCTTGGCATGTTGACAATCTCTGAGTAAGTGCTCTCTCTTGGTGTCGGTTCATTGTCTGCTTGTTTGTATTCTATCCTCACTGAAAATTGCATTTCTTGAGCTACCTTCCTGTTGCTGCTATCATCCTGTTTTTTTCCACCCATAGCTTCCGTATTTCGTGTGCGACTTGTTTTATTACCGGTCTTAAAACTACCCGATTTACTACTGTACAAGGTAGATTTACTGTTGGTTCTTCCTGGCATCATGCGCTGAGATTTACAGGTTAATACCTCTGAACTACTTCTACTCAATGGAACATGTCTGTCCTTTGGAGTTTCACGCACTTTTTGAAGTTCCATATCACTTTTAGGGACGTTAAAATCATGTGTATTAATAAATTGTTGGCTATATTTGTCCTCATTTTGTGGTTCACCGTGTACTCTTCCATCCAAATTGATCATTTGCATATTGGATATATCTGATGCAAAACTAGGCATGGGTTGAATCGGTATTGGTGTTGGAGACATATCTGTATCAATTGTTGGCTTTGATTCAGAGGAAGATTCGGGGAAAGGATCGTTATGGCGCTGGACAGACTTTATGGCAAACACTTCCGTGTTTTCTCGGAGGCGTTGAGACTCCCCAGCTGCTCGTATTCCTGGAAGTTTTTTAAACGTTTTTCCAAGCGCTCCCGCTCTCTGACCAGACAACAGCGATGTATTCACGAAATGAATCTGCTGATTCGAATCGAAAACACGAGTGTATTTCTTCTGGAAAGGCAAGTTCCCTGATGTAGGCAGACCGATATTCAAACTTTTCTTTTTACTTGGAACTTTCACAGATTTTGTCGATCGCATCTGGTGTCCTTGGAAACCAGCTGTATAAATCACTTTTTCGGTCCCCCTATGTGTACAGCTGCATGATGTATCCTGATTCTGATTTCCACTCCCTTCTGCCTGTATGTTCAGGTCATTCCCCAGAATACCGGTAGTAACCGTGGACGTTGTTTCCTTCCTGACATCTGGCCGTTTCCTCCTTTTCTTCAATCTGGCACATTTCCGACATGCTGACAACGGCATCAGATGAGGACACATGGGTCCCGCTACCTTCGATTTCTTAAATTCGGATCGAAGGAGTTCTTGGCTAACTTTACCGACTGGGTTCGCGTCGGATGATTTGACATCGAGACTGACATCTGCGGTGTTAAGAAACCGTTGGTAGGATGTCTCCTCGGGAGATAATGACCTCATAGATGAGGGACGTGCTTCTGTTCCCGCACCAACGGCTGCACGAGCAGTGTTTATAGTTGGCTCAGATTGTATCCGGTATTTCGGGACATGCCTAGAGAGCAAAAGAAAACAAACAATTTATTTTTACAATTCTCGATGTTATTTTTTCAGGTGAATTTGATGCACTGTTCTTGATTTTGGACATCTCTCAGATTTATTTGCAGTTAAAACATTTATAGATAATAGTTTTCATATAATTATTCATATAAAAACAAGATATGGCCCTATAAGTACACATTTATATATATTTTAAAACACTGGACACAAGCATTTAAAGTGCGATATTACTACAACTATCTTAAGGTTTAAAATGCTTTTAGAAATATACCCACAAACGATGGAGGTATTAACAGGTTTTGTACTGATAAACACAACAAGATTGATATAAACAAATCCATTCCCTCAGGGAATTCTGAATTCTTCTAATGAATGCCAATTCAATTTGTCTTTCTTTTTTTCTACTATACTATTCTAAACATACGCCACAAGAAAACACTATGCAAACACTTGGTACACTTAGAAGACTCGTACATGTGTGAAGATTCACGCAGATATGTTTGTAAAAACACCACTTTTACAATAAACAAGTGGTTCATTTTATAAATGGGACATGATATAAGACTATACCTGATTGTGATCGGCAGGTTTTCCAGGCTCTTGAACACAGCCTGGTTGTTCCGTTCTCGATCTCGTTGTAGTTTCAATATATACCGTTCGGAAACCTCATGGTTTGTTATTCCGATAAGCTTCTCCTTTTTCCCTCCAATTCCGATACTAGCTGGCGGGACTCGGATCGACATGTGACCGGGGATCGTCCCGACTCCTTGGGCATTTTCAGTCCACTGCATTTTCTTGATATCAGGTAACTCGGTGTCCCTCCTGGAAAGATAAAAAATGGCTTTGGTCAATTTCCATACGTGTTCTATCTCTATAAACGGATGAATCGAAATCAAGATAAAGATAATCATGGAGAGACATATTAGTTAAAAACAAGAACACTTTAACATTAATAAAAATTACCCCCATCAGTCAATAGAACACCGTCGTTTAATTATCTACATACTATACATATGATAGTCCAGATTAATTTTCTAACAAACACAATTAGCTTCATCAAACAATTTTACATTTAGATTTTCAATGTACATATACTCAAAATCACTATCATTAGGAAAGGTTTTAACTTACAGAATTACAAAAAAAAAAAAAAAAAAAAAAAATCTATTAATAAAAATGAACCGTGATAAATCCTATTCCTTTTCAAGTAGTAATTTAGTTTGTTATTATATATGTAGGGTGCATTACGCTTAAATAAAGGGTATTTAGTTCACTATTCATCCTGATAATTAGCGTGTTGTTTGATTTTGTTTAAGCTTTGTTGGTATTTATAGATTTTGGAATGATTTAATTGATGACGGTTAATAGGGTATAAACCTCTGTCACTGATATGTCTGTAAATATGATATTTATATAATTGTACAATATGTTAACACTTTAGGTCAAATTTGATATTATCTTCAACTATATTTCTTTTGAATTCACGGACGAATTTGACTGTGATGTGTGGTGAGACGATTACTTGCGATCATTTGGAATCTATCAAATATGTTTCCTCATGAAAAAATTATAGTATATTTGAAAAATAAATAGAGTTCGAACTTGACATTTAAGTTTTATGAAGTTGACTATGCTTCAATTCACGAGGCCTTAACTTGAAATGTTGACACACATTTACTTTTAACTTTAACGATTCTTAATTGATTTTTTGTTTGGAAAAAAATGTTGATCATGCAATTTAAATTTACGTAATACAAGTGGTGACATGCATACAAACACTGGTTAGATTAACATTTAGTAAGAAGTCATACATACAAAGTACAATAATGAAAATTCAATTAAAACATTATTAAATGAACCAATGCAAAACGTTGAAATATGACAGCAATGTAAGATGTGTATTCATTCTTTTTGAAATCATTATTTATTTGACTGTTAAAGAAAGCGCTGGTAATCTAGCCATACATTGAGTGTACCTATTTGTTTGCAGCCGTGCAGTATAAAAGTAAACTAAGTGAACAATGAGGCAAGGTGTGATATGTGTGTTATCAATGAGAGAGGTTACTATAATAGTTTAATGTTATTCATAAATAGAGATCAATATTTGAGTTTCTAAAAACATTGTTTATGTTATGTGCTACGTATTGTTAAGCTTGTACAAACAGTGGAAGTGTACACGAACTTTCCAGAGGATGTTAGCGTTTACCACCCATTTAAAACTCTAATATAATTGGATTAATTTTTTTCTCTTGTTCTGATATGTTCTGCTGTAAACGTGAGAGCAATTAAGTACTATTTAACTTTATCATGCATGAGAAAAAGTCTGACGTCAACAACAAATACCAGTATGATTTAAAGAACCAATATCATGTCAACCAATACATATGTACATCACTTCTATAACTCGAGGAGCTTTTAAAATTATTGAAACCATATAATGTTATTGTAAAACTGTTTTCATGTTGGTACATAGAATATACGTTTTTATATTACAACCTGTAAGACGCTTATATAAGAAAGAGGTGATAGTGAAGGCATCGACCACACTTTAATTTCTGAATTGTTATGATATAACAACTTGTTTTCGACATGGTATGCTGTCATCAGCGATATATAGCTACTATCACTCGCACAACGTTTGCTCCATTCGAACTTCGATTTGAACATATGTATGATTTTACAGCTATGTATTTTTATTACACCAAAAGTGGTTTGAATTGTTGTACGAACAAATATGAAGAGATATTTAATGTCCATTCGGACATAATTCAGTACCGTAACAATTCCTCTTTTCTATGTATTTATTATTTCATAATTATCAATTTAATACTAAATATAAACACCAGAATCTGGATTAAAAATTGAAATATGTTGAATCATATTCGCAATAAAATCACGATATATGTGATTAATGAAAGTGAAAACAAATACATATGGAACAATTAAAGCGCACACAATGATTTGTTGAATTTTAGAGATTGGTTTAAAATCTACGGATAAAATATAAAGATACCTAACCGTTATATCAACAGGATAATAAACAAACATGCTGATTACAGTGTATTGCAATATATAAAGTCAAAGTTAATGTACATGAAGAAAGCATCGTATGCGTGACTAGCGACAAATTTAAATAAATACTTAATCTTTAAAAGTGATGTACATTGTAACCATATATCAGGATATCGCAGAAATGACACACATGTGAGTAACACATTTCAATAATTCAGAACTTTAAAAATAGTATATACAAATGATGAATTAATCTACATCATGCAGTTGGTTCGTCCTTTAGTGTCAATAATTGAGACCTATAAAACCACTCAGAAAAATCAAAATTGAGAGAAGTTAACTAATGTCAAAAGTATCTCTTAAGATGATTTAACTTTTTAAGGACATTTCAAATTGAAGATTAAAATATATCAATGCATGTCATAGTCATGTAATTAATAAATACATTTAAGAGCGATTTGTACAATACAACAGCTGATTATACTTACATATTACAACACAGACACACTGTGCCCACCACCTGTCTAAAATGATGGTGCGTCATATCAGCGGAATTAAATCACTCTCGTTCACTGATTAGAGACTACTGATGACCATACTTTGGTCTGAACAAAGCTCTTTCTTTTGTTAATGTTCAGTGGTGTTGGACCACTTACACATCTGACCGTTGTCCGCCACCTCTCAAGATTCACAAGCCTCTTCACTGACTAGGCTATCATAAATCTGTGTTCAAAACCGAACAAGCTGAGGTTCGTGGCGAACGATCTATACAGTAGGGTGTTTAACCCTACCGTGTTCTATAATGTTTAGTTTCTTTCAGAAATCGATTTTAATCGGCTTACTGTACGGACAGACAACAATCCATATTAAATATAATGCTCTCACGTTGATATAAGTGTACCAAATTAATATTTCAAGGTAAGAAAATCCTTTCACAGGTGAAGTGAAAATCCCGTAATTTGTAAGCTAGGAGGTTGTATTATTATAGTTCATAATAGATGTTAGTGTTATCATATATTATTTTTAGGATTGATCCTGAGCAGCTGACAACACAATTCGGCAAATTACAATCCTCTACCGACACACAGCCTCACCAAAGTAAACCCATATACTGATTTTTAATTTTTAGTGAATTTTGTTGTCAGAAGTGACAAATACACTGGAAGTTAAAACCCTGACAAACGTTGTTTGATGTAGGTCAAAGGTAAAGAAATAGGCCAGTTTGACATAATTTGATATGTGACAAACCGACTAACCAAGGAGAACCTATACCACGAGCCCAAGTTCCAGCAGCAAGATGTGTATTAAATAAAATTGGAGAAACTGTTTTCTTTGATTAGGTCAAAGGTCAAAATGTAAGTCAGATTGACCTACTTTTGATACTTGCAACACTGACTCACAAAACTGTGCCCAAATCAAGTATAAATTTCCAGTGACAAGGATGTAGGAATAAATCGGGAAAAGAGAGGATATACGGGCACAACACAAAACTTTAGTCCCCAACGGGAATGACTCGGATCGTTTCAAGCATTACTGTAGAAACGGGATGGTGGTGTTCATAAATCTAAACTTAGGCACTGGTAAGTTTGTTGGTTGGACGATTATTATAGAAACTCTCGCAGTTTCACTTACAGATTGAGGCAAATAGGTATTTTCAGGGAAGAACAGATTAGTTTTTGTATCTGTTGATTTCATTTTCCATATGTTTATTTGCACAATTTTTTTCATTTGCGAAAATAAAACCCCTGAAAAACGACAACCCTTTCGGTATTTACATTGAAAAGACAACACTGGCTAATCATAGAAAACTTACAGTGACTAATTTCTATACAACGACACAGTGGTGGTATCAAATTTGTCTTCTTATCCCTACAGGTAATGTGTCACCAAACCTACCAGTGAATATTCCGTCAACTCTACTCAACGACACATGGGGAGTATCAAATTTGTCTTCACCTCCCTACAGGTATTGTGTCACCAAAGCAATATTACATATAACCATTTATGAAATTTCCATTTGAAAAGAAATTGTAGAGTCAATACCACATTTTCTAGTTTAGTAATTACATTCAGCACTATAAAAACTAATGCGTTTTAGCAACATCCATTTGAAATATTTAAATATGATGAGATTTCGATTGATATCCCAATCATTGTAATGATAAGTGCAAAAACAACACGAAAACACTCGACATGTCATAAAATCTAAAGCTTAATCTTTTAAAACGTACAACGAAAATATGACGTGTTTCGGAAGAAGATAAGCGTCTGCTTCATCTAGGACGAAGTATGCTTAATTCAAGTAAGTATTGTCACCTTCTCAAATGAGCTACAGTCAGTGCACGCCTTGTCCTCTCCTTAACCTTCGTTTAAACTAAATTTATCTGATGTTTCAAAATTACCAAATTTCTCTAATTTCTGCTGCACCTCCCGTCTAGATGTTGATTTTTTTTAATCACTTTGGATTTTCCTTAATCGCCTCCTAGGCTTCAAGGTTTAGACCCTTAGTATCATTGACGAGTCCTAGAAGGACGAAATATCTGTATAATTCAGTTTAATTCATTGTTTGGCTCTACTGTATCTCATTAGAAATTATGAAAAGGTGCTTTTCACTTATGTGTCTTTTGTACAATCTTTAAGCGGTGTTTTATGTGTAACCTCTTAAAGTTCAAATTTCATACAGATTTGTGTGCGATATCAAGCAAATGACGAAAACAAACATCATTGACGTAAGTTGCATGTGTAGCGATGTCAATATCTTAATAATTTTGTTATCAACTTAAGTAATGCTAAAGTATTAGAATGTCTAGACAAATTGAGACTGAAAAGCTACAGGCATAACCCATGATCTTTCCTTGTATGATAAGCCACAACAGACACGTGTATCTAGGAGATATTTGTAATGATAGACATGCATGGCGGTAACGTTATCATTATGTTAAACACTCTGTTACAAGACCGCTTAAGTTCAATCTCTAAAGGTGACCTTAAAAGTAAGCTGACGATATTGAAATAAAATTTGTCAAAAAAACTGCAGTTTCAAATGAAAATACTTATTTTTTCACCAAGCATTTGTTAAATCTACGAAAATTTGAACCGTCGATAAATATTCAATGAACTACGAGTTCTTACACTAAAGAATATTCTTATTACCCAGAAATACACTAAATGGAAAATATCCAACTAATATGATCTCAAAAAGATACAGTCCGTGTGAGGTCGGCATTGTTTGCTTTTTGTTGTACTTTATATATATGTATATATATCACTGAAAGTACCGTAGAACATATTTTTATAAGAAAATGTAATTGACAACAATTTTGACTTTGGCACCTGTAATTACAAAAAGTTTAAAGACAATCCAGTTTCAAGTATGGTCTTCAATCACACTTTCAATTGAAGTTGTCTTTACTTCTCAACTATTCAATGTTTCATATAAAAAAAACGTTATCAGATAATTAATCACGGACTTGAAGCTATTTAAAGGAAAACACAATAAATGAATGCTAACTAAACGTCTCCTGATAACAAAAGGACAACGACAAATCGATACATTATAAAGATCAATAAAGGACTTTAACAATACAAATTACAGACAACGACACCTGATATTGTTTTGAATGATAGAGGAGAAATCACTTATTGTTGTTTATGACAATTCAAGTTTAATTAACAAATTTGGTAAACCAAATGCTGGTATAATGCTATTATGTCTGTTGTGCTGAGTTACCATTTCTTACTTTTTCTATCTGTTTGGTTACTTTGATTAAACTACAAAGACGATATTATTTCATTTTCCATAAAAAAAACCAAGTCATATGTATATTAATTATATGGTACTTATTTATTTTCACAGATCGACTACTTCTGATTTAGACAAAGTAATGGGTAAGCCTAAACTATCCTACTCCGATTTATGAGGAGAATTAGACAGGTAACTTGACAATCGAAGTCTGCTTGGGGCACATGAAGGAGACTACAGCTGTTGGTCTTCATTTTCTTGATCTAATTTTGCCTTCATCCCACACCTTCATTTTAACATATGTAAATAAAGAGTAGAGAAAGAAAATATTGCTTTTTAATCTGGTCGTCTGATTTTTCTGACTTGACCTCAATTCTAGAATTAGTGACGTTGTTACTTTGTTGAAATATACTTACGATACAAATATTGTACACGACAGACGTGCTTGAGATCGGTGTCTTCCTTTGGTTTAAAAATTCTCCCCCAGTAACCACAATTGTATGTAGTTGAGGAAACAGCTTTGTAAGTAGTCCTTCAAGCGGATTCATATTCCAGTTTTATGAGTCATATTCCACTGATATCAAGCAACGAAATATCGTTTTAACAAAATTTATTTGCATGTCTTCTGGTGTATTATATATGCTGAAACAAGACTAATATATTCCGAAGTAGACACCACGGTAGTAAACATACGAGTTCCTTGAGTTTTGCTATACATGATCAGGAGAACCTATACCACTAGTCTAAAGATCGTTTATAATTCATATGTTGACAAAGCTATTATGTGTAGTGTGTGCTTTAATGAAGGTCACGTTGTCATGACAGATCAAATGAACCTTTAAAGTAACACCACAAATGTAATACCTTTTTGTATCAAAAACGATCAACATAATTTGGTTACTAGGATAAAACATAAACAGGATGGTTTGGTGACTCGGTGGTAACGCACTACTGGGACATCGAATCATAACTTTTAAGATGAAAAAAAACTATCGCCTTTCATCTAACCGTCCGGGGTTCGATTCTCGGAACGGACGTGAAAAGGTGTGGGGTCACCTGCCTGACAACGTGGGTTTTCCCCTGGTACTCCGATATCCTCAAACAGAGTGATTCTGTCCAGGCCAACAAGAGTGATTGATATAAGCTGATAGTTTGTTTCACAATTGTTGTAAAATAAATAAAGTTTATAATATATTAAACATGCACAGCTCAAATTTATCATGCTGATAAAGGGATTTAAGAGACATTGAAACATACGAAATGCTATCATATGCACAACAAAAATAGCTTTCCCTATGGCGCATACTGTCTTGTGCCACAGATAGTACGTGTATCATATTGCAGCACGTGACTCTTTGAGAGTATGGCTATCCAATGAATTTAAAGAAAACTTTTCTATATAGTACTATATTAATATAAAGCATATAGAATTGTTTACATTCAACTAAAAAATATATTACAAATGTAGTTTTTTTTTACATTCATACAATAGAGAGTTACATTTGTTACCATCCATAAAAGGTGTGAAATCTGCATGACAAACAGAACTGAAGTACATGTCCATCTTTCCAGTATGTGATGAACTGACATGTTTAATACCAGATAAATCTTATACTATCAATACATTGGGAATTCTTTGGATTTTACAGAAATTCAACCAAAGTTTAGGAACAAGAGGTCAATAGGTTAAAAAATATATATCTTTTTCTATTATGCACTGTTTATACAAGGAACACTGATGCATAATACGGTACTGTTTAAGAACGATGCTTCAGACCAAATTTAGACCAAATCCTGATATTTTTAATAATTGCTTATCTCCTCATGCGGACCCTTCCTTACCGCTACAGGGGGTGAAAACCTATCGTTTATACAAAATACATTCTCCATCACCCCATAAGGCCAATTTGGAATAGATTTTGTGCAGCCAGGAAAACAACAACAACAACAAATAAAAATGAAACTGATTGAAAGTAATAATCGTACAGCGTTGTTATGAATTGGTGTTGTGTGTATGTGCTACACACACAGTAAAAATGTAACTCTATATTACACAAAACGACAATGGACAACAACTTAATACTTACCATTTTAACAGAAAATTCAATATTCGCTCAATGTACAGCAGTAGATATTACTTAATATCATCCCAATGACCTTTTCATTAACATACTCTGTTGTTTGTTGTTTAATTTCTCCATGTGAAATAACAAGTTTGTTTCTTAACACAGTTGACATATATGGATTTCAATTTTGGTAAAATCACATTTGGCGATGATCCCAATCACCAAAACCCCTACCCTTGGTTATATTCACACCAAGGCAGTTAAGAACATGAAAGAGAAATATCCCAACTTCTGATATGTATATGTAATGTTTGATTCCTCATGATTTGAATAAACCACTAAACACTTTTTTCTCCGTTGTCGGTTTTCACTGGACACTTATACAGTGGAACCCACGTGCTTTATATACAGGAATACTTAATTCGGGGTCGTGTTGAGCAGAACCCTGACTGTTTGTTCCTCCTAAATACTGGTCAGGAACTTAACCTTGTCGTATAAACACGGCGGAGCCTTGTTCTGTTACAGCTATTGTATACTAAGATTACGAAGTAATTAGAAAGTGAAAGCTATATACGGAATCATACAATGGTGCATGGCATACATGTATACAGGTGTAATGACTCTTAAGGTCTGCGGGGACAGTTTGATGTACAAGTCTGTTGAGGAACAGGGTACATAGGTCGTGTTAATTTTCTTGTATTTAAATGTATTTTATTGTACGATATTCATAGAGTATAATGTCGAGAAAGTCCATCCCTACCCATTATGATATTTTGTGGGTGACATATTGTGACAATCATGCATATTGAATTTTCACGTTTTAGTTGTTATCATGTCCTTAATTGAAGAACACCTCTGGACACACACCTAACCATCAACATATTGATCGCACGAAATTGTATTTAGAATACCTATTAATAAAACAACTGGTTTATATAAAATACGAAATAGCCTGACCGTGTCAGAGATAATTATTTTGCACCGCTTCATACTGTGTAACTGATGGGTACCTAATACATGGGTAAAAGCCCATTGATGATTGCTTCAGGTTTTAAATGCAAGGTTCACAGATGTGCTAATAGGTTTTAAATACATTTAATTTCTCCCATTTATCACGTTTTGATGTAAGTGGTGCGTGGGCTTGCTACTTACGAACTTGAATCTGTATTATATACGGCATACAGAAATTACTGTACATTATGAAGCAGACAATTGTCAGAACATTAACAAACGACAGCAAACAAATGCATTCATTCACAACAATGGAAAATTAATATAATTATCTTGACTATTCATTTTTCGATGTTTTGATACATTGCTCTTAGTTTTATACTCAGTTAATGTTACTGTATGAGAAACACATTTTCAGGAACAGACGTCGAACACTATGTGATTCGTTATTGAGTTTTCGTCAATGTGGCGAAATCTTCAAGCACCTTAATTACTAAAGGCAAGTTAGTTTTATATAATTATTAACCAAAGCAGATCAAAGATAGGATTTTCGGTGGATTCGAAAATTTGCGAAGTTCTTTTGCCCAAAGTATAAATAAATAGATAGATAAATAAATAAATACAATGACCTTGAGAAAGGAAATCTCTTTACATTTACTTTAAATCTGAAGATATCAAGCAGTCGATATTTGGCTCGAGAATTACTAACATTATTTACATGGTGCACATAGTGCTGGAATGGAATCTCGTTACAGCCAGTTTGATGAGGTCAGTCTTGGCCTTTTAAATGTCACTAATCCTATTAATGACGATCAACAGCCTAACAACATTACTTTAATACATCTAACAGTATACACTTACACCAGTAGCACGGATTAATACCTTATTTCGAAAGTATGTCCAACAACCTCTTACAAACAGAATAGCGTGTTTCAGCTTACATGAAAGAAAAATGACAATTTTACAAATATATCACAATATTTACATCTTCTCTACCCATTGGCGATCATTTTCAGACAATATACAAACAAGTGAGTTTGTCATGAATTATTAAATCTACCATATTTTATTAGTGTTACTTAATTAACAATGAGTCGTGTTAGTGAATACTCGGTTCCAATGTCAAGTGGATTAGTACCGTAATATTTTGTTCTTACAGTTTGTTCATAGCTCTCATGACCGATCAACACTTTGCGAGTTAAAGAAATATTTACCGAAAGGATCAAATAAGTACTTATAACTTATCCACAAGGTACACTCATCAAATATACAGAAAAAATGGATATGTTGACCTAGTTTTGTAGAATTAATTTTTAGAATTGTCTGACGATATATTTTATATAATAAGTAATCAGGTGACGGTGTGCCTTGTCATAGAAACGGATCGGGGATAACGATAAATTATCACAGGAAATAGCAGAATATGATATACTTCATCCATAAACTTTTGAAATTCAGAGAAATGACCAAGCTGGTGGGTCGGCAAGAAAAAATACCAGAAATAGGGGTCAGCACTTTTACCTCTCCAGAGGGCAGTGCTGGGCATATACATTAGAAACAAATGTCAAGGACCATTAAATATTTTCTATGATCTGGAAATGATGAAACTCGAATATTGGAGCATCATGTTAACGCAAATTCTTGACACAAAACTAGACACGTCCATTTTTTTTAATAAATTGTGTTGGAACATAACGATATGTAACCACCATGCCTGTGCTATTACCAACACCCGTGAATGTGGTATCGCATATTTAAATAGTATCCATGGATTACTTACGAGGGGACATCGTTCTCCGAATAGGGTCGCCCATTCCTGCTGGTCTGTGTACTACAAAACAGGAGCACATATATGTTAGTGAAAACCCGGTTATATATGTCAACAAAACATAACCCAGAAATAATGAATAATAGACTTGTATTGTTAAGTTACTCTTTTTATTATCAATAAATAAAACAAATCAATAGAAAGAACTGTCATTCCAAATTAAAAAAATGAATATGTAATGAACTTACCTATTTTTCTTTCGTGCCTTCCTGTCAATTATAAAAACACACGTTGCATAAATCGTAAAAAAGAAATCAATATTTAAACACTATATCACATCTTAACATAACCAACTGACACAGATTCTAAAAACATATGAACGCAAATGTACATAGAAAATTTTGTAGTCAGTAATTATTTCCAACTTACGTTATTTTATGTAAATATACAACGAATATGCCGTGACACCACACCTTTTTTACTGTAAAAAAGGAGGCACTTAGAGAACAGAAATTTCTCCAGGCAGTCCCACTATGGTATAATGATCACAGTAAACAATTTTATATTCATTTCATTGAACGAGAAAACAACAAAAAAAATCATAAAGCGACAGCTCTGAAAACCATTAGTAATACTATATCAGTAACCAATCCGTTGTAAGTAAATAGTGTGTGATTTAGTAAACATAATAAACAAAACAACATAAAATAGTGTCGGCCTCTCTTACCTGTACAGACTGTGCTTAATTACGTGATGAAACAACATAACTTTCTATCAACTATAGAAACACACTGCAACAGACCTGAGCATCACAGTCTTATTGGCGTTTGTTACGTTAGTCTGAGGTTTACGTTCTCGCGTGTCGGAACCATTAACATTGCAGTGATAAACACCGTCAGATAATGTCAATAAATTTTACAATGCATTAAACATAGACACAGAAAAATATTAATGTACACATCAATCTATGTTAAAGTGTTTTTGGTGTGCTTTTATCGTTTTAGTTAATTAGTGTAAAGTAAAAACAGGCTTTAATGGTCAATTATGTTGTTAAATAGGTTACAGTGTAATAGATAGGTATTGACAGGTTGACTTTTAACCAAATTTGTGAAAATTAATGTGAAAAAAAGTCGGCAAATGTAAAGAAATCAAACAACCAAATGAAACAAACTTGATCATATTTCGATAATTGGATGGTCTTTGATCTACTAGTACATATACTGACTTGAAATGGCAGCGTCTAGCTTATTTCTAAGATCGTTTTATCATATTCACGTTCACCTGTTAACAATTTATCATAACGGTTATTTGGTTTCACTTAAATTAAAAGATTATAGTATTTGGTGTGTCAGAATCTTTCCGTCAATATTTTGGGTATTCCCACGGATAGTCTTTAATTGTTTAGGATCTTCCTTTAAACATTTCGTGAGGTTGTTGCTTATTTTCTGATCTCTCCTATATATCCTTTGTGATATTGAAGAAAATGGCATAACCTACATTCCGCGTGTACCAACCAAACTTCAAGTCGTGTCTGTTTACAATATAGGACGATTAACAGATAATTTGCCAAAAGGCAGTGTTTATTGATCTCAATCTGCTTTATACACCTACACTAAGGTGAGAAACTTCTATAGCAAAACGATGTCATGTGTCATCAACACTGTTATGACTGACACGTGAAATCGATATTGATCGTATAGACGGATCACATCTTATCTATTCTATCAATGACAGGAATGATTACAAACAATTTAATCAGAAAGGTCAAGTGATAAGTCTTTAATGGTTTCATGTATTCTAGCATACTGATACAACGTGAATTGATTACGTCATAAAACAATGTCACGTGACATTTCCGACTAATGGTTACGATACCATGTGTTGTTATGAAAAGATTGTTTATTGATGTCATGTGACCAAATTTATGTAATACATGTGACTTTGATACAAATGATCATGATATCAATGTCTCGTAACACCGTTAATTTAACATGATTAGTATTTAAGAAGAATAACGAAGTTTATTGAATTATGGGCCTAGTGCACCTCCCTTCTCTCACTCATGATCATCGTTCGACGCGAACACTGTAGACATTATCATCGTTTGACATGATTATCGCAGACTTTCTTATCGTTCAACATCACTATCGTAGACATACCCATCGTTTGACATGACTACCGTAGACATAACCATAGTTTGACATAACTACCGTAGACATAACCATCGTTTGACAGGACTACCGTAGACATAACCATCGTTTGACATAACTACCATAGACATGATCATCGTTTGACATGACAACCGTAGACATAACCATCGTTTGACATAACTACTGTAGACATAACCATCGTTTGACATGACAACCGTAGACATAATCATCGTTCGACATAACTACCGTAGATATAATAATCGTTTGACATGACTACTGTAGACATGACCATCGTTTGACATGACAACCGTAGACATAATCATCGTTTGACATGACTACCGTAGACATAATCATCGTTTGACATGACTACCGTAGACATGACCATCGTTTGACAGGACTACCGTAGACATGACCATCGTTTAACATGACAACCGTAGACATAATCATCGTTTGACATGACTACCGTAGACATAATCATCGTTTGACATGACTACCGTAGACATAACCATCGTTTGACATGACAACCGTAGACTAATCATCGTTTGACATGACAACCGTAGACTAATCATCGTTTGACATGACAACCGTAGACTAATCATCGTTTGACATGACTACCGTAGACATAATCATCGTTTGACAGGACTACCGTAGACATGACCATCGTTTGACATGACAACCGTAGACATAACCATCGTTTGACATGACAACCGTAGACATAATCATCGTTTGACATGACTACCGTAGACATAACCATCGTTTGACATGACAACCGTAGACATAACCATCGTTTGACATGACAACCGTAGACATAACCATCGTTTGACATGACAACCGTAGACATAACCATCGTTTGACATGACAACCGTAGACTAACCATCGTTTGACATGACAACCGTAGACTAATCATCGTTTGACATGACAACCGTAGACTAATCATCGTTTGACATAACTACTGTAGACATAACCATCGTTTGACATGACAACCGTAGACTAATCATCGTTTGACATGACAACCGTAGACTAACCATCGTTTGACATGACAACCGTAGACTAATCATCGTTTGACATAACTACTGTAGACATAACCATCGTTTGACATGACAACCGTAGACTAATCATTGTTTGACATGACTACCGTAGATATAATAATCGTTTGACATGACAACCGTAGACTAATCATCGTTTGACATGACAACCGTAGACTAAGCATCGTTTGACATAACTACTGTAGACATAACCATCGTTTGACATGACAACCGTAGACTAATCATTGTTTGACATGACTACCGTAGATATAATAATCGTTTGACATGACAACCGTAGACTAATCATCGTTGGACATGACAACCGTAGACTAATCATCGTTTGACATGACAACCGTAGACTAATCATCGTTTGACATGACAACCGTAGACATAACCATCGTTTGACATGACAACCGTAGACTAATCATCGTTTGACATGACAACCGTAGACTAATCATCGTTTGACATGACAACCGTAGATATAACCATCGTTTGACATGACAACCGTAGACATAACCATCGTTTGACATGACAACCGTAGACTAATCATCGTTTGACATGACAACCGTAGACTAATCATCGTTTGACATGACAACCGTAGACTAATCATCGTTTGACATGACAACCGTAGACTAATCATCGTTTGACATGACAACCGTAGACTAATCATCGTTTGACATGACAACCGTAGACTAATCATCGTTTGACATGACTACCGTAGACATAATCATCGTTTGACAGGACTACCGTAGACATGACCATCGTTTGACATGACAACCGTAGACATAATCATCGTTTGACATGACTACCGTAGACATAACCATCGTTTGACATGACAACCGTAGACATAACCATCGTTTGACATGACAACCGTAGACATAATCATCGTTTGACATGACTACCGTAGACATAACCATCGTTTGACATGACAACCGTAGACATAACCATCGTTTGACATGACAACCGTAGACATAACCATCGTTTGACATGACAACCGTAGACATAACCATCGTTTGACATGACAACCGTAGACTAACCATCGTTTGACATGACAACCGTAGACTAATCATCGTTTGACATGACAACCGTAGACTAATCATCGTTTGACATAACTACTGTAGACATAACCATCGTTTGACATGACAACCGTAGACTAATCATCGTTTGACATGACAACCGTAGACTAACCATCGTTTGACATGACAACCGTAGACTAATCATCGTTTGACATAACTACTGTAGACATAACCATCGTTTGACATGACAACCGTAGACTAATCATTGTTTGACATGACTACCGTAGATATAATAATCGTTTGACATGACAACCGTAGACTAATCATCGTTTGACATGACAACCGTAGACTAATCATCGTTTGACATAACTACTGTAGACATAACCATCGTTTGACATGACAACCGTAGACTAATCATTGTTTGACATGACTACCGTAGATATAATAATCGTTTGACATGACAACCGTAGACTAATCATCGTTTGACATGACAACCGTAGACTAATCATCGTTTGACATGACAACCGTAGACTAATCATCGTTTGACATGACAACCGTAGACATAACCATCGTTTGACATGACAACCGTAGACTAATCATCGTTTGACATGACAACCGTAGACTAATCATCGTTTGACATGACAACCGTAGATATAACCATCGTTTGACATGACAACCGTAGACATAACCATCGTTTGACATGACAACCGTAGACTAATCATCGTTTGACATGACAACCGTAGACTAATCATCGTTTGACATGACAACCGTAGACTAATCATCGTTTGACATGACAACCGTAGACATAACCATCGTTTGACATAACTACTGTAGACATAATCATCGTTTGACATGACAACCGTAGACTAATCATCGTTTGACATGACAACCGTAGACTAATCATCGTTTGACATGACAACCGTAGACATAACCATCGTTTGACATGACAACCGTAGACATAACCATCGTTTGACATGACAACCGTAGACTAATCATCGTTTGACATGACAACCGTAGACTAATCATCGTTTGACATGACAACCGTAGACTAATCATCGTTTGACATGACAACCGTAGACATGACCATCGTTTGACATGACAACCGTAGACATAACCATCGTTTGACATGACAACCGTAGACTAATCATCGTTTGACATGACAACCGTAGACTAATCATCGTTTGACATGACTACTGTAGACATGACCATCGTTTGACATGACAACCGTAGACATGACCATCGTTTGACAGGACTACCGTAGACATAATCATCGTTTGACATGACAACCGTAGACATAACCATCGTTTGACATGACAACCGTAGACTAATCATCGTTTGACATGACAACCGTAGACATAACCATCGTTTGACATGACTACTGTAGACATAACCATCGTTTGACATGACTACTGTAGACATGACCATCGTTTGACATGACAACCGTAGACATAATCATTGTTGGACATGACTAATGTTTAATACCTTAGTTATTGACCACCATCTTATCTTTAGGAGATTTAGTAATGTAGTTATTTATTAATTAATTGATTTATTAATTATCAATTCAGTACTTTAGTAGCGTGCTAGTATCAGGTTGATTTAAGATTATTGATAAAATTTTTACATACATATATGTAACTTTCCTTATTATCTTTGCATGTTGTCACATGATCTTATCACAAATTTATCAGTATTCCCGAATACTGTTTCTGGTATTGATCTCATATCAAATCATGAATATAAACTTTAATTTACAGCAATTGCAAAACAATCCTTATACCTATGTCAATCACATGTCGGGCAGGTGACCCCATATTTTTTTCACGTCCGTTTCGGAAATAGAAACTCATACGCCTCGGTGAAAGGTGAGGGGCGTTACCATTGCGCCACCCGACCGCCCTAACAATCAAATAATTTCGTCTCAGACCGCTTTCTCTGTTTGATTTTGCGGTATCTACACAAAGTTCAAACATTCTTTTCTAATCCATTGTAAAAACATCTGTAAAGAGCGTTTTGTTTCAAAGATTGCATTATTTCAAATTATTTATCTTATTCATTTTCGTCTGTTTCAATTATACCGATTCCTCTTTCATCCAAATCTCCAGGGTATAAAGACAGAAATTTTCGCTACAGTATGTTATTAGTGGGCCTATAAACATTATTTGGAGAGTCAACTCCCAGCCCACTGGGTTATCACTGTATATGGAGACTTGCCCAAAAACGGACAGTCGAAATGAGTAGGTGCCATCCGCACACTGTAACACAAGATAAACTTGTAATCTTAAAGTTATTGAACATATTTCACACATTGAAAACTCACCTTCTCAGATGCATATAGATGAAAGTTTCCATAGCTTGTGGCCTGTAATTATAACGTAATCCATTATAATGACGTCATAGAGGTTGACAGGTGCAACAGACATTTGGAATTAACAAAAGACCAATATTTTTTTTATCGAATTCTAGTTTCAAAGAGAAGTGATAATATATAACAAATGTAGATTAATTTACTCTCTGCACGCAAATAGTCACGAATATGGTTATTAATTATACTAACCTGTTCATATTCCAAGTCTGAAATTCAGAACTATACTCAGCTTAAAATGTTTCAGTGTAATGGTGAAAAACTTAGCCAGTGTCATTTCATTATCACGATTTAAATACATCGAATGACTGGGAATTGCCACGTTGAGATATTGAAATTTAGATACTAAAGTAATATTTAACAATAGTTACAAAGCACGCACCAAGTTCGTGAGTTTATCCACTAAACATAAATCTATTAAATCTTTAAAAGACACATGCAATGTTGTCAACACACACATATATTTACACACATTACACTGATAACATTGCTTTGAAGTCGAGATGACAAGATACAGATACGTCTTTGGTAGGTACGGAGAGTTCGTTTTGTTTCGTCCGAGGGTACGTGTTGAAATGTTTACGAAGCACCCCGAAAGAGGTCAAAAGGTCTGCATTGATAAATTCCGATGTACATTTCCGTTCAGTAATGTACTTCAAATAGAACCGAATGCACTAACCAAACACACGATTCTTAAAAACTCGTTTTTAATCCTTTTTATCCAATAGTGTGTTTTGTGGAAGATACGTGTACTGTTAACAGAACACATCATTGTTTAAACTGGATTTAAATATATCTATGTTTTACATATTATATTACCTGTTTGTTTTTATTTCAAGGTGACTAAACTGGCTAGCTGTTGATTATAGCAGGTTGAACAATGTGGGCACCAGTTATTTAATTTGCCGACGGTTTCAAATTTCCAACTCTAAAGTACAATCGCCACACTGTAAACGTAACTTAATACGTGAAAAATAACAAGCACGGGGACATGCGAATCGTAGTGTCATTTGATATTTTAATGTTATCGAGAGATATATTCAACTTTATTCATAACTTGATCATAATAAAATTATCAAAATCTATTTATAGCCAACAAATGGTCATATTCTTCATTTCCTTATCGTTTCTTGTGAATGCTTTAATGATATAACACTGTACTCGGGAATAAAAAAAATATGTCCCAGTTAACAAATAACCGAATGTGGAGGACGAATATTCGCAAATTTTAGAGAATCAACATTCTGAAAATAAGATTATAATACTTGCATTAATTCGTCTTCAAAATGCTGTTCATGAAATGAATCGTTCACGATAATGCCCGTGGAATTATTTCTCATACAGTTTTTTTTTTAAAGATGAGACAGAAATTTATTTTATGAAGAAGCAAGAGAAAATTCACCTGTCCGTACTTAGTAACGTAATATAAGGAGTTTTATTAAATACTCGGGCGAAACTAAAACGAATTAATATTTCTCTGTCTTTTGCCTTGTTTCGCATAAATAAAACCAACTCTTTTTCCTAGTAATTAGTGCTCATTTGAATAGGTTTTCATATAGCATATTTCTAACACGAAAAACTTCGCGTGGCTAAGGAGCTGGTCCATAAAAATCCACCGCCTTGTATGTTCTTGACGTTTCACAATAGCTTAGTACCACAAAATGACCCAACCTTGAATTCAAATTATGACCCCAAAAGAATGAAATTGAAACAATGAGAGTAGAACATGTCTTGCGCTGCTCTGTTCTCGACTGACTTACAAAGACATAAGATTTACCACCCGTATTGACCTTTAATGGAGTTTGTGTTTCAACATAACGATATCTCGATATATTTTCTCTTTTTATCGCAATTTTAACGAGTTCAAAGGACTTTGTGTTTAAGTACGTCATTTAGAACTAAGACAAGCCAGATATTAAATAAACACAGCGTGGAGTAGATATACACGATACATAACAGGGGGCGATCTGATCAATATATGTTAAGGTCCCTGTGTTAGGTGTTACTCTCCAACACTGGATGGTGTCACGCGACAATGTCCAGGTAATGACATTTCAGTCAAGCTGCACTTTAAACAGAATTTGAGATGTCAAGTGTTTTTTGAACATCGTGAGATCCTAAATGTTTCGAGAATTAAAAACTATCAAACAAGCATCTATACAGTGGCACAGAGACAAGATACGTAACTTGTTAACTTCATGTATACAAAGTGAAGAGTACGACCAATTTAGAAATGTCCAGAAACGTTATAATTATCATGTAAAATAGATATTAGTATACCTTTATGGTGTAATATACATTATTTAGCAGCATGTGTAAACTGTTTAAGATTGATGTCAATAACTATTATATCATCACACTAAACTTCATCGGAATCGTCACTTCGTGTTTCGACCGAATGATTTATTTTCTTAAATGAAATGTTTGAGTGCCAGAGGTCATCCTGACTAATAATGAGAGATAAAATTTTGTGAAAAATAAAATGGTTGATAATGGTAATCTAAAAGATTCGATAATGAATTAGTCATTCAATTGATCCAAACAAAAGTGAATATGTAAATCAACATAGACGTGATTATGTTTGACAAAGAAATAAAACATTTTAAAAGAAGAAAATATCAAAAAATATCAAAATAGAACAAACGGGCATAGCCTTCCAATTCATATTCAGAAATCCGTCAGTCTGGATGCAAAGTACAGTGGACTTTTTCGCGTGAACATTTATCAGATATTAAAGAAGTTGTATTTAAGGATTGTGGGTATTCTATGTTTAAAAATCGTTTTCTGTGTGTGTTTTTGGACTTCACACATGATTTTTTTAGTTAAACAATTGATACTTGTATTTGATGTCCGGGTTGTGTTCAGTAATGTCCAAGAGTGAAGCTGGTCTTACCTGTGATGGTCATTGTCGGCGTCCGATACCCGGCAGTTGATAGACATTTCCTGACTGTCATCCATATTGGTCAGTTCTAGTGGTCACCCATATCACACATTTTCTTGTCTAAATGACTTCCATCAAGAATATAAATCGCTGAAATTTGGATCACATTGTATGCAACAAGTGTCGCTTATCAAATCTGATCACCTACATCAGCGGTATCCCGTACTAATAATAATTACACATCCGAACACCTAGGTGAACCAACCGAAATAAAAGGAGTAAACACACCTTCTTGTATTTAGTCAATCTAGCTGTGTGAATGGCTAACGGTATGCCTGGAAGTACTCCCTCGAGAGACAGTTAGGGTCTTTTACTGCGTCTGTAAAATTCAAGTTAAAGGTTGTTTCTATCTTTAAACATCAAAAATGAAATATCTTCCTGGTCGTTTTCCTTTCATAAGTGTATTCGGTATAACCAGTATTTGTACACAGAGAGACACGCTGCTGTCGACTCACACTTGTTTCAGATCAATACAATATTGACACATGTAATATTAACTCTTCGACTCCGGATACTGATATGATATAATTTCAAAGTAATTAATATCCCACAGAAAGACAACCTAAATCCTCAAGGCTTTCAGGTTTTAACCCCACATCAGAAAGGACACCATTCAATGTAAACCGTGGCTCTATTGGGTGAACCCGGTAATGAGACTTCCTAAGACGCGTCAGGTCTGACAACAGAAAGCGAAAACGGTGTATAAACTTAAGCTCTGTCGCTAAACAAACGATAAGATGTTATGAAAATGCTGTCACAAAAGTATAAACGTCTTACAGGATAAAAGAGGTATTTCTAAGTGTTATCGTTATTTATCTTATTGTATCAACATATCGACCAGTTGTTTATAGACAAGTTGTTATAATGTCGCGCGTACGAAAATATATCCAGAGCATAGATATCTGTCATGTTAAAATCATCAATAAAATTAACACAGTGACTAAATTATCTTATTTACAGTGGGAGTTTTAGTGACTTTCACTATTTTTCTTTTTTAGTGTTAATCACGAATGGCAAAAAAAGGCACAAAATAACCATAGACTAAGCTGACCACACTGTTATTTATTAGCGGTGTAACCTCTTTCCGCATGCTTAATAACTTTCTGTTCAACAAATATTATTGCACACGATTATACCTACTTACACTGTAGACATAATGCTATCAGATATATAATATTTTCAATAGTTTAGAATTTGGCATGTTCCCTATTATAAAAACAGTAATTAAAATAGCCCATTGTCCAGGTCGTTTGGCACGCAGTGTTCTCTTCATTTTACATGTTCTAACATTTTCTAAAGCTCATTTTTTTACATGGGCTGAAAACCTCGTATTGTTTACAGTTATCGCTGCGGACAATTCATTTTATCGACACCACGTATCGTTTTTACTAATGATAATGATATTGGGGTAACGGAACATTATATTTTCCCGGGCTTCTGTTTAAATCAGGTATTCAAGTGAAAAATGAGTATGAACTCTCAACGCCTTTGAGTTTTTGTATATACTTGACGGTCTTAGGGTTTAAGTGTGTTACCTGTGAGAGTTAGAGAGTTGTGAAAGCTAGGAGATTCGGTTTTCGGGGTTATGCTTGTCACTTGTGATAGTCAGATATTTCAACCTTATTTATCAACTGTTGGCTGTCTGGTTTAGGTTCGTCACCTACGAGAGCTTGGGTTGTCGAATTCGGGTTTAGGTTCGCCACCTGTTATAGTCAGGTATGACATATCTTATTTGCCAACTGTGAGAACTAAGATTGTCGACTTTCAGGGCTAGCTTTGTCACCTGTGATAGCTAGAGTTGTCGGCCTTGTTTGTCACCTGTGATAGCTGGAGTTGTCAGTCTTGTTTGTCACCTGTGATAGTTGGAGTTGTCGGCCTTGTTTGTCACCTGGGAAATCTACAGTTGTAGACTTTAGGATCTCTACACGTTAGCGCTACAATTATCTGTTTTCGGTATAAGATTTATCATGCGTCACTGGCGAGTCCTATATATAAAGATGTCGACAGTATTTGATCTGTAGAGATGTCAGTGGCAAGTCCCCTATCTAAAGTTGGCAACAGTATTTGGTCTGTAGGGCTGTCAGTGACGAGTCCCCCATCTAAAGTTGGCAACAGTATTTGGTCTGTAGAGCTGTCAGTGGCGAGTCTTATTTCTAGAGTTGTCGACAGCATTTGGTCTGTAGAGCTGTCAGTGACCAGTGGTATGTGTAATGTCTGATCTGGCAGCTCTGGAAATGTCAGTCTAGAGATAAATAGATCTATCGTGTGGTCCGGATCGTGAAATCAGAAAGTAAGTTGTCAAGTCGTCAGGTATCGAGGTCAGTGGTCCGGTCTATAGATGTCAGTGGTCAGGGCTCGGTGTCAGTGGTCAGGTCTATAGAAGTCAGTGGTCAGGTCTATAGATGTCAATCGTCAAATCTCGAGGTCAGTAGTCAGGTCTATAGAAGTCAGTGGTCAGGTCTATAGATGTCAGTCGTCAAATCGAGGTCAGTGGTCAGGTCTATAGATGTCAGTCGTCAGGTCTATAGATGTCAGTCGTCAGATCTCGAGGTCAGTGGTCAGGTCTCAAGCACAGTCGACAGGTCTGTAGATGTCAGTGGTCAGGTCTATAGATGTTAGTCGTCGGGTCTCAAGCACAGTCGACAGGTTTGTAGATGTCAGTGGTCAGGTCTACATATGTCAGTCGTCGGGTCTCAAGCACAGTCGACAGGTTTGTAGATGTCAGTATTCAAGTCTCGAGGTCAGGTCTATAGATGTCAGTTGTCAGGTCTGTAGATGTCAGTCGCCAGGTCTCAAGGTCAATCGACAGGTCTGTACATGTCAGTCGTCGGGTTTCAAGGACAGTCGACAAGCCTGTAGATGTAAGTAATCAAGTCTCGAGGTCAGGTCTATAGATGTCAGTTGTCAGGTCTATAGATGTCAGTCGCCAGGTGTCGAGGTCAGTTGTCGGGTCTGTAGATGTCAATTTTCAGGTCTCAAGGTCAGTCGACAGGTCTGTAGATGTCAGTAATTAATCAAGTCTCGTGGTCAGGTCTACAGATGTCAGTAATCAAGTCTCGAGGTCAGTTGTCAGGTCTATAGATGACAGCAGTCAGGTATATGGATGTCAATCGTCAGGTCTATAGATGTCAGCCGTCAGGTATATGGATGTCAGTACTCAAGTCTCTAGGTCAGGTCTATAGATGTCAGTCGTCAGGTCTCAAGGACAGTCAACAGGTCTGTAGATGTCAGTAATCAAGTCTCGAGGTCAGGTCTATAGATGTCAGTTGTCAGGTCTGTAGATGTCAGTCGTCAGGTCTATAGATGTCAGTCGTCAGGTCCCGAGGTCAGTTGTCGGGTCTGTAGATGTCAGTCGTCAGGTCTATAGATGTCAGTTGTCAGGTCTGTAGATGTCAGTCGTCAGGTCTATAGATGTCAGTCGTCAGGTCTCGAGGTCAGTTGTCGGGTCTGTAGATGTCAGTCGTCAGGTCTATAGATGTCAGTCGTCAGGTCTCGAGGTCAGTTGTCGGGTCTGTAGATGTCAGCCGTGGTCGGTGAAACTTTCAGCCTTTATCGCGTGATGTTTGCACGAAAGGCTACGTAACGAAAAGGATCGAATATGCGTTTACATCTGAAAAGAAAAACACGCAATGAATACTATAATGTTTAGGTTTAGAAAACCTCATCTGAAATGGACATTCGATGACAAATAAGGTACTGTATTCTCGTCTTGTGGGTATCATTGTAGAACTTTGCGCTTTACCTGATATCAGCAAGACGTTTCAACTTTAATAAACCACACCTGTCTGTAACACCCATCTTGTTTACTGTCCTATACATACAACGGCGATAACTATTATTAAATACACATTTACTACTAGGCGAAATTATCAATCTATAATATAAAGCCTAGGTTATCAAAATGCAAAGTATACTATCGAGGCCTGCTGGATTTGAAATATTACACCGGCGTTTGGTAAAGTTCGATGAGATAAGCTTATAAATTTTAATGTATTTCTAAATATAATTTCCAATGACATGAACGGTGATATGTTACAGTTTAATACACGGTATATGGAATGTTGTAGGTTCACAAAACTATGTTATTTAATGTATTGTAGTATTATTAATAGATAGCTACTGTAACAAGAGGCCCATGGGTCTTAACGGTCACCTGACTACAAAACTTTCAGCAGGGAGAAGGGTTATTTTTCTACTTTGAACGAAATCTTATTATACTTATTAAGAAGCCGTTTTCATATTGCAGATGATAGTTTAGGTGAGGAGTAGGAAACTGTAATGAGTGTTATCTTTTTTTTTTAAAGCAGAGTTGGAGCTCAATGCAACTGGTGAAACTTGAGAAGTTTGAAATAGGTGTTGCAAAGGAAAGTCTTGATTGTGCAATCATGTTTAAAATGGCCTCTCTGGCTACCGTGTCAAAGTTTTGACAAGGTCGAAAAATAACAAAACTTTGTTGACTACCTTTCCTTAACATTCCCTCCGATGTTTAGCTCAATGGCACCAGTGGAACTGGAGATGAAGTTTGAAATGTGTTTTTTAAGGTGGCGGCCATCTTGGATATCAGACATACTAAAAAAATAACAACACTTGGTCAGGACCATCTCAGGATCATTTCGTGCAAGTTTGAGCTCAATCCTTTTGTTGAGAAAAAGTTTGAAATAGGTGTTGAACAGGACAACCACGATTGTGCAACCATGTTAAAAATGGTCTCTCTGGCTACCTTATCAAAATTTTGACACGGCCAAAAAATAACAACACTTTGTTAGCTACCTTTCCGTAACATTCCGACCAATTTCTAGCTCAATGGCACCATTAGAACTGGAGAAGTTTAAGATATGTTTTTTTCATGATGGCGGCCATATTTGATTTCAGATACACTCAACAAATAACAACATTTGGTCCGGACCATCTCAGGATCATTCCATGCATGTTTGAGCTCAATCCCACTAGTGAAACTTGAGAAGTTTGAAATGTCAAAAATTTCCGCACGGGGGACAACGGACGAAATACGATGGTTATAGGTCATGATCATTCAAGGTCAGGTGACAGTACTGCAACTGGTCCTGCTTTATTTTTATGTCACAATGCTCTTTTTGGCCATTCATTGTTTCCACTGTTCCAATAACTTAATATCCTTCATCGTACAAGACCAAGATTTTCGTAACATGTAACACAAATACAATTCTATAACCAATGTTTCCCAACTTGATGTTGGTGATGTAAAAATGTTTATAAAAGCAGTGCTTGAATGGAATTACAGTTGATATAATTGCAAAATGTCCTTCGTGAGTTCATGGGATTTAGCAGGTCACTTTGCAATCTTAACAACTACAATTACAATAAGAAAACATTTCATTTCTTAAATCTACTCTAGTTTTGAGACACAACGCATTACTTAATTATGGCTTTTTCCATTAAAATATCTACCTAATAGGAATGCAGGTTTTTCATATAGGAATTACTCACAGAAGTGATTTAATTAACATATTATCTATTAATAAGTTTTTTTCTCTAGCATCCAACATGCACACATTCTTTATTTGCGGAGTTGGATATATTTTACTGGCATAGAACCAACAACATGAGATGCATGCGCAACTCTTTTCCAATTATTCATATTTTTCGTCTATGCTTGAAAGACCCTTATGAACTTGGAGGTAGGTCAAGATCATTCATCTGAAAAACTTAATCCCAGCACGTGTCCATTCCCTTTTATCAAGACTCCAAGTCTCTTGGTTACAAGTTGTACCAAGATTTAAAACCCATTTGACCTTGTTTTCATAATCATGGCAGGTAAAACTATGAATATGAAGATGAAAATACTTGAATAAACAATAAATTCTTTTATCCTTTCACTTTATAAACAATGATAATTCTGGGAGCCCTATACCCCACAAACTACTACCCCTTACTTTTTATTTTTAAAAAGAATTTTCATTTTACTTCTAGGAAAAAACGGCTTCAATCCTCTCTGATCTTAAATGATTCATTAAAAAAAACCAAAATAACATGTGAGTCCTCAAATGTAACCAACTCACTCTTTACAAGTTGTATTCATAATAAAATTCAGTAATTAACCAGAGTAAATTATTCGAAATCGGTGATCAAAAAATTCTGATCCAAGAAAAATTCAAACTGTATTCACTAGTATGAACAAATATGTTCCGCTCGAGACTAAACATAAATGATGTCATATTTCTTACAAGCATACCAAGAGCAAATTAACATTTTGTAAAGGGAGATAAACGTGTATGATCTCCACATTTCCCTAACCAATAACAACCAGTAAACAATGGTAAAATTATAAATGAATATGAGTTTAATGTGTTTGATGCAGATCATGAATTAGCACATAAACAGTACAAAATCAACATAAAAAAAAGAAAATCAAAATTTGCAGTTGTGTTGTTCAAGTGCCTGTCCTCATGGGAGGCGATACCAGAA
The DNA here is from genome assembly GCF_031769215.1 of Ylistrum balloti. Classification (NCBI taxonomy): domain Eukaryota; kingdom Metazoa; phylum Mollusca; class Bivalvia; order Pectinida; family Pectinidae; genus Ylistrum; species Ylistrum balloti. The sequence continues at coordinate 91,395 of NW_026782290.1, read as the reverse complement.
TCACACCATCTCCTCGTACAAACAACATCGGAATATTCCTCTTGGTTGACTAGAAAACAAACAGACACAAATATAGAGAGATACATATTTACTAATAAACTAACCATGTTAAGTAATTAATTAACTAACTTTCTAATTATTACCTCATCAATAACCAGAGTTGTGTTTCAGAAGTACCTATTAATTCTAAAATATATTTGAACATTAAGGTCATCATATAACTTACAAAGAACTTCTTCTTTTTAGCTCAATATGATGGATGTAAAACAAGTAACTCAGGTTCTTGTGAAAGCAATGAAATAGACAATGAACTGATACACTGGCACCAATGTAGGGACTCAGGAATATTACTTGTGACACTTTTATAAGCATTGCTGTAACACCTAGAAACTTATGGTTGAGTTATTTTCTGAAGGGTGAGTATATAACCCAGGTAAATACTTTGCAATATATCAGTAGGCTGTAGAGATCTTCTCTCTAACTCAATTGATTAAGTGTGAGACTAGTAATTCAGAGGTCTGGGATTTGAATCCTTGTGATAGCAATGAATGGAATAATGACCTCTACTACAAACAATTTAGAAAAGAAATAAGAATACTGAATAGGAATGCTATTCTCCTTTGGTTTAAGAATTAGGTTTTTTTGGTGGTGATATCTTACTGTATATTACAATCTTGTCATGATCTCCCTGGTAACTCTAAATTTTAATACAATGTACCTTGTAAATCTCCTCGTAAGTTTCTTCATCAATCTCCACTGTTGTGACGGTTTCCTCAACATCCCCCATTATCATGTTGAGATGCTGATCATAAGCCTGAAGACAAAACAGGAATCTTAAAATACAGTATAGATCAACATAAAGGCATTTTACCTGATAACTCTCTTGGTGTTTCTTAGAATAGCAAGTATCAGATAAATATTTGAAATAATCTAACCTGCATCTGTTTCAACTCTTCACTATTTTCTAGATTGAAGTTATTTCAGCAATTACATGTCTCATTACATTAGATGTGTCAAAACCCAAGTCAAATAGGCAGGTCCTTTCAAACACAAATAGTCAAAATGTCCTTATGTATATAAACTTTATCTATTTTACAACAATTGCGAAACAAGTTATGTCAACTTATACTAATCACTCTTGTTGGCCTGGATGTAAGCGCGCGAGGGGTCTTATTGTGGGAGGAAACCAGAGTGCCTGGGGAAAACCCATGTCAGGCAGGTGACCCCTTACCTTTTCATGTCAGTTCCGGGAATCGAACCCTGGTCGGCTAGGTGAAAGGCGAGTGCGTTACCACTGCGCCACCCCACCACCCAATGTCCTTATGTATATTCTTTACTAAGAGTTCCATGGGCCTCCCCTCTCATCCTGAATAGTAGCATCTAGTCTTCTCAATATGAAATGCTTTGTTGTTCCTTTTTATACACAATATTCAATTCCTCCTTACGAAGAATTGCTCAAGGTCTTGGTTATTTAACCCATTCAAAGCACCCTGATGGACAAATTTAGAATATCAGTAGCCTAAAGGGGGTTGGACTTTGAATTTTGGAATCTAAATCTACTTTATATGTAACAAAGCAAAGCTTTGGACTTAAAGGATTGGCTAATACATATGGAAACATCACAATTATGAAGAAACATACATGAAGCCTTCCTTTCAGCTCACGCTCATTCCTCATCTTAACATAAATCCTTTCATCAAGACTCAGTCGGATCAAGTCAAGTGGTTCCTCCACATTCTGCACAGGAGCTTGCTGTAATTAAAGAACAAGTAAAACTTAAGCTACAATATGTATTAGCATTAAGCTATCTCTCACCTTACTTAATACAAGTGCAGGATGTGTCAAAGAATGTACAAATAACACCTTTTACTAATATACTTAAGATGTAGTAAAGCCTAACAAAGAATTAAGCTTCATCAATTTTTCAGTGTTTTTCAAAACAATAGACATCCTTTCTATGAGTCGATTCCTAATTTTTTTTTACTTCTTTGTCACAGTTGAAAATAATCTCATTGTGTGCGAGAATTGTGGCCATTTCAACTTCTAAAACAAAATCATTTGGATAATAGACATTTACATGAGTTATAATTAGTCCCCTTTGCTTTTTATATGAATGGTGTTACTAGATTTGAGCCCAGTAATATTTAGTGTGCAGCATAAAGACTAAAAAGATCCTGATGGCGCACTTTTTCAGGTTTTATCAGTTTCATACAAGATACATATTTACATAATTATATATGTGAGTGCTTTATATACTCCAACAATTGCATTATAATCATAGTGAAATGTCTTATCAGACATGTTACTACAAGTGAACAGGTTAGGAAACCCACATAGGAATAGTAGTCCTGTATTTACATGACATTGACTGCTTGAGGAATAAATTTGTTACTGAAGTGTAGGATTATTTGAAATATCAATATGTGATTTATTTTTAAACATATGCAACAAAAAAGCCTCATCTTTTTAACATGGCCCAAAGGCCAATGTGACTATTCATTTATATAAGAACTATTCATTTCTGTTATCTAACTTTGTGTAAAATGACATTTTATGTTACTGACTTTGTTCTTTAACAACTATACCCATTGAAAGCAATTCACTTAACAATTAGTTTATGTATAAAGAAAACTGTACAATGTGCATCAGAATGTCAATACATGATAGCAGGCATTTTCAGACACTGTGAATTTGGGTTTTTTTAACAAAATAATTCACTTTATTATGATAAATTATGTGCATCAGAATGATTGATCTTTGTATCATTATAATCAATTATGTTGCTGTTAAACAATTAGATAATTGATTAAATCCTATCATCGTCCAATCAATATATAGTATGCCCTATTCACCGGTGTACCTAATGAGTGTCCTGGGACAAATGAGTGTCCTGGGGCATATTTAGTTCCCAGCAGTTCATTCATTAAGATACTTTTATATTTTATATATGCATCAATACAATTTACATCAATATCTAGCAACAAAGAAAAGATAATTATGATTTAACAAAAGTATAATAATAGTAAAAAAAACCCACTGTTGAATTTGATGTGGAGCAAGCACAATTTACATCATATGGATCTACCATGTAGGAGTGAGTGTCCTACTAGGTTTTCACGCACCCAGCACCTCATTAATTGAAAATTTTTAAATATTTTTTTTGTATTACCAAGTATGTACTTTACATCAATGCATCATTGAAGTTAACATTAACAAATGACAAGAACTGTCATGGAGGAGTATGATAGGAAGGACGGTTCTATGATTGTCTTGGGGTATTCATTATTTAAGATATTTAAAAAAAATTGTATTATACAGTGAACATTCATTAGTCTGACCACAGCCATTTGAAGTGATTCTCATTTTCGTGACAACAATAACGCCAATAGATTAAAGTGAAACATGCGATTTGTTTTATAAACTACAATAGCAAACAGAAATTATTTTTCACAATCAATTCGAAAATCATTAAGCTTTTACTACTTTTGAACAGGTTAATAACGTACTTTTTGAGAAAAATATAAACATAGCAAAGCTATAGATAACTCTAACTTGTTCACTATAGTGTTGCAAAGAGACATGTGCAGTTCCGTATCCAACTGTATCATACGTCCATGATTTGCGAGAGAAACAAATTTACTAATCATAGCAGTAATGAAAATACGACTACACTGTGTAGGAAGGGAGATAACTTTGTGTGCAAGATAAATGAACTTTCAAACACTTAGCGCAGTTTAGGGAATGAAAATGATTTTACAACGATGACATTCATCATTTTTACTGGCACTATTTGTATTCTGAGTTATTAGGGCCTATATGCTGCACTACAGTAATTGTAAGCCAGTCGCCCTGTTTACAACGCAGCCATCACGCACCTGCTCTTGATCGTCGGCCATCTTTCTTTTAAAAGTTCAGCGTGAAGTGAATATACACAAAAAAAAATCACTGGAAATTATAACTGTCCATAACAATTCAAAATATCTGATAACATTATAAAATTGAACTAAGTAGTTTTTGCGTACTAAATATTTTAACATGCAAAGTCTAAATTACAACAAAACTATTTTGACCAATCATTTTAAATGGTGATAACTGACATCTTGAAACCGGAAGTAAAGCATTTTCTCACGCGGGATGAATGAAAACATTGAATGGTAAGCCTTCAGTATAGTACAAATCTCGTTATTTAAACTCTAATTTAATACACTTACGTTATTATCCCTTGATACTTTAAATATAACAGCAAAGTTGTATTTCACACATCTATCAAAAAGTACATGTTCTCCAACAATGCAAGAGGTTTACACTACCTAAAGCAATGGCGAGAGAGACTTATTGGTTGGTTGACAGGTTTGTCGTCTCAGCGATTCCTCCCGTGTCCGGGTATCGTCTCACCGTCGAATGTCAGTGTTTTGGCAACGGGGGAGGAGGGGGGTGGGGGCGACCTACGTCACCTTTTGTACGATGGAACCGTCGTAACGGTGATCGTTTGATAACACTAGTTTTGAGTTTTAAAAGGCTGCTCAAGGGCCTAATAGTGCCTTATCCTAACTCTAGCAATTGAAACATGTCTAGAAGCTGACAGGAAGTGTAAGGGCCTATCTAGTTTCGGTTTGGATAATTTTGAAGTCCGTCTAATGTCCTTAGAATAATCGTATTGTCTGACACTATCCCTTGACCCCTTAACTGGTATTATCATGCCTACTCTTTTTATGAAAATCAAAGGGGGATCTTAAGCGTGTGAGAGTGGACATTCCTCATATGAAACTATATCAAATGAGTTGTACATATTAGTCAATTTGACTTGTTAAAGTCTTTCAATAACTGTGCAAGTGCGTTGATGAAGTCAAATTTAGACAGCTTATAATACGCCATTTAGGATTGCAAATTCAATTGTAAAGTACAAAAATAGTAAATATTAATTTTTTTGTTTTTGTTTATAAGATTACAATCATGTGCCAAATAGATTCCAGATTCAGTTAACAAACCATGGTATTCAGTAACTATATGTTGTAACTATGTATTCGAAAAAGGTAAAGAAATGTCAAAGTGATGATTTTTACCCATATTTGAACATTCAACTTTTTGTAATATATTATGCAGAAATGGCAATAGGCAACATAACAAATCCCGTGGTGGAGAAAGCATGGAGAAAACGTCGGTCCTGGAAAAGGTCAAGACAGTCATTGTTCTGGTTTGGTGTTAACCTACTCCTGTCCTTGCTTCTGTACTATGAGCTGTAAGTATAACTGATTTAACAAAAGTGTGCATGTATGCTGTACATGTAGCTAAGACTATGTCAGATTGACGAACTCTTTCCCATATTGTCCAGGATTGATAATCTATGTTTGAATTGAAGAAACTGAATATTGGTATACACGACCCGAGAAGTACAATCAAGGAGGTTAAGAAGCAAAGGGGATCAGGTATTGAATTATGTGTAAGAACATATACCTGTGCTTGTACCAGTGATTTTGGGACTCATCATTTGAATCCTGGATTTTTTGTGTGTGGGACACTGCTATATCTCTTATTAATGGGACATACCAAGATTTAGGAAATTGTGTTCAGAACTTAAATGAAAAATCCAACAAAATGCACTGAGTACTTTAAAGTGACTTTTCCCATTATATACATTATTAAGGATTTTAAAATGTACGAAAATTTGAAACACAGTAATACCACAACTACTAGAATGATATCATTGTATTTGCAGTAACAAGTAAGGTACTCAGAAACCCAGGTCATTGTTAAGACCAATACACAAACTATGAACATTTGCTTAACCAATTGATCTACATAAACAAGTAGTCAATCAGCTGTTCCTCTAGACTCCTCTGTTGTCCAAAAAGTCATTGAACCTTTTAAAGACCTTAAATTGAGCCGAAGAAAAAATGTGTACATTGTATATCAATTTCTTTTGTTTTGTTAAGTTTAGGTTCAGTGACTAATGTATGAATTATAACAGATTGGGAAACCTACAGCCAGACTACAAAGTAATTGCTATGTAAATTGAGACCTCTGAAAATTATAATTATTGAGCTAACAGGATGCCCTTTTTATCATTGTTTATATTTTCAACCCCCTTTTTTGTCACCAGGAATTTCAACACGATTGGGTCCTGTTTTGAGTTGAGTCATCCATTGCTGTGGTATACAGGTAAAGCGTTTCTTACATTTTTTTAGGCGGAAAAATAAAACTAAAATAAATTACACCTAATAATTTTTGGATCTTATTTGAGTTATGTACTCATGCTTTTCTTGTGATAATCACTCATCTTTTGAAAAAAACTTTATCTCTGTGTATCGGGACTCATCTAAATTTTGGATATGAAGTTCTTTACTCTCTTGAAAAATGGTACAAGAAGGACTGTGTCATTGATTTTTAGTACTCAAGATTTTCCTTTGTGGAACTCTATCAATTTGAGTACCCACTATATCTTGTAGTAATTGGACTCAACAAAATTTTGGTGTTGGTGTTTCATATTCTTTTGAAAAAAACCTACAAAAATTACTGTTATGTCTTACTACTTGGGACATTGCGAATGAAAAGCTGAACACTTATGATTATTTCACTGGATAAATAATTACAAAGTTTTTGATATAAAATTTTATATTTTCATTCTTTCATTTACAGAATGTGCACTAATAGTTGTATTCCTCTTCAATACCCTGGCTAACCTAATGGTATATGTACGTCCATATTTAATGCCAAGTACTGTAGAAGTGACCACTGGTCAAAAGAAGCTGCTTGGGATTAGCGATACAGGTTTGTCAATTATTGAATGGTTAGTTAAAAACTTACAAAGAGTCGAAAAAATTATTTAACTCTTCCCATGAAAATGCATTTTTGCTGATGTTGTCCTAACGTTTACATATATAGTGGACCCTCTTATAAGAGTCATTTTCCTAGATTATGTTGCAATAAAGATGTCTGTGTTTTCAGAATATCTGAATAGATATGTTGTATTTTTCACCATGAAGCTATGACATCACATTGACCTTTAGCCTTTAAAAGCTAATTCATGTCATATATTGTCTTTTATACATTGTCTTTGATACAATGAAAGTTAAAGTACTATCATCCAGCCAAGGATTAAAAGCATTTGTGGGCTTCGGAACACTGTTACATCTGTTAGCATAGATGAGGGTCTTCAAAAGGTGGCATTGAGGCAAAGTTATTATACAGTTATGGGTCACATGACCTCAGTACAATTTTAATTTTTCAAAAATACAAATAACATCAGGCAGTTTGATTAGTGATGATAGATTTTCATTATAGGAACTATCATTTATTTTGTAAAATTGTATCTTTCACATTGCGACCATATAATGACAATATGATGTCTTTTCATTTTATAACATTTATTTTTTACATGTTTATATTTAATCAAGAAATATTTTTATCCATTAACAGAACTTGGATTCCGATTATCCCCAAGAAAATCTCCTAGCTCTGTTTCCTCAGAAGGCAGCCTGATATTTGCCAGTACTCCTTCAGGACAGTCCAGTTTCTCCAGTAGTGGCAGTCCACGTTCCGTGGGTCATATCACACCTACCAACATTGGTGCATACCCAGGTCACAAGACCTTTGGAGTTCCCTCCCCTTCTGCATCATTTGCTTCGTATGGTTCACCAAGTACCTCATATGACAGAGTAGGTTTCACTTATCTACAGTAAACTCCGATTTTTCAGAACAGTTTAAGTGGCGTATTAAGGAAATTTGAAAATTAAAAAAGGAAGGATTTTGTAATTTGTTTAAGCTTAAGCCATTTAAGTTTTGAGCAAAGAAGATATTTAAACAATGATTTTAGTTAAGAATTTTATTCTTAACAAGACATCAAAAAGATTGATAAAGTGAAAATATATCTACTTTAGTATTACTTTATTGGCTACATCAATATCGCTGGGTGTTCACTTGGCCCAGGGATAACACACATGTCTTTCACTGAGGCCACCTGGATTCAATATCCCTACTGGACATGACAAGATATGGGGTCTCCATCCCAGTCAAGTGGTTTTTTCCTAGGTTAGCTAAAATAAGAAAAAAGTGAGTTTCATAAGTCTCATATTGAATGGAAATAAATGAAAGATCTTTTTTATCACATGATTGCTTATTAAGTAAAAATTTTAGAAAACAGACATTTTCACTTCAAACTTGAAGCCATTGTGGCTCTTTATCTTCAATCGTTATAGTAAAGTGAAAATGTGACATCATTTCATTACCTAAACCTTAATTCAAATTAGATTGTATTACATATGTGTAATATCACATGAGAATAGTGACTGAATAACAAGACATCTGACGTATGTAATGTACAAGATGGTAGGGAATCAACGAATGTATTTGACTGTACACAAACATATGCTATAAAAACACAGTGTGATTAGAGGGTTAAAAGATAATAAAAATTTCAGAAGATGGTAACAACATACTGAAGTCCATTCAAAGTCATCAAAATGTTACACTTTAATCTTCTACAGGTGGTATTGTAAGAAATTCTTTTCTAATGACATTACCAACCATAAGAAACTGATACATAGATTACCTGGATATTGTTGAACATGTGCAATATATAAGATTGAAGATTTACTGTTACAGTTTATGAAACATTGTAACTTTAGTTATGGTCTTTTGCTTGCAGCTGCCAGTCCAGAACCTCAGCAGTCTCAGTGTTGGCCCTAATGCCAGTTTTGGATCCATTAATGCATCTCTGTCTCCCGGGATGTCATATTCTCAAAACCTGTCCTACTCCCCCGGGGTGTCCTTTTCCTCTCAGGGGCTAAATCTCTCCCAGGGTTCAGGTCTCCATAGCAGTTTAGAAAGTAGTGGTTTACGATCACGTCACTCTCTCTCCTCATTTAAACACTCACCAGGTAAGAAGATTTCACATATGTTTTAAAAGATTCATTAATACAGCTCTTGCCTTTGGTCGCAAATGACAAAAATGATAGTTGTTTGGCAATTTTAAATAACATTTGCAAACATTAAGATACATGTACCTGGGATTTCTTTACTTGTTTAAAACATCACCTTTCTTGTTTACATTTATTTATTTGAAATTTTTTTAATGGGGATGAGGGGGGTTATGAAAGGGACACCTTTTATGACAGTATAGTAATGATATACTTTCTGCTTACCTTCACATGTTTTCCACATTTCAGTGATGTCGTACGACCAGGGACAGATTACAGACCAGCATTCACTTACACAGTTCCTCAAGGAGCAGGAAGAGAAGGACAGCAAGAAAGCACTCAGTAAGTATGGCCCAGTTTTCATCTTTCCTCTACACCAAATTAGAGTGCTTGTTGTCATCCTTACATCTGTATTGACATAACATCTTACATTTTGTTTTGTAATGAGTATAGCCTTTGAATGTGAGTTACTGTTATGATTCTCCAGGACATGTCCTTCAAAGGAGTGGTGTCAGAAAATATTGGTACATATTTGTATTGGTTGATTTTAGGGTACAATGATGAACATGATACAGACTCATTTTCCACTGTTTGAAATGAAATATGCACACACTCAATTGCACTATTTTTTGCCAGTGAATAAGATGCTTTCTTTCTCTGTTCACTGTACAAACAACAGATTAAACTTCAGGACACCAATGCTTAATCTATGGTAAAACTTGTTGATCCAGCTCAAATTTTCAAAGTCAAATTTTGGAAACGTTTTGGATTCATTTTGGTCAAAAATCAAATGAGAGTCTTTGAAACCAATAGTGAGAAGGTTACTTTATAGTTGAGAATATCTGATGAAAGTTTCCAATGCAATTTAGTGAATTTGGCACATCATGATACAGGTATTGTGAGGTGTTCTCATTAAGATCAGGTTGATGAAACACAACTTGATTGGAAAGTTTGCTGCCATATTGTAAGTATCTGGTGATTTTATCAAATAACACGAATGTCATACTATGACCTGGAAGTAAACAGACATCAAGTCTGAGACCTTTGCAAGCAAGAATCTGATATATCTGTGGGTAAAAGATTTGTCATCTTGTTTCCATATTGTTGTGTCTCCTTGAGTGGGTGTTATTGTCCAACTTCAATTTCAATTTATCTAACATGTAAACCATTTAGAGAGGATGGTTGTTATTAACATTGAGCGACTGTGGTAGATCAGATGGTATGGCATCAGACTACCACAAATATAGGTCCCAGGTGTGTGGTTCATTCTGTACACCAGACAGTTTGTGTTTGTTAAAAACTTAAGATTACAAATCATCCTATACTGAGTTTGTTGTGTCCTTGTAGTATGTAGTGGACCTCCAGCATATTTAATGGTGCAGTCAAACGACTGACTGGGAAAGGTGTGCTACACCCATCAAATAGAAAACCAGTTAATTATGTAATGAAATTCATTGTCAATCAAGCTACTTTTCTTCATGGTAATATTGAAGGCATTGGATGGTAACACACTCGCCTTCACCTAGCCGTCTGGGGTTCGATTCCCGGAATAGATGTGAAAAGGTATGGGATCATCTGCCCGACCACATGGGTTTTCTGCGGGTACTCCAGTTTCCTCCCACACTAAAACCCCTCGCACGCTTCCATCCGTGCCAACAAGATTGATTAATATAAGTTAGAAAAACTTGCTTTGCTATTGTTGTAAAATAAATAAAGTTTATTATTATTATAAGGAATTGCTCTTTATTTACAGGCTCTCCTGATGCCACTAACACCGGTAGTACATCCTTCTGGAGTTATGGACGATCGGCCATGGATTACACTCATGTTCTTCGCAAATACATGTACCAGCTGGCCACCCGATCACCACAGTCGAGTACTGCTCGTAATAATGATAATGACCAGACGTCTTCCTATGGTGGTGATGATGTAAGTCTCCTCTTAGATGAAATATTTAGACCTCTCCATGCCAGGAATTTCCCTTGTTTCTGTTTTGCAACTTCACTGTATTTTTTGTAAATCTAAGCAGACTCCTTTATCCAGTCGCTACAAAGGGCTATTGTAGTAAAACATCTACATGACTTCAGGACTTCATATTAAATCACTTCTATTCGTGGTTCAGTTTACTATCAATTACTTCATAGATTGAATTCTTTGAGTGATAATCTTGATTTAAGCCAACTTGTCTGAAATGATTAGTCAACAATAAAAGAACTAGATAATGATTGCTTATTAAGGAGTTTTGCCTACCTGGTATTGTTTATGAAAAATTGTTTTTTTCCAATATGACACAAAATCTCTTTTTTTTACAACATTTGTGATAGTTTTACTTTAGAAATATGATGTTAGGCCCTTCTATCGGAATGGAAATAACATTGACTGATTTTGTAGGTGTGGAGTAAGCGAGGTGTGACAGAGGATGACCTTTACTTGTGGACAGAACGATTAAGGAAGGTCAGTAACCAGTTAAAAAGCAAGTGTGACCCTTGATCTGTGGTAGGCTTAATCACCATGATATGAAATTGTGTTTTCCTGAATGGGGTTTTGATTATGATTTTGTCACTATAGAAATCATTAAGATTTACATTTTTCATTTTTATGAAACATGGTAGGCTTAATCACCATGATATGAAGTTGTGTTTTCATGAACAGGGTTTTGATTTGGCGATTTGAATAAGAGTTATGCCCCTTTGCTGTTTGGATATTCACGGTCATATTTTGTTCCGCTTTGCGGTACTCTTGTTCTTTTTCATTTTGATGCCCTCCTTTGGGTCTGTTTACTGTGGTATCAGATTGTTAATGCTTTACTTCGATTGTTACAGTGGATGTGTCAAACTGTTGTGGCAAGGCTGGCCCTGGAAATCACCAATGCCAATGCAAAATTACGGAGAATCGGCTCAGAGGATACAGAGATTGGAGGTAATATTGAATTAAACTGTACTTAAAATCTGGAATATGCTTCAAAATTAAAACAGGTTAGAATCTCAACCCCAATTAAAAAACATTGATTGCTTGCCTTGGTGTTGGTACATCTTAACCTGTGTTTAGCATTCTTGGATACCTTCATTTTTATTTCCATGTTTGTGATGCTTTGAGTTCAACAGTCATTAAGTGTTACAGTTGTAACATATAACAGGGTTATTTTTCAATGCATAAATTTTTCCAGGTTGTCTCCTAATTTTGTCGTTGTAACAAATTAATTTCAAACCTAACATAACTCTTCTTCAATTAAAATTTAACAGTTAAATATTTCTCATGTATAACATAAATATAAACAATTAGACACTGGTAAAGAAAACTGTTATATAGTATTTGTTCCACCTACAGGCATACAGAAAGGTGACCTACATTGGTCTTCATTTCTTGTTGATAACTAACTGTAATTAGACTTTTATCAGGAGTGAGTTGGGCCATAAACTATTTTACGACATCATATTGACAATATATATAGTAATTTCAGCAATAACAATGGCAAATCAACATTATTTGTTCTTCGTGTCTTTAGGATTCTATTGTAACAATACCAGTGGATACACGTTAAGGCGACATATGTAGGATACAAACTTCTAGGTGCAGATCACAACAAATGAAGTGAGGGAGCTTGAGTATTTTGATGATCATTTTTTGCCCTTGTATTCACATCCTACACATTTTCTTTGTTACAGATTTTATGTTGTAAACTTATATTTAGTTGAATTGATTTATTGACAGAGGTGAGTGTGTCTACTCTTAAACAGCTGGCTCTGACGAAAGGCCCCATGCTGCCCACGCTCAACACCATTGTACCTTACCTTGATATATCGTCTAACCAGGAGTACCTGGTTCGAAGGATTCTAGGTAAGACATTTGGTATCCAGCTCAGTTACCTTGTGTAAAGGCTTAACCACGAATTATAAGCAACTTACACCAAGTTGATTTTCTACATATCAGTGTAAAAACAATAAAATATTATTGTCAAATAATAATTTTATCTGATGAAATAAATTTAACTGGTGAATACCTGTGAAATGCACTTTACTAGTAAATTTCAGCTTGATTTGAAAGTAATAAGCAAATGTAAAATTCTGATTTTATGATGTAAAAGTGTATTCGAAATTAAAATAACATCACTGAAATATCGATGTATGAACAGACCTAGGTAAGGACGGCTGTATGAGTGAATTTAGCTGGCAGGGTGGCGGCTGTTATGGGAAAGCCTGGGGTGAACACCTACCAACAGATGCAGCAGTAAGTTTGACCTCTCTTGTACATTCCTTCCTTATAACAATAATTCTAAATATTAAATATGATATTGACTCTCAAAAAAATTTTGATTCATGTGTTTGGAGGGACTTTTTTGCCACATATAATACTTCAGAATTGTGTCTTGACTTCAGAAATTGCCAAATGTCAACGTTCTACTGAATGACCTAGATTTGCCAATAGAAGTTATTGTGTAGGTCCACTGGAGTTCTTTAAAACTGTTTTACTCTGTCTTGATATTCAAGGCTAGCAGGCAAAACATGTGGAAAATTTTTGGAAACTTGGTATAAGGAGTTACTTCCCTTCCTTATACCTTGATTTTATCTAAATTTTAAGTGTGCCCTGTATACCTTATGGTATCCTCCTGGGGCATAGGAGATGAATTTCTGCTTATGTACATGTATAGTGTTTAGCTTTTGGTTCTTAGGAATTTTCTACACTCTTATTCATATTTATTGTATTGTTGACAGATTGTGATGCACCTGTTGTGTACATACTTGGACTCAAGGTTACCACCCCAGCCTAAATACCCTGATGGGCGGACATTCACCACCCAGTACTTTGTAAAAACACCTGACAAGCCTAGTAAGTGTTGTATTGTTATATGTAACATGTTTAGTGTCAATACATGTAGATAAGTCACAGACTGACATTTGCTGTATCAGAGGACCAGTTTAGATAAAACATTAGTGACAAAACCCTAACACTTCAATAACTACAAGGACAGTGGATGTCTTCAGACTTGTTTGATTCCAGTCACAAATTTCCTTATATTTCTCATCTATTGATAAATACTGACATACCTTGTCATTTTGTCGAGATATTTTGACAGGGTAAAGTAATTATGATAAATTATCAGATTATACAATTAGTTGGTCAGTTGATAAATACGGTAAGGCAGTCTGGAGTTAATTGAAGACTTTATTTGTATCATTCTTCCCACTTCAAAGTGAAAAATGGATTTTTCAAGAGTGCTTATATTGAAATCGTTTTATTCACATACAAAACATGTTTACAGACCTAGAGAGGGGTTATACTCTGTGGATAGAAAATTTCTAGCTCTCCATCATCAAATAAATGGCTGCTGAAATTGTCCCTTGTCAGTGTTCATAATATCTTTTTCTTGAGAGGTACTTGATCGCTTGTTGTAAATTCTGTTTACAGACCTAGAGAAGGATGACACACTGTGTATATACCAATCCTCTATCAACCCTCCACATTTCCAGGTGGTCACTGGTAAATCCATACTAAATCTGCCGAAGGTAAACACAGTCTGTTCCATGCTTGATTGTAATCAACGTTTTTCCTTCATAAAAGAAATACTCTTCTGTTATTGTTTTTGTTTGAGAATTTCTTATTAAGGTGGCTATTCAACTTTTTGGCTGAATATTTATTATTAGTTCGAGATGTCACAAGATCAAGGAACGGTCATTTGTTTAAAAAAAATCTGAAAATTGTTATATTTAAAGGTGTAATGGAAGGGGCAGTGCCCTCTTCCTACAGAACAAATCCATTTTGGAATTTGCTAGTAAGGAAGTTATAGAATTAGCCTATTTCTATGTAAACAACAAAATTTAAAATTTGATTGTGAATTATTTTGTTACAGGGCAGGAATAACATGTTTCAGGCATTATTGCTGTTTCTGCATCATGTAAAGACGAAAGAACATGGCATGTTGGGGTGAGTTGTAATGTAATTTATAGCTCAATATTGTTGATTGACTTTCATATGTAATACTACAAGCCATGTGTTTATTTCTCTAAAGCTGCTAGATCTTTTACAATACTCTTGACCGTGATTAAACATCTCTGACCCTTACATAACCATAGCATCATGCCATAAAGTTCAGTTACTGCATATTACATTTTAGTGGTCATCAGTTATGGTCAAAGGTCAGATTTTTTTTTCTAAAATAGAAAGAAAGATGAAAATTTTGAGAAATGACTACTTGGTATAAAGTCTTTATGGCTTTGGCTGGTTATTTTCACTTCAGATTTAAATGATGGCCACACTGAAACTAGTACTGTGAAAGTCCCTTGTCCATTCTCAGGATGAGTGATATTTTTGGCATTATTTGTTTAATTTGATTGGATTTTTAGAATTGAAAGTTATTTTATGTTTTACATTGTATCAGTATTTCCTTAAAAATACCATATTTACAAGGAGAGTGAGACGATTCATGGAATTATATTGACTTGTGTTGTACAAGTCAATTCTCTAGCCTTAGCACTAAAATAGCATCATACTTCCAGTTCCATCTTTGAAGGTTAAAAAAAAATACCTACAGTTTTGTATTACTGTATATTGGGTTAGGTTTACAATTTAATATTTTTGCAAAAATCTCCAAAATGAACCATTTCAAAAGTTTTGGCAAATTCATAGTTTAATGTTTCTGATGTGTAAGAAAAATGAGAAATTTGTAGCAAAAGTTTATACTCAGAGTTTACATATGGTTGTTATAAGCCCCATCATCCATTGTTACATTTGTCACAGAGAATACATTATCAAAGCTTTGACTGCTCTGACATGTGTGCATGATATGATAATTGAGATTTGATCATACTCTATACATATGTTTTGGGGCCACAAGTATTGAAGTGGTCCAAAACTACTGAAATATACACCATGCACATATAGCTGCCTTTGATATACTAGATATTATACATTTTACCTTTAAGAAGAAGAAATTTTATATAGTTTTATATGTGCATTTTCTTTCTTTTCCAGGAGAGTGAGTCTTGGAACGTCTGGAGTCAACATCCTGTGGATATTTAGCTGACCGGTAGTTCCAATGGGAAATTGGCTTCAGTATTTAGACATGTTATGATACAGCATGGATGTCATGTTGTTAAATGGAGATAACTCCAAGGGATTATGACGAAAGTATAATGGAAGGATTCATTTATCATAGATGAACATGATCCTTTGATCCAAAAGTGTTCCTGTGTTGAATAAAGGAAAATGGGTTTGGAGGTTATAACAAGATATTCGTTATTTGATCTAGTCTGGGTTATTATAAGATGATTTTACTGAAAAAAGATATTGTTACAGTCAGACTTTCAGTATATTACTGATTATTGAGTTCTGGATACTATTATTGTATAATAAAGATTCATGACAACAGTTACAATTGTAGTTAAAAATAATTTAAAAAAAGATTCTTCTATGCTTGTGTCTCGGGGCATTAGGTCATATGTTTTGAAATAATGTTGTTTAATATTGAGCATACCCTCTGGACTAGTGGAATTATTGGAGATAAACTGACCTGGAAGGATTGTAGGTTTTATATCGTGCATTATTGTGTCAAAATTGCATAAAGTATGAGCTGTGTCAACTGTTTCATTTCTGAATGGTCTTCAATTCCAATGAATTACCTCCATTTCCAAATGTATGTCAAAAAGACAATGGGAAATGACATCATTGTAAAACTTTGATGGCACTTTGCATAAAAAGTCACATAAAGGTACCAGACAGATTAAAGGAGATAAAAAATCTAGCACTGTTTATCATGTGAGATTTCCTTGCATGAGAAAAAGAGTCAGAACCTGATAAAATCATGCTGGTGATACTGTCCTGAAAGCTTTTACACGACTCCTGCATATTAAGATACCTGTAATCTCTTTGATCAAAAACTAACAGAATCCGCAGCAGCTAGTACTAGAACAGACTGGTTTTGATTAAGGTATAGCTTAGATGTATAATATTTGGAGGAAAATCTTTTTATATTAAAGGTGACCTTTATTTTGTTTGTACAAACAACCTGGTATGCAAGTATTTATTGATGAGTAGAGACAATGTTTAAAAGTACTCAAAAATCTTAATATTTGTTCCAATTAGTACTCATTGATCATACTAGGAAGTGTTTCAAGGATATCAAAATTGTATAGATTTCATAGATATTTTGGAGTTTGTATAGAACAGTCTTCAGTGTTGGGAAAATATGTGTTGACGATTTAGTTCTTAGGTTGAATGTGTTGACTGAAAGGTTTGAATGTTGAATGAGGATGTGTTGACTGGATGTATGTAAATAGTATGCTGGATTGTGAATGCTGATGTTTGGAATGAAATATACATTGTATGTATCAGATATGGAAGAGAGTGTGTAGTAATAAGCCCGATAAGTGGTCAGAATGTGTTGTTCTGTGTGAAATACATATTGAAAAATGTTGGTTTCTCATTTTTTTTTTAAATTTTTATTTTCACAGTGAGGAAGAGATTATTGAGTGTACAAAGATTAAAATATGACGAAAAAAAAAAAGAGAAAAAAAAAATGAATAAATTAATGAAAAAAATAAAATGAAAATTAAACCTCTCTGAGTTAAAGTTGTGTTTAATAGCTCATCAAATAAAAGGCAAGCCTCATGTTTGACAACTTAATAATCCCCCTCGTGTTGAGATCCCCCTGTCTCACCCTAAAGGGGGTGAAAGATTCTATTAATCCTATACGGTGATACAAAGTAGACATATACATACGACTTACCATACAGTGACACAAGGAGCTGCACATTTTTAGCCCATCATCATCAGATGGTTGGTTGTTCAAACCACCCTACGTCCGAGGTCCGGTTATCACTATTTCTTGAAAAGTAGTAGATGGATCTCTTTGAAATTTTATGTGTAGGTTTCCCTTTAGTCTCTAGTTGTGCCCATCTGATTAGGGACTTATTAGAAATAAACAAAATGTCTGACAGGTGGCTATCTTGGATTTTGACTTTGCAAGATTTTTATCGCTGTTTAATTTGAAATACTGGATAGATCTTTCTTGAATTTCACATATAGGTTCCCCTTGATCCCTCGTTGTGTCCATTTGAGTTTAGAATTTATCAAAAAAGATGGCCGACATATGGCCATCTTGGATTTTGATTTTGAAAGGTTATCGCTATTTCTTGAAAAACACTGCACAGAGATTTCTCAAATTTCTTAAGTATGTTTCCTTTGGTCTCTTCTTGTGCCTGTTTGATTTTAGGACATATCATAAAACACGAAATGCCCATCTTGGATTTGGCAGGGAAAGATTATCAAAGAATGTTTAAATTTCTTATCATTGAGAGCAAAGATGGAGAAGAGAAATGAGGGAAAAAATCCAACTTTAAAAGCGCAAATAGAGATCAAACAATAGTGGGCGCCGATATCTCTCTGGGATCTCCTAAGTTGTCAGTTTATTAAAACCTGACCTACGAGTTGATGCTAAACATCCACTAGCTCACCCCTTGTAATCTCAAATAATTGTGCGTAAATAGCCTGCCAGGATTGGAGTGACGTGTGATCAGTTTTAATGTTATTTGTAACAGTCAATTCAATTTGAAATCGAATTGCGGAAAATACTAACAGACATAAAGTACACAGAGGTCTTTGACAAAAAGTGATATGTAGAAGAAGGATAGTAATATCTTCATTGACGTCACTCACAATATAAAGAGAAGACAATCTACGAGAATGCCGATGATAGATGTTTAAATCCATTCAAATAATGGCACGGTTAAGAACTTCCTAAATAATCAGGTATTTGAAAATTAAGGAAATGTTTATACATTTTGGGGCTAGCGCACCTCTTCATATATATTTTGATAATTCTTTTAACCAGTTTTTGTTTTCTTAAGTCCCCTCATAGGTTTCATTGTTTTTGTTCAGTTACCAAATGTTACACGCCAAAGGCAGCACTTCGTACAAAGAGTATAAGCAGGTCAGTACAATCTTCACGGTTTTTTCATTTTTAGGTAGTACATGTTACTACTGATATCAGAAATATATTATTGATGATGAAAATTGCCCAAATTCACAGATCTTTCCAAATGAGGTTCATAAAATCGTCCCAATTACATTTTATAAAATTGTCCCAATTACAGTTCACAAAATCGTCCCAATTATCGTTTACAAAATCGTCCCAATTACAGTTCACAGATCTTTCCAAATGAGGTTCATAAAATCGTCCCAATTACATTTTATAAAATCGTCCCAATTACCGTTCACAAAATCGTCCCAATTACAGTTCACAAAATCGTCCCAATAACAGTTCACAAAATCGTCCCAATTACAGTTCACGAAATCGTCCCAATTACGGTTCACTTGATTTATGTTAACTGTTACTGCCTTAAGGTGTCTGTAACAACAGCACATTCTAGACAATGCCAAAAACCTTGGTGTTGAGATCACTACACTACTCGGTAATAGTTGTTTCTCAATTCCCAACAAACATTTAGATTATAACAGTAACAAGGATATTTAAACATTTATTATCTACAATGTCTGTCAGATATAAACCTCTTTGTAATTCATACCGTATATGGTATATGTATATTTCCTTTTCCGTACAGCAACCGGGCTTTCCTTCCTGGCGTATGGCTTGAGCTGACATGTGTAAATAAGATGAATTATATTTTGAAGTGTATCTGATAAAGGTAATATGTCTTGTTTGTTTTAGGTTTCTACTGTTAGTGAACAGATACAGATGCTGAAGTGTGTAGTTGTCATCTTAAAAACTAAAATAATGTAAGGTTCCTTATTAATATTTTGATATTATTATATGTATGCTAGATAACACATGTATTTCATAATTCAGGCAAAATCTTTTACACGTTCCGTGTTCGTTATAGTTTGAGGAAGGAATGGATTTGACAGGCAGAGATCTGTACAGGAGACACCTACGACTTGTGAAGACGGACAAGCTGCTCCAATCCAGTCTGAAATGGTATGATAATCTCGGACTATTTGATGACATCAGAAATGGCCAACAGACCGTAAAGATACAGAAGTTTGCACGTGACACGAGATTAAAACAAAAGTAAGATTTTCGGCAGTTATTTATAGTTCAATTGTTTAAAGGAAAAAACAGAAATATTTCACGTGTACTGTTTTTATTGTATACTCTAACAGAGGAACGGAAACAGACAGGATTTTAAAGGAACAAATGATGTTTATTTCATTAAGATAATGGATGAACACAGAAATGTTCTGTGGATTCATACGTGATCCCCATTGATTAATTTCAAAACCATGATTATATTCGTGAATTACTTATCGTAAGGATAGTCAACACACTTCAGTCTTGTGTAGAAATACGTTTGTAAGAAAATGCTGTATGCCAAGAAAAAAAATTGTTAACGATTCTTAATTCCTTTTAAAGTGTAAAACATACTGAAAAATCTTGGTGCTCAAGTCAGCACCAAGGGCATGTTTAAAGCATTTGGTGTTATAATTTGTTTTCTTATACGTCACAGCTACGTATCCGCTATCGTCCAGTCATTAATCGTGTCTCATGTGTTTGAGCCTGGCTGTTACGGGGAACTTGATATCCCTGGGAATTATGCCGAGGACTTGATCAACACCATTGATGAATGTGCTATAGCGCCCGAACATGAAGATGTCGTCGGTAACATGTATGCCTGTGCAAGGATCGACGGCGAAGAAGGTATACCTGTACATGAGGTCTTATTTCCTTCCTGTTTTCGACTTAGTTTGTAGATGTGTTTTATGCTTGTAAGTTTGTCTGTTAGTTCCGTTAATGTATATCTTTTTTCCTCATTTGAGAACGTGGCTTACATATCTGGCGTCGTCGATTAAGCAGAAGACGCTAACTCTTACGGAGCACCTGGTTTTATTTTCCTTGTACTTTTTTCAGTTTTTTTTTGTAAATATTTCTTTTGTTGATATTTTGCTCTAGTTTTATAGAATTTGAATTTGGATTATGTTGACCTGTTGGCATTTCCTCGTACCTGAAATCTAAACATTTTTTTTATAGCAGAACAATACCTGTTTTGTTATTTTTGATATATTCGTGGTAGGTCCAACATGGTGTAAATACTGCTATATGGATTAAATAAAATACAAATGAATTGTTTACTTTTCCATAAAAATGTTATTTTACATTACTGTTTTTGCGTTCTATAATGTAGGTTACACACCAGACGAACGATCCCTTGTGTGGCGAGCACTTGTTTTAGACGGGGCACTGAAGCTGATCAAGGACACTATTGACCAGAGCGAAAGTAAGAACAAAAAAGAAATTGGTGAATTGTGTAAATGATCACGAACGGTCTTCAAACTTTAATCAACGTAAAAGGTATTATTTGTATGAATTCTCTTTCCATTTTTTTCTAGATTGAGACCGATTTTCTACACAATATCAATTAGAATATATAATTGCTCTTTTTATATGCATTCCTTAGGAGGACTTAGAACATTGATGGACATTAGCTGCGGTCAAGGAGATGTTAGCATCAGACTGGCGAAAGAATTTCCAGCAACAGCAGTTAACGGTTGTGATATGTCTCCGAGTAACATTCAGCGCTGTAACGAAAAATCAGATGGTGTGGAAAATATTTCATTTTCTACCGTCACAAATGTCATTAAATTACCGGCAAACTGGAACAGGACGTATGACGTGGTCACATTGCTCCAAGCTGATCCTCATGACAAGACAAATACCAAGGATATGATTTTGGAAGCCGTGCGGATTTTACAGGATGATGGATTTCTAATCTACATCGAACCGGAAGTTGGTTACAACCCACGTGACAACAGATTCCCAGAGTCTGCGTACGACCATGCCATTTCGTTTTGGTATCGTTTACCAACTGGACAAGTAGGTGTCCCTGAGAGCGAATACCAGGTAGATAATACTGAGAACTTCCTCAGCGATTGTGGACTAAGAGTGGAAGGCCATCATTTGATTCATTGCAGTTTACGGAACCATGCCTTTGTTTGTGTCAAAAGAAGGTAGATGATATAATTTTCGTCAATACCTGAATATATCAACCAATACGTTCAATCTACTGAGTTATGATGACTCAGGTCACATTCCATATAAACTGCGGAAGTCATTTCTATATGTGGTTTTCATATCTCTGTTTGTAATGACTTCTAAAAATATCCAAAGTGTTATATTTCCGAGCATGTAATCACAGGTTTTTTTCTCTGTTTAGAGAAATATTTCCTAAATAAAAATTAAGAAAATTCATGAAATAAAAGATTTCAATTTTACTAAGCAATTAGTCATAACTGTTAGTTTTCTTCATACCAAGCATGCTATTCAATATGAATGTGCTTACAGTCCAAATTGAAACGAAATGTGTTGTAAAGATTTTTGTTCATATCCTTGGTAATATATGCAGTAACAGAAATGACATGACATCGTTTAAAATTTTTAATTGCTTAAGAAATTGGACAATGGCCTTGCAAATCCAAATTTTAGTTGTTCACACGAGCTTTTAAGAAGGTTTTTATATCTCCCCAAAGCGAAACTCATTCTCTGATACGAAAACAAGAACAGTACTTCTAAATGTTAAATGATTATACTAACGACCATAACACTTAAGACAATGATACACATAAGGAGAAATGACCGAGGACAGGATATAATCCAGTATAAAATAAATTCCAACGTAGTGTCATAGACTTTTCTATTTTGATATACTTTGTTACCAATAGTAGTATATTAAAAAAAAAAAAAAAATGGAGCGCTGATATATGGCATTCTGAGGATTTATTTGTTGTGGTCTATATATTTTGTGAAGGCGTTGTTGACGTCGTGATTTGGTTTTTAGAGTTAACAATTTCATTTTTTCCCGTTGCTAGGATACTTCTCTAGAATATAACGCTGGTAGTTTTTGGCAGCATTCATGAATTTTCACCACGAATCATAGCCTTTATTTGAAAAATGTGATTGTTTATTTGATATGTCATCTTTTAAAACTTCATGGCCCCAAAAATGGATATTTCAGTCTGTTTCTTGATTTTTGCAAAGAGAATATTTCGGTAAAATTTAAGAAAAATGTTAAATTTCAGAACTTCTTCAAATATAGGATTTAAGTAAATATTTTTCGGTTGCTTTGGAGATTAGCGACTGTGAAATAAAACTGAAAATTAGCATTTCAGGTTATTTTATGCTTACCATCCCAGTATCACTCTATTGCATTTTAATCAAAACACATTAGAAACAAGGATTGCCTAGGGGAAAAACATATATCTTATTACACACATTCCTTTAGCTTCATATATCCTTAAGGAATCCTATATATCTTTCTATTTGGAGACGTATGATATCTGAAATAGGCTATACATAGAGCGAATTTGTTTGATGTTTGTTTCATTGGCTTTAAAACAATTATCTTACCTTTATCACAAAGGTTATACCTCTCCGAACCAATCAGTGAATTGTTTAGTGGTAGCCTCTTAAGTATAGTGTAGCCCATCCGGCTATTCATTAGATTCGCAAGTTCTACAGCTAGCTTTGTACTGTTGAGTGATGTACAATAAAAACATAGAGTTAAAAACCAGAGATAAACTCTATGAGCTAAATGCGCCGGAAAACCTTCAGACGCAAAAATTCAGCTTATCAGAGAAAATAACTCGATGTAGGATAAATTTTATAGTATATCATAAAATAACTTAAAATCTGACCGCTCGTGTTGCAGTCCTAGGTTACAATGGCCCTATATATACCTGTTATACATATGTACACCTTGTGGCCTCTACTACACGTGGCACGACAATATGCACCTGCCAAGTACTTATCTTACCTTATACTACCACATGAATATTCATAATACCATGTCCCTATTTCACCGCCATATAAGGCAGAGGTATGATTAGATGGTATTTTTGATATACGAAACGAGGAAAAGATTGATTATGCTTGTGTCTGTGTTTGAAATTCAATCATGCACATATCACGTGTAGTCATTAACGTGTATAAATGTGTAAGTAAGCACATATTCTGTTTGGTCAATTCCTTAAGTTCTTAATCACCGCCCTTTACAATGGCGTCATAATATGTATCTATCGCTTAAATCGATTCTTTCACATATGTAAAAATTACCGTAGGCAAAAGACGGTGGTATAGTTGAAATATATTGTAACGTATACGAGAAAACAAATATTTTACTAACAAGAAATTGAGTAATAGATTAAATGTAATTGAGGTACAGCCTCCAGCTACGTCAGTAATGGGCTTCTTGGGCACAAAAGGAGAAACTGGTTTTATTGACATGTCTTGGCTTATGTCAAAACAGGGTCACCTACAGTGTAATTGTACTTTTACGTATATACAAATACACGGATTAAACTGAAAATAATTAGATAATAGAAATTTAGACCTTAAATGGAATTGGAAATCGCTACAGTTACACGTATCGAAGATGATATAAACTATTAAAACACATAATCTTAACGGAATCTTTATTCAAAATAAAATAAGAGCTAAATATGAGAATAAGTTTTCCGTAAGGGTGAGCGTCTTCCTTATATTGGTCAATCCAAGTAAGCATTTTCACTTTCTCAAATTATAACAAGGTAAACAGCAACGGAAATAATAGACACACAACAAGCACAACGCGTTAGGCTTCATATTGCTCAATAAAATATTTTATTTTCAATTGAAATATTTTCTCATAATTTTCATCAATCTGCATCACTCGAAACCAGATTCTGTGAGTTTTTCTGTCTGTTGCCGAAGTTTTGTACGGAAATCATGATATTAGGAACAAGTCATTGAATATCAAAATCAACTGAGGCATGTTAACATCAAAAGCTTGGAATACAGGATTGTTACTGACCTGAAATAGAAAATTCATACAGCTCTTTGAAATGCTGTCCCTGTTGGTATGGTTTTCGGAAAGATGAAAGGAAGGGGTTGATATAGAAGAGTGTCGTGTCCTTAATTTCATATTCCTGTGTGTATATGATTGGCAGGACCGATTTATCTTGTTATTTAAAGAAACAATTTGTCATCAATACATCCGAAAGTGAAAAAGAAGGGCTTTGCAATGTCTTGGTGACCTGTTTTGATAATATCGTCGATAAATTTAGCCAGTTAATAGAGGGTGTTTATGTGTAAGCATTTATGGCCAGCATACTTACCTAATAATACAAAGACAGATTTTGTGGGTTTTTTTTTATTATACTCAGTTCAATGTTTAAAAAGACATTTAAAGTCAGATGCAGAAGTATGAAAATGTCATAGATAAATAGAAAGTTATTGAATCGTTTTACAATGAGTGTTATATAATCTTCATGTTTTTGACACAACTTTGATGCACCAGTCAAGTATAATTTACGATTTTTTATTATACTCAGTTCAATGTTTAAAAAGACATTTAAAGTCAAATGCAGAAATATGAAGTTGTCATAGATAAATAGAAAGTTATTGAATTGTTTTACAATGATTGTTATATAATCTTCATGTTTATAACACAACTTCGGTATAATTAACCAAAGAACAATATTTACAATTACAATAGCAATAGAATATCCATTGTAATAGAATAATATACGTTGTTTCTTTCTTAAAAGTCGAATGTAAACTTTTACAGTTAAATTTTATAAGAAATTTAAAAACTTAATTCTAAAAAACAAAAATGATTTTGTTAGTCAGCTAAAAGTCAAATGAGCGAACTCTTTATAGCGAGTACCCATAGCTTAAACTGAGAAAACCTGTCTCATTTGTTAGTTATTTACATTTGGACTCAGAGCTCCATAGTTACTTCTCTTCATTTGAGACTTTACGTTGAACAATCGCCATAACTCAGAATGAATATGTTCAGTTTGTGTAATTACACCTGTGAGGTTAAATGTCGGCAGAACGTTTTAATTCTTAAGGCGGAGATAAATTGTTTCATTAAAGGTACACAACTGAAAAGAAAATCGATTCTCCTTTCACCTAATGTGGAGAAAAGTAAAAGTCAATGCCTATTTTCATACAGAATTAAAATAACAGCTTTATCCCACACTGGCAGGCCTATTAAACGTAACACAGCAAGGTTAAAGTAACATGCTAAAACCTTACTCAATAAAACAAGACGGTAAAGCATTTTTCTTGTCTACATTATAATCCTAAGTTGATAAGGAACTAACACTTAGCATGTCCCCGGAATTAGTCATACACATAAAAAAGAAAATACCGATATGTCTAATGCAAACTCCTATTCCATGAAACAAACGCAAAATATAATATAAAAACGAGAGAGAGAAAAATATAAAGATTTCGACCGAGACTCATTGAGAGTCAATGGAAATAAACCAAATGTCCCGGAAGGGTGATCGTCTTCTGCTTCATATCATCGACGGCACCTGCCATATAAATGATAATACTAAAAAGCGACATGTCAACTGAATCTTAAAGCTCAAAATATCCATATGTCAACATAATCATAACCCAAATTAACTAACACTGTTGGTTTCGTTGTAGGAAAAGATCGAGTTAAGCGGCTGATGAAGAAGTCTTTCGTGTCATTGATTTCCAATTCTTGGGGGAATATACAGTGGACATGGTAGCTGCGTTTCTTGTAATTTAAAGTAAAGATATCACCAATACAGGTCTTTGTGACCTTTTTGGGATATAATAAGTCCTGTAGAAAATATAACCGTTAGATTTTTTCAATAGAGTGAGATATTGACGACAAGCGAAATGAACTACTTGATCATCCCTACAGCTGAAATGAGATGTTCGTTTTACAGGTAGTCTATGTAGTTATTCCTATAGGTTAAAAGGATACTTTATAAAATGTATGTTTGCCCACCTGCTCAAAGGAAATGTGCAAGTAATGCAGCATGCGTATCCGACCGCAATAGAAACTAATTGTATTGTAAAGGTATTCTAGTCAGTTTAAATAACGATGTACAATGTATTAGCATTTTAGTAAATTTAAACTCATTTTGAAGAGAATTTTAACCCACTGTAAATAGTAGTAAAGTATTTCTTTATCTAAATATGAATCTTGGCTAGAAATATTTCAGTTGTTTTATCCTCGTAGTAAAGCGACATATATTTTGTCTTTATGTTACAGTATATATATATCAAAAGAGAAAGATCATCGAAGCTTATAGGAAATAGATGTCATGCATGGATACTACGCTTACCTGTATACTACTCTTGTGCATTACAGAAATAATCAATTGTGAATATTAACAGTATAATCATATATTTACTTGTTATGACACCCTTTTAATATGACCTAAATGAGATGAGATAAACTGAAGGTTCTCATTGTTTTCATTAAGAGATTCACGTGTTATGCCGTGTGAGGGTGCTGAAGAGAGAGACAACGTTAGAATAATACTAATTGAGATTTCATATCCGTCTTAAGGCCTGTTTTTATGAATAGTTACGAAGGTATCTTAGTTATGTGATAAACAAATTCTTACATTCGTTACCTTTATATAAGATTTGTGAAACTCGTCATGATTTTTTTTTCGTTTTACTGAGCTCTTTTTGTAAAACTCGTATGAATGTATTATTCTAAGTCAGCAGATATCTGACATTGTAAGACCTAGTGTAGACCCTCTTCAGTGATCACAGAGAATACTTTTACCCTGTGTAAACAGTGGGGGTGGTAATTTTGTATTTATATGTCAAAGAATACAAAATATAATGTACTTTACATTTATAAAGAAGTGGTAATCGATTCGAAATATGTTATGCAAATAAATCGTGATCGTTTATAAAGAACAGAAAATCAAAAATATTGCCCGAGGCTGTTTTCAATATAGTTTTAAATACACAGTGTTGTGTACAGGGTATTTCATATTATCTGGCCTTATTCTTTACGTCTATGTTTTTGTCAGTTTTTACAATGCAAGAATGAGGTATAAACCAAAATGACACTTTCAATACAAAATTTACCTCTACTTAAAAAGAAAGGAAAATGGCATCATCAATAACATCAGTTGTCGGTCATTTTTCATGATAGCTACATCAAAATCAACAATTTTGTAAACCTGTGAAAATGGACTATGAATGCAAATTACTCAAAAACTGTCTTTTTCACTTACCAAGAAGAGATTTGCAGATATGAAGCAGTCAAACACGAAAAGATGCAGGCAAATTGCGAAGAGATTCGAACTGTTTGTATCAGTTGAAGACAGGCCACCCAAGGTGTGCATGAACTCAAGAGGCCATTTATCAGTTGTGGACAATGATTTATGAAACCATACAAAAAGTCAGTGAGGAAGAATTTGGGGGATATGGTAAACTCACAAGGGCTACAAGTACATACTGAATGTTTCGATGCGACGCTAGACAAACTCAATAAACAGTTCCTGTCATTCAGCACATTAAGTCTACTGTTATTGTGAGTAGAATTACGTTTGAATTATCAGTAAGCAACAGCATGGACATCGTGCTTAAATTATTGCTTCCTAATGAGACTTGCTGTTACCGTAACGAAAAGGTAAATCAACAGGAGTAGATATTTGGGACTGAGAATCAAGGAGTAAAGAGCACGTCTAATCAAGCATCAGCATTGATATGTTTATAAAACATCGAATTGAACGATTGACGTGGAAAAGCTGTATTATTTTTACATAAAATAAAATATTTGTATTATAGCTTCAGCTGGATAGTTTTCATTTTTCTTCATAATCGTGTTTTGAAAAAAAAAACTTTTGATACAAAAATAGATATCATGAAACAGCCTGTGTAAACACAAATTTAACATGCTATTTGTTGATGACCGGCCAATGTAACGATGTATAGGCGTTACAATCAAATATAATGTTCTGAATTACGTTTTATTGAACTGCTTACGAAAAAATAAGAAAAATATGTCTAGTGATGTTTTTAATGTAAAATGTATAATATGCTGAAAGGAAAAATTAACGCAATTAGGAATTTCCAGGTCAACTACGGGAAATAGAAAAGGGTTTAAGAATGTAATTATGGTGTTACTGGAAGATAGTCGACCACTCTGTCATCTACGAGGATTTCATTCGTGTACGTTAAGTAAACCTTTCAAATTTGACGTTGATTCAAGAGTCACCCCACACAAAATGAAGTGTGTGTGCCCCCGCGAGCTGCAGTAGCTACACGAACTCTTTTGTGCATTGAATTGATCGGGGTATTAACCCTCCACATTGGTATACGATTCCATTCCTCATCAAGTGCCAACGTCAACTGAACGACTTTGATTGGAGGATTCGGCATACGTCTTATCCTTCTGTCCAACTCGTCCCATGAATGTTCTATTGGGGAGAGGTCAGGGCTGTATGGGGGCCAGTCTAGGATGGGGACATTGTTTGCTGCGAGATAGACACGGCGAACCCTCGCTACATGCGGCCGGGCGTTGTCCTGCTGAAACGTCAGTTGACGCTGCTGTACTAGAGGAAAGGAACAACATGCGGCGCTAGGACTTGATCCCTTTAGAGGACGACAGTGAGATTTCCCTGAATAACGACCAGATGAGTCTTGATACCATGCGCAATCCCTCCCCATTCCATGACCGATCCTCCTTCCAAAGCGGTCATACTCTATCATGCAAGCATCTGCATAGCGCTCGTGGGCACGCCTATAGACACGACGTCGGCCGTCTGCAGTAAAGCGAAAACCTGGAATCATCTGAGAACAGGACCCTTATCCAACGTTGCATTGGGAAGCGTCTTACGGAATGTGCATTTAGCCATTGCATTCGTCTGGCACGTCGCCTCCCATTAAGCTGTGGTCCAACATATGGCCTCCGCGGTCTTATACCGAAGGCATGCAGTCGAGTACGCACTGTCTTTGGATCAATTGGAACATAATGACTCCCAATTATGTTCCTTGCTGTTTCCGTGGCCGTTAGAAAGCGATTGCGTAGGTGCAAAAGTCGCATTGCCCTATCCTGCCGACGCGTCGTCTCACGAGGGCGACTGCTTCGGGGACGGTCTGCAACCCTTCCGGTGGCATGTTATACTGGGTTCGAGATATCGTGCTTTTGTCTCTTATTCATTTGTACAAGCGGCGTGCGCAGTTTAGTTAAACATCAGTGATTTTAATACGGTACCATAGGGACCTAACTCAAATGCACACATTTGTAAAGTTTCAAGGGCGTACGTCAAAGATTTAATATACAATATTAACTTTCTGCTAATTGCGTTTCTTTTTCCTCTCAGTATATATCACTTTCCTATCGACACCGAATAATCGTTGTGTCACCACCCAAATGAACGCAACCTTATATTGATTAGTGTTTTAAGGTATTGGATGGGGACTGAGAAAGGGTGTTGTCGGAGGAATCAGTTGTAGATAGATTGTGTTTACTTTATAACCCAAAAATTATTTCATGCTATTAATATAGACCTGAAAAATCATTTGCTACTGAATGACATTATAGAAAATGTAATTCAAAGACCGGACATCCAAGAACCATTTTCTCTCCTATACATCCCCACGGTTTTCAGACAACCTTCCTTACTAAACCTCATTATCTCCACGAATAAGTATCACCTTTTAGGGTATTGTGTTGAACGGAGACACATAATATTTCAAAACTGTTGTTACATTCATTACTTGCAGATAGATTGAAAAGCGTTCAAATATAGCACTTCTATGACAATAACTTTGGTCGAAATCTGCTTTCAACTCTGAAACTAATATTTCAAACAATATTCAACACCATAACACACCCACTGTATCCAATTGCATTTTAATGACAATTTGCACCATTGTAACATAATCATTTCATCTGCTCAATAGCTTTACATTATTTTTGTTATAATTTTAGACATTTGTCATTTATACGTGTAAATTCAACAAAGATACACACAGTACTAGCACGCATGAATTACAAGCTACGTAAACTATTTATCACACTTTAAAATTTACTAGACATGTGGTAATAACATTGAAAATAATTTTCTGGACAATCCAGTCAAGTCAAAGATACAATAACATTTGATACACCGGTCAAGGATACCAGAACATTTGATACACCGGTCAAGGATACCAGAACATTTGATGTACCAGTCAAGGATACCAGAACATTTGATACACCGGTCAAGGATACCAGAACATTTGATACACCGGTCAAGGATACCAGAACATTTGATGTACCAGTCAAGGATACCAGAACATTTGATACACCGGTCAAGGATACCAGAACATTTGATACACCGGTCAAGGATACCAGAACATTTGATGTACCAGTCAAGGATACCAGAACATTTGATGTACCAGTCAAGGATACCAGAACATATGATGTACCGTCAAGGATACCAGAACATTACATGCACCAGTCAAGAATACCAGAACATTTCATGCATCAATCAAAAATTTCAAAACATTTGATACACCAGTCAAGGATACCAGAACATTTGATACACCAGTCAAGGATACCAGAACATTTGATACACCAGTCAAGAATGTCAGAGTATTTGAAACACAAGTTAAGGATACCAATTTTAGAATAACTGTATAACTGAATAACAAACAAACAATATACGATTAATATCTACAATGGAACATTTTCGGACATGTATAAGATAATGTTTTGACCATCATATTTGGTTTTGAATGTTGTGTTTACATTGCTGCTTTATAAAGACGGCCAAACTATGTGAAAAATATGATGCCACTATTTCAAGGCAATCAGAGCGATAACCTTGTAACAATAGCAGCGATAAAAATATACCATATATTTAATTCAGTGCTGCGATTTTGGAAAGAATACCATAATATTTTTGTTTTTTGTTTCTTTCATTTGTTCTTTTTTCTCTTTTTTCTTTTTATCTATTTTTTGACACAAACTCGAGTTTTCATTCAGCATGAAAGCATTACGTGAAATAACCCTCTTTTTACGTAGATATTCACTATTAACGTCAAACAGTTTCAAATCATACCAACATATCATTTAAAATTTGATTGTGAACAGACACAAAATATCAACTGTGTGGAGTACATGCCTAGAAACAATATATTCTACCATTGTGTTGTGTTTATATTGATAGATAATCTGTAGGATGCCAGCATGATTGTGTGTTTAGACAATGAATTAAACATAAAAAGATTGTTGGTTTGGAGTATCTCAAGATTAAACGAAATCCAAAAGAAATTCTATAACCAACTTGATACACAGAAAATCAAGAACCACGCAAATTTATCAATGAACATATACAATCTTGGCCGCTAGTCAAATGCATATGAAAATCAAATTTAAACAAAAACGTTTTGCCTTATTTAAGTTTGCAGTTCTCATTTACAGTATTCCGCGTTGAATAATGGAATAACACAAGAGAAATTTTATATGGCTTAATTGATTTTGGAGTATTTTAAAGTGTTTTACTCACTACATTTCGCTGTGAAAGCTGACCAGTCTCTATGTAATTATGTGTGGCCGACCAACAGGCGTTATTACATCCACTGTGTATTGACACTATTTCATTGCTAAACCGTATTAAAGAAATCCGTCTCGCAATGTGTGAGGAAAGTACAGGTTTCAAAAACACTTAAAAGGTTCTAAATAAAGATTTCTAGAATCACGTTCGGCCACATTGGCGGTATATAAACTTCACTATTGTCCGAAACTGACTAGCAGTTGGCCGTCAGTGATCATGAAGGGTGTTTCCATTTCTCTGCTCCTATTGGGGCTGGTCTTGGGAAGTCTTGCCAAAACCGTGAGTATATCATACCAACGTACATTATTTTAAGGAAGACTTTTATTAATATGTTAAATGATATTAACAATCATTAATCCTGATTTCAAACTGCCCATGACAAGATGTGTATTGTTTCTTAATTACATTACTGCTTGATCAGCCGTTCTAGTATATTTATGTACAGATACAGAATGCTTACTGCTATGATGAGATTTCCTTCTATAAACCAAAGATTTACCGAATAAATTCCAGGTTACAAAATCCTTTCCTTAACCTTGATTCGGATCAGTTAGGCGCTATTGATCAATTTTAAGATTTATTACCAATGAATTGCAGTTGTTACACTGATTACATGAAATGTTAATGAGGCCGATACAACATAAACGAATTATAATGCTTGAAAGTAAAAAATCGATTAAGTTGACATGAAAAAGATATTTATCTAGCAAATGATCTCGTCTGGATACAAAGCCGTAAGGATTTTAACATTGACTTTTTTTCTTTATATATATCAAATATATATTTAAATAATATATATCCTTAAAGGGATATAACGCCCAAAAGAAAAATATTTTCTTGTAGTGTCAAAAACAGAATAACGGTTAATTACATAATAATAAATTAGGTGTGAAATATCAACACATTCAATGTTTGTGATGAAGTAATAACTGAAACAAGTTTAACTGATATATAACTAAAACATAACAAGAACACTCCCCTCCACGTGACATGCTTAGTTTGCAATTTGTTTTTGCAATTACCTGGCTCCAACATTATATATCTAAACTAAAATATAATGCATTTTATTATCATCATAAAACATCCCTATTAGAAATCGATTGCTATGGTTAAACTAACAGGTAAACTATTTTATAAAATGATCTAAAGGTTTCAATTTCTTATTCCAGAAATTTTCAAAATATAAATAATTTGAATCGTAGACTTTATAACCACATTCCAGCCTTAAAGATAATAGGTTCATTAGTGTTGATCATGTTCCTGCTGTGACTTGTGTTCCACATTAGTTATTTCTTCCATTTTTTCTTCATTTACCATTGATAGTTTCCTTTTTAGATTCTTTTTATTCACAATTTGTGCGTCTATAGATAATTGGTTGAATTTGATCAAAATTACGTTAATTAGAATCAAAGTGTAGTATTTCTTGTGTATTTCAATCAAATTGTCATTAAATATGTGATCCCCTTCACATAAGAAAAAAAGGTTACAGTGAAATTAAAAATAAATAATTATTCACTCAAACCCCGTAAGCTGTATGTTTTGATGAAGATTTAATCCTTGTACCTTTTAGCATTGAAGTTCTTTTAACGCCGATTAAATGTGTCCGTCATGTTGATATGACACAAGGAAAGCGGTTTACGGGGGTGGCGCTTCAACCTACTTAAGAACTTTAACTGTTGTACAGCTGTTCCATTAGTGAATGCTTACTCCATTCTCCAGTGTGGCAGATTTAATACGCATTGTCACGTCCATACACCTCACATCTACAACTGAAAACAGAAAAAAAATCCGCATTCGTTGCATTAATTCTCAAGATCTGTTACTTATTAAGGAGATACAAAAAAGCTTAGCTTTCAATGCCATGCTAAGTACAAAAATAACAGTTTTATTTAATAGTATACCATTTAAATTTCTTCCCACAAGATATTAAGCTTATCATCGGATGACCACAGAATTGTTCTAATTGTCATCTATCCATTGGGAAATACATTCATTAAAACAGAATTCTGTGCTATCCAAAAAGCTTTATCTCTCATGCATACTCTCCAGACTCAATTTGCTTTAATTTCATGTCTAATACAAAATAATCGTTTTATGCTCATACTAGAAAATTCTGAGTTTCCAAAACTCTAATTGACACCCTCTCCCATTCGTTTTATTCTTCCTCCCCTCAATGACATGCGGTTGAGAAACGTGCAGATTTTTGACATTTCGATAAGTTTTACTTTTCTCAGTAGCTCTACTAGAGTTGCTTTCTAGAAACGCCAGCCACCACCCCCACTTGAATCGCCCTCTACAAAAAGCTGTATGCTCATTATCATCCATTTGTGTTTTTCAGTTTGTATTGTAACATGATTTTCTCTTGTGTTTTGTAGTAATTGTCGGTGGTAGACTTGACTTCGCAGTCAGTAGGACATTAGTTCCCTAATTTTGAACATGTATATATCCGACATTTGAACATTAAAAAATTATTTGAATATGGTACTAATGAACCTCCCCTCTTCTTCGTTTTCAGATTTTGACATTTCTTTCGAACGATATAAATTTCTCAATCGCCTACTACAATTACACTGTAGGCTTCAACATTTTAGGCCCTTAGCTTTAGAGCCGAGTCTTAGAAGGATGAATCAGGTCCATGATTCCCGATTCGGCTCTTCTAAGTATGTCTTTTGTACATGCTGTCTAAAGAATTATTAATATAACAAGTTCAGGGTATCAGAGACAAAATATATTTCAGTTCAGGATATTTTTACACCTTGGGTTGGCAATTTTGTTTTAATAGAGAGCTTCATAATCATCAATAATCAAATACGATCATATACCATATTGATTAAAAGGTTATTTTTTTCTATTTCAGACACTTAAAGATGTCTTAGACATAGTAGCAGATAGAAAAAACATGGAAAAAGGTAAATTCTTATGTTTGTCACTTGTGGTATTTTCTTCATTCCACAGATGGGAATGTTTCAATCAACAAAAGGACAATAAATCGCTCGTGTTTGTTTGTTCGTATGGTATGGTAGGAATGAAGGATTGAAGATCAAAATACAAGTCATTATCTATGTATATGGCAGTTTAGGAGAGGACTGTTCAAATCGCTCTGCCGCTGTGATTCGAGGTCCGTACGTCCGCCAAGCATTAAACGGTTTTTGTTATCGCTATTTCTTATTTTTCTCTTTCACTTTGGTCCCTAGTTTTGCCCCCTTCAGTTTTGATGTAGATCAAAAACAAAAAGATGACTAGCAGGCGACCATCTTTGACTTCGAAGATAAAACTTTGTTATCGCAATTTCTTGAGAAGTACGGCACAGTTCATGTACAGGTCTCCATTGTTTCCTTAATGACAGCCTTTCGTCTGGTAAGAGAAATATTGGCCAATAATGGCAATTTCGGATCCCCACAATGAATGAAAACCTTATCACTATTTCTTGAAGTGTAGTGGGTTTATTCTTCTCATAGTTTATCTACCAGTTTCCCCTGTGATGTTGATTAAAAAAATGATTGACAAGCCGCCATTTTTTATTTTCACAATATATTGCTTATTCTTGTAAAGGACTTGAAGAATCTTTCCTCTCTGTAAATCTAGCAACATCGTTGGCTAATTGATAAACCAGTATTTCCTTTAACCATCGGAAATATTTTTATTGCTACCGAAGCCATTTATAAATTCCACGACACTGTCATTCATCCGCAGCCATTAACTATAGCCAAATGTCCTTACCGACCCTTTCATTTCTCGTAAACGGCGTAATTCCCCCAAT
This sequence comes from Ylistrum balloti, assembly GCF_031769215.1. NCBI lineage: Eukaryota > Metazoa > Mollusca > Bivalvia > Pectinida > Pectinidae > Ylistrum > Ylistrum balloti. The sequence goes on along the minus strand of NW_026782290.1, from coordinate 55,398 downwards.
TACCACCCTCAACACTCCAGGGATTACGATCTGTTTCGCTCCATGCACCCCTGTACTATTTCATTTTAAAATTGAAAGTTCCATGTGCCACACCTCGAGGAAAAGACGAAAAGACTAGTTTAATCTTTTGGTGTATGTACACCAAACGAATCTCGCGGTCATATAACGGTGTATTGTAATGACTTTTGGTGTCATTCCTTTGTTATCTTCAAAAGGAGCGTATCAGCCTGTGGTGGCCATTTTTTGTCTCCTGGAACCAATCAAATTACTTCGCTTGTACCTTCAATTTTGCCAGGACATGCTCCAAGTGTGCAGAAAGCGAAAGTTATTGCAACTCTGAAGTATAGAGGATACACACTTACATGAACCTCATTTCTATGTCAGTTTAAACCAAATCTGAATCCAACATGTTCGTAGTGAATTAAGATATAGTTTTAATCAGAGTGCATTCCCACATGATTTTTATAATATTATTAGTGTTAGTAGTTATCATTTCATTGACATTTGATCCCTGTTTACTTTTCCCTTTCTCTGTGATATCCTTATAACATTGTAGTTCTGGAACAAGCCACCGTGCAAGAAATCCGAGATGCAGCTGAATGTCTACAAAAAGATTTCAACGAGGCTTTGAAACTGGTCAAGGAAATTGTTGAACTTGACCGTAAGTTTCCATTTATGTAAACATTTTACTCATCGGTGAAATTTTCTCGGAACAATTCCTTCGTTTGTGTAAAAAGCTTTCTGAAAGGAAGTTACAAATTGTGTGAATTGTTATTTCAGTAACATGCTATAAGATACAATACCATGTATTGTTATAAGTTTTTGAAACCTTTGTCAACAAATCGAGTGTATTTTCGTTTCTGTGATAACGTGACTTGTAATTAAAAATGACCATTTCTTATGTATATAGGCAGTAGCTAGGAGCGAGAGATTAAACGTATTTTTCTTACCATGATAGATATCCTGGATACAACATTCCGACTTAACCCAAAGTTTGAAGTGTTAACAGCAAAGCTTGGTGAGATGTTTAATGACGTAGAGATGGACGTTAATAAACTCCCAGGTGAGATACTTAATTCTAACATCGACAAAATCACTTCAGGACAAATGTCGTAAAATTCCTACTGTAATGTTTATGTCATATTGATACAGACCTGTATATAGGGTCTTCACATGAGCTTCCATTGACATTTATTAAAACAAATCTCAGAATTTTCATCTTTAAGATTCATCAAAATGAAAATATTGTGACGAGTTAGATTACTCACATTTTAACTTAATTTAATATCCTTTTCATCACATGATCGATTATTCAGGCAAATATTGCAAAGTCATTTCGGCTCTATACATAAGGTCTTCATTGCTATATCACAAACTGTTTGTGGCGTTTAGATAAACAATTAATCGACATACACCTGCAAAATTACGTTGCCATAAACGTGTCATCAGATATATGACTATTTGGCATAAGTATGTATGACTTTTCATACACGCCTATGTTGATATAATTACTTGATGTACACGTGTATTCAGAAATATCATTACCTGACACAAGAATACGCTGATATAATTAATCTGCATGCATGTGTATGTAAACATAATTTTATGATTACTTGATGTACACGTGCAGGTTAATAAAATAAATGATAACGCGCGTGTATGTGAATACAAGTTGACACTCACGTGTATGTATATAATTAATAGACACACGTGTTTTACTTTACAGACTTGACAGACAACATGGATGATTGGATGTTCCTCGACCAATGTGTGGAAGGTAGGTTTTACATCACTGCCTAGTCTCTTCTTTTTGTGTGATGTAAGGGTATGCAGTTATATATATTAAATTCAATAGATTCAATATCTTGCCAGATTATACTCATATTAATTCATCATTAGGTCTATACCTGTACTAGTTATCGTATACTCGGTATATATTTTTACTACATATTCCATTGTCATATCAGTATATTTTCACTAAGTATTCCATTGTCATATCAGTATATTTTCACTAAGTATTCCATTGTCATATCAGTATATTTTCACTAAGTATTCCATTGTCATATCAGTATATTTTCACTATGTATTCCATTGTCATATCAGCATATTTCCACGAAACTTTCCCATACTCTTTTTGTATATTTTACAAATGCCAGTACACTATGTTGATTACTAATTACTGTGAATGTTAACTTTCACACAGTTGCCCGTAACACAGACTTTAACCAGATAACAGACAAGAGGGATTTTCTTAACGAAGTTTTCAACCAAATTTTCGCGTGTCAAGCATCAGGACTTCAGTTTCTGGTAGATCTGGCCGACATTAGAGATTTGGCTGGTAAGTATATGTGACGTCATAACAAGTCATCAATTATCCTATCTGTTTAATACTGTAATTGTGACATAAGTAATTTGTATACGTGATATGAAACCTGGTATGTAGATTTCGTTATTTAACTTTATCAGGAAAGCTGATAGATACTGTATTAGATAGTAACTGTGTATTCCAGACAAAGATGTGACGAAGACGACGATAGGGAGGAAACTGATTTTCTTAGAGGCTGCCGTGATAGAGATGGCTCATCTTCTCAAATTCAAAGATGATTTTGTGATCCGTGTTCTTACTGGTATGTACTTTTCAACGTCCAGAAATACTGTCATGATTAATTTCAATTACTACCTATCATTACATAAAAAGAATGCTTATCTAAAAATATTTATTGCTTAATATTTTGATACGGTCTTGTAGAATTACTGAATTATGATATGTTGGTCAACTATGTAGATAAGTCGATGTATATGTACGGAATACACCAATAAATACTTTAGATGGTCTCTTTAAAATCATATTTCTTGAAAATTAAAAAAAAAATAAACATAAAAAGCGGTCAATATTGATGGACCAGCTTCATTTTTTATAGTTATTCCCAGCTGTCGTCATGGGCAACCAGTACAACACAGACATCAAGCAAAGCTGTTTCGTACATCTTATGAAATATAATGTTGATGTTTCCAATATTCAATAAATATGCGACAATATGGCGTACAATAGATTACCGAAGACTACAGTAAAGCTACTGAGTCTGCAGCAGAAGGCTGTGCACACTGATTTTATCCCTTAAGTTTTGATAGTACCTTTTGTATTACTACGCAAGTCACATTACGAAAGTACATTATAGGAAAATAAAATCAATGATGTCCGTAGATTGATCTCTGCGGTCGGCATTGCAAATGTCAATGTTAAAACATACGAGCATAAAAACTGAACACAAAAATATGTAAAACGTTGTCTGAAATACAATTCACATAAAAAACGACATTTTTAATCTTGTTCAAACACACAAATGAACAAAACCTTTCAGAACAATTCAGATTTAAATACAGTAGAACCAAACAGTGATCTAAACTGCATCACACAGCTGTTTCGTCCTTCTAGGACTCGTCAGTGATGTTTAGGGCCTAAAATTTGACGGACAGGAGGCGATTGAGGAAATCCAAAGTGATAAAAAGAAAATCCAAAACATAGATACGGAGGTGCACAAGCTACATAATTCAATATATTGCGTAATTTTTGTATATCTGACAACTTTAGATGAAATAACACACATTTACAAATAACATTTATTTCTGTAAAGAGACACATTTCTACAATTATTCCAACGATAACCGACAGAATTAAGTATATCCTGTAATAACTGTCTCTCTAATAGTGACCTCTATAAGAAAGATATACATACAATTTTATTATGAGAGTCTTATTTTTTCAGACTACGACGAAAGTACCCACAACGAATTGGTCCATGGACCGAATGAAGGAGGACACAAGCCATCCCCGTCTCCTTCACCTTCGCCAGAGAAGCGTGGGAGGCCTCCAGTAAAACAAGGAGGAATGACAGGAAATGACGTCAAACCAAGCTCACCTGCTCCCTCAACTGGAGGACCCAAAGGCACAAGGCCACCACCAGAAGATTCGTCAGAAGAGATTGATGACGACGATGACGATGATGACGATGACGACGAAGACGAAGACGACGAACGAAGTCTCCTAATACGCATATTGAATGTACTTCGTAGAGGAAAAAAGGGAGGAAATAAAGGGAAATCTAAGCCAAAGGGAAGTCCTTCTCCAGTTAAAACGACACCGGCCGGTCCTAAAGGAACTAGACCACCACCAACTGAATCATCAGAAGAGGTTGATGAGGACGATGACGATAATGACGATGACGCAGACGACGAAAGAAGTCTCCTGATACGCATATTAAATGTACTTAGTAGAGGAAAAAAAGGAGGAAAGAAAGGGAAATCTAAGCCAAAGGGAAGTCCTTCTCCAGTTAAAACGACACCTGCCGGTCCTAAAGGAACTAGACCACCACCAACTGACTCATCAGAAGAATCTGATGAGGACGACGACGGACGAAGTCCTCCCCCAGGTAAAACAACACCTGCCGGTCCCAAAGGAACAAGGCCACCACCAACTGACTCGTCAGAAGAAGTTGATGAGGACGATGACGAAGACGACGAAGAGGAAGACGATGACGACGAACGGAGTTTCATATCACGTATATCAAATGTACTCCGTGGAGGAAAGAAAGGGAATCCTAAGTCAAAAGGTAGTCCTCCCCCGGGTAAAACAACGCCTGCCGGTCCCAAAGGAACAAGGCCACCACCAACTGACTCGTCAGAAGAAGTTGATGAGGACGATGACGATAATGACGATGACGATGATGACGATGACGAAGACGACAAACGGAGTCTCCTAATACGCATATTGAATGTACTTCGTAGATACGCATATTAAAACGAATGTACTTGAATCATCAGAAGAAGTTGATGAGGACGATGACGATAATGACGATGACGAAGACGACGAAAGAAGTATACGCATATTAAATGTATTTAGGAAATCTAAGCCAAAGGGAAGTCCTTCTCCAGTTAAAACGACACCTGCCGGTCCTAAAGGAACTAGACCACCACCAACTGACTCGTCAGAAGAATCTGATGAGGACGACGACGGACGAAGTCCTCCCCCAGGGAAAACAACACCTGCCGGTCCCAAAGGAACAAGGCCACCACCAACTGACTCGTCAGAAGTATCTGATGAGGACGATGACGACGACGAAGACGAGGACGATGAACGAAGTCTAATATCACGTATATCAAATGTACTCCGTGGAGGAAAGAAGGCAGGAAAGAAAGGGAAACCTAAGACAAAAGGTAGTCCTCCCCCGGGTAAAACAACGCCTGCCGGTCCCAAAGGAACAAGGCCACCACCAAAAGACTCGTCAGAAGAGAACTTATTTAGCAAAGAAGTTATGGAAGACTTTCTTGATAAGATTAAAGGCGATATGAAAAGAGAATATTATACAAGGTAAAACAACACTGTGACAAGCACTTACAAATGCAGATACATTGCGATGTGATGTATGGACCTGAGAGTATTTGAATTAAGTCATATATTGGAATTCATTTTTCCTGATAAAACTTTGTAAGTCAACACACAGATCAATTTATCTAGCTTTGTTACAATAGACAAATATGACATGTACTACGTCATTTTTTGTCAACAATGAGATTTCCCCGATTCAGTTTCTAGTGGTCTTGTGATGATTAGTTTTTATTTACACAAGACTCACGATGTAAAAGCCCTTTCACAGCACCATTTTACCGTCTATAATTAGAGACATTTGTACCTAGTGGTTTAAATTCTTTAATTGAAAAATAGTATATTCTATACATAAAGTCGATGAACTTCCACGTTCAGCAAAATACGACGCATAATAATCGACGTTTTATAGAAATAAAGAATTAAGAGGTTTGTGAACTGATTGATTTTTCGTTAAATATTTGGTGACAGGATCAGTTTAAAAAGAGAGATTTTAATGGAATATCATTTTCAAAAATTAATTCTTGTAAGAGACGAAGACTAACAAAATATGAACATGTTGTCAACTAGCTATTGAAGTACAGACATAGAACTCATAGATAGTTGCACAACGCAAACAACAAGAGAATCCGAATATGTTAAGATTCAAACTCAGAACACAGGAGAGATTTACTGATGAAATGAGGGAAAACACTTAATTTCCGGAAGCGTAAGCGTCTTCCGCATCATCAACGACACCGTCAATGTAAAAAACAGGGCAAGTCCAAGAACGAAAAGTCACGTTCTTTTATGGATATATTCACATTCAAATGGACTTAAAAAAATTTGCTGAAAATAGCCTATTAACTTACCGACACAATTCAGATGGTAATCTAAGTTATTCCACAGATAAACATCGTTCATTTCACCGTTTAAGGAATAAAATATCTAATAAACATATATATGAAAATATGTCTTACACAAAGTAAATCTCATACATAATATCTGTTATTTTCAAATACATATACATATGTATTGGGCGTCGTAGGTTCGTCTCTACAGTGTGCATTGCAAATGCGAATATATACAAATTAATGATTGTTTTCAAACATTCGATAGTAACATATACACTAAGGTAAACATCTAACTTCATAACGAAAAATGGAACATTTTAACAACAATAATATTTAATCAGTCTGCGTCAGAAAAGTCGGTTCTTTACAGTTTTTATTGTCAACTGAAGAAGATCAGGCACAAGTTATAATTTATCATCGTCTTGTCCTCACAGATAAAACAAAAAAGTTGATGTACAAATAATAACAAAGATATTAAAATACTTATTGCAAACTTTATCAAAATCTTTTCCTGGATTTTATGAAAGTATGCACGTAACAAAAGATTTCTACATTGAGTGTTTAATAGTAAACAATGGACACGGACACCACATTTCTTGACACTTAATAAAAAAAATCGTCAACACGTCCCTATAAGAACATTCGGTCTTGGCAGGGTATTTTTAACTGTTTTATGAGCTCTTCGGCAAACAAAGCATTGGATGATAACAGATCCCAGAGGGACTGGCCTTTATTTTCCTTTTAAAACTTCAATCTGTTCCTTTCATTTGTATTTTCTCTAAATTATATGAAATTTTAAAATCTCCCTTTCAAGTAATAGCGATAATCCTCAACTCCCATGGTGGCCGTCTTTTGGTAATTTGTTTATGTATTCAGTCACAGAATCAAAAGGACACAAGTAGGTAGCAAGGGTGACCTACAAATGAAACCTGAGAAAGATCCATCCAGTATTATCCTAGACATGATGGCCATAACCTTTAATTGTCAAAATCTAAGATAGCCGCCTGTTGCTAATTTTTAAAAACGACAAATATGGTATGATGGGAAACTACATGTGAAATCTGGGTAAGATCAATTATGCATTTCTCCAGAACTTGTGATAGCAAATTTCCATAGCCTTAATCAAAGATTGCGACCTGTCGGCCATGGTTTATTCGATCAGTCCCAAAATTAAAACGGTGCAGCTAGTGACAAAATGAAACCTACATATATGGAAAGGATGCATGTAGTTCGCCTACAGAAAGTGTGATTACAAACTGTGACTGCCAAAAACCAAGATGACTGCCTGCCGGTCATGTTCTTTTCCGATCGGGCCCAAAATGAGCTTTGCACAACCAGGGACCCATGCGAACCATCTAGCGATCTCTAGAAAAAGCGAAGTATTGTTTCAGTAAGGACGGACGGGTTTGAAAATCTATCAATATATCAAAATAGATCTTTGCAACAAGAAATCTAACCTTTTCATGATTTTGTCCTTTCTAAGATACGCAATAATCTAGTTCGTTACCATTTCCTGGAAAAAAACGCTCACAACTAAAAGGAATGCGACCAATTATTTTGAAATGGGTAATATACTACACAGAGAGAAACCAGAGTGAACACTTGTACTAGGATGGACGCTAAGTACCGAATTGGATACTACGAAAGGTGTTCGGAATAAGGTCCTTGAATTGTTTGTCGTTAATAGACACCGAGGATAAATTAAGTAGCAGCGGGCACGATGTTCCGAAGGGAGAATTCGATAAAAGAGTGAAAACTAGAGGCGAAATTAAAATAAAAAATCAATGTTAACACAAGGTGAATGAGGGGACATGAAGAAACAAAGGGAAATTCTAGGTACCGGAGTGGACACGAAACACCAAAGGGAACACAAGGTACCAGAGGTAACAGGACATACAAGGAGAATTCAAGGTATCGGAGGGGACATTGAGTTCTTAAGGAAACACTTTGCATTGGATGGACCATGAAGTACTTAAGGGAACACTAGGGACTGGAGGGGACATGAAACACTAAAGTAACACAGGGTACCAGACGTAACAAGAAGTACAAGGGAGGCTTAGGCACTGGAAGGGACATGAATTACTAAAGTAACACAGGGTACCAGACGTAACAGGAAGTACAAGGGAACACTAGGTACTGGAAGGGACATGAATTACTAAAGTAACACAGGATACCAGACGTAACAGGAAGTACAAGGGGACAGTACGTACTGGAAGGGACGTGAATTACTAAAGTAACACAGGATACCAGACGTAACAGGAAGTACAAGGAGCGTCAGGTACTGGGAGGGACATTAAGTACCAAAGGAAACACTAGTCACCAGAGAGAATATAAAGTGACCATTCATACACATTGGTTTCCCTTCTCCCAAGGATGCTAAAGATCAAATCTGGTCAAAACAGAGATTTGTCTCTCCGATTTTGGGCTAAGCTAATCTTCCTCAAGTCAAAGGTTCAAATCAAAGGATTTCTTTCAGGAACGATGAAATTTTTCCCATGCGACAAATTAAACAAAAGTGGGTGGTATTTGTAGCACCTTAAGTGACTACCCATGAAATAGGATTGAAAAATCCAAAAGGTCCATAGAGCATGTGCTTTGACTCATTTAGTGTCGTAATCATAGGAGTATGACAGGGTTCAGTTTTTCATCCTAAAAAGTATTAAAACCACAGTGTACATAACTTAACAATATACTGTTTGATTAACAGTGATAAGCTTGACAATGTGGTGGTAAATATGTATCAAAATATTGCAAAATAAAAAAACATATAGTTTCAAAATTGAACAAATATGAATTTTTGACATTTTTACACAATTTTTCAAGGAACTTCAGCATGTACTTCCAGTTTGAGTGCAGCAAAAATCTTTACATATTATTTGTATTATTATTCCTCAAAAAAAAAAAAAAAAAAAAAACTGTTGAAACAATGGTGTACATCATCTTAGTATGTCAGTTTTGAATAAGTAAATTCTGCTGCAAGTTTCCATGTCAAAAATACATATAAATATTGTTAATTAATAAAAGTTAACAATCTCAACTTGAAAATGACATTATTTTAACAGTTTCTCTGATAAGAATTGTTTTCTTGAAAGAAAAAAGCCTACTTCCATTTTCAGAGCTCAAAATATTTTTATCAAATTATTTGGCTTGTTATCTGAAGTGTATACCGTGAAAATCCTTTGGACAAAACCCTGTCAATCCCACAGGGTATAAGGAAAATAACAAACAAAAATTTAATTTTCCTGTTTCGCCATTCCCCTCAGACTTAAAGCCCACGACTAAAGTATAATTAGTTCCTCTTCGCTTCAGGACATTTCTGTTCAAATTCACTTCAATCTACTGAGCAGTTTAGGATCAGTTATCATTTAAAGAAAGTAAAGTTGATGGATGAGAGAGGCTTTGTCTTGACTTTCATCCACTGATCTTTGGACCAGCTAAATTTTGTTTCACAAATCTACTATGAAATGGAAACAAGGGTACGATTCTCTTCACAAAGCTTATCTAATCTCCAAGTTTTCACCTTTGCTTGGCAAGTCTCACAATGTAGGCTAATTAGAGATTTTTTTTTTTCAAGGATGGTATTGATGGACACAAGTGTGACCAAATTCACAAGTAAAACACTTTGTTGGAGAGAAGCATCCATATTTTACTAACAATAATTTTTAACAAAATAAAATACAGTTAGATGGAAGGCAAAAATAACAGTTGTCAATACTATACATTATATCACTGTAGATTTTGTATTCTCTCCAGAATTTACAATATCCAGGTTTTAACTCTAGTTCCCATGGTTATCTTACAATCATATATATTTCCTTCAATTTGACTCGGTAAATCATCATGTACTGACACAGCTATATAAATGATGAACCTACGATGTCAACAGTAATGCTAATAGTAGTAATACAACATACATGTTGATCTAGATAAGGTTATAAAAGGCCACTTAAAGCTATTTCAGTCAGACATCTATCCTGACCCAGTACTCCAGCTTTTTTTAGGGATACCAACCATTAAATTTAATTACTAATTTGCCTAGAAGTATTAGGCATGAACCTGAACCATGGATAGAAGTTATTTACTTTGGAGTTCTGAGGTCAAGTAGATGTTTTACTACAATAGCTATTATATATCCTACCTGGGAACTCTCTGACCTCTCAGAATGATATGTGGTCGGATATGGAAGCACTAATATGACGGCCATTAAATACTTTAAATATGCTAGGGTACATCTTGTTGGAATAAAATTCAGAATGAAAATTCTCATACATTGCATATATGTACACATAGTCTGAGACAATAAAACATTGTTGTTTTAAATCTTATGCAGAAATACCATTAAATTCATGGACTTGAACTTGCTGAAAGGCATTAAATGAAATTTTGGGAACGTCATATAGCAGACTATTCTTGATAATAAGCTGCAGCTTTTTGCCTTGTCGGTCAGGCATGCATCTCATATGTGGACAAAAAAAAAAAAACAGAAAAAAAGTGATATTAAGAAAGGCAAACATATTTGAGAGGTCACCAACAAAAACAGCACCAATTTCATCCATGATAGAAAGGTCACTATTTATTTTGGTCCATGTTCTGTAGCATTGCTTGTCGTAACTTTGTAACGACAACATTCCAACGATTCCTCCACTGCTGCAGGTTATGTTGATCCACGAGCACCCAGGGAACAGTTGACTGGGCTGGCTGGTCCCACCTTTATCATGGAGGAATTGGGAGAGATCAGCATTGTAGCAGGTGTAACAAAATTTGCTCAGTCAGGTATTGTAACAAATATCATTATTCTAGACCTAATTTCGAGGCAAGAAATGACAAATTTCAGCATAATAGTGTTAGTCTATAGGGCACAAATCTAAATACTTTCCAAAAGTTTATAAACTGTTGTGTTTAAGTCTATAACATATATACATTGTTGCAATTTCTTGGAAGTTGGTTAATTTTTTCAGTGAAAATTACTGCAAATACTTTCATAAATACCATACTACCTGAAAGTTTAAAGAAAGGTCAAGAAATGACACTTGTAAAATTCTGTTAAACAACAGGAGAGAAAATAAGTGTCCTCTTCATCTTACTTCAAAAGTTATCTGCCTAAATAGGGTTTACAAGAAGGTAAAACGGTTTGTAAAAAACACTCACCAGTCCTGAACAGTCTGATTGGTAGAGTTTGCCCCAACTAAACACTTCTGAGCCTTTTCGATGCGGTCTTGAAGAGCAGGAAGTAATTTATCCAGCTGCTTCCTGTCATGCTCACTGATGTCTTCACAAAGGTCTATCATCAAAGAATCAGTTCAGCATTAGTTACTACATATCACCCAAAAGTTAACTGGCAAAAGGCTCAGCATTACTTCACTGAATCGTATGTACCACATTGTATCATGTGAAGATTCATGGTTAAATGTAATTCATTTGTGTGCAAAAGTACTTAACTTAATTTGAAGATTTTAATAATTGACTTTATCCTTTAACTTAATCATATCACAGATTACTCTCCACATTCCTTTAAAAGTTTGGCAATACAGTGATGATGAAGTAGCGAAAGTCCCCTAAGGGTTCTTTGTTAAACTTTTTGTTTATTTGTTTTTCTGCATGTTTCTACTTACCTTTTATGACATCTACAACATCTTTGTCTCCTTTCTTTGTTCCAAAATGGTGCAGCATGTTGTCATGGTGATCTAACTGTTGTGAGATACTTGTCAATTTTGACTTCTCCTCCAGACAGTGTGACATTATCAACTCTGGTCCCTACAATAGAGAGTTAAACAATTCAGCTTTTATTTGTCAAACAGAGCAGATAAAACAATATAACGTGAATCGTGTGCTAACTTTGGTGACCCTCTAAGACTCAAAGTCTGCTTGTTTCATTATTTGAACTTACTTGATGTAAACCAGTAAAATATTTTCTTCACCAAATATTAGTGTTCCATTACCTAGTTAAAGCCATATTCCTCCAGAATAAGTTTATCTTTCACATTTCAATACCATAATTTATCACCTAATATGCAATTTCTGCCATGTTATAAATATGAGAATTAAAAAAAAGTTGTATGATAAACATGTAAGTGAAAGGACTTGCTATTAAAACAGGCACATAATCATTTTCATCTATAGGCTTGACCAGTTAGATTAGGCTTCTTCATTTAAAGAACTAGGGATCTAATTCTAATTTCTGATGAGCCTCAACTAAGCTCTTTGAGACCTGTACTAATATCAGCTGGTCAATCATATTTTATGCTAAAATATCACACCTGAAGTGCTGATGAACCAGTTGTCCACTTAAACGAACAGGCCCTATGTGTCATTTAAACAAAAAAGTATATAAATAATAGATTTTGTACCAGATACACAGGAAACTGTAGGCTACTGGAGACTTCTTGTAAGGCCTGACAAGATGCAGTAGAGACCTGATTTGTTGGCTGGTTAATTGACATGTCCATCACAGCGACTTTAAAAGGACTGGAATACAAACACATTCAAAACTTAAATGTATTTGATATAACACCAAATGACTGTAGAGTGATTGGTCCAGGGGTTAAAACATTCCTGGGATTATACTCAAAACATTACAAGGTTTATCATGAATAGCATCGATTGCAATGGAGGAAAATCTCACATAAAAAGAGAAATGTCATAAAGTTAATAAACATAATATGTCAAGGAAAAACAAGAAATAAAATGCATTTTGTCACAAACTGAAGCTTTTCCACAATATGTCCAAAATAAAGCAAAAAAAAAAAAAAATATACAGGTATATCTTTTCTGTAGATAGTTGCATTTCCTCCAAAACTAAAACTGGTATGCCTGTGAATAACCTACATGAGAAACTCAGCTTTGTTGGTTATGGATGTGGTGTTTGGTGAAACATACAAAATAATGTTTCGAATGCATATATGCCTATACCAAGTATTAATGTTTTTGGAAAAAACTGGCAGTTTTACTACATCTAAATCTGTCTGACCTTCGACCCTATGACCTCGAATGTTTGTCCAAAGTAATTTTTTCATCATTCCCTACAAGTTTTAACTGTATATGCCTATACCATATAAAGGGTTGAAATTTTTTTTAAAAAATTGGCGAAGGTACTTACTTTTCAGTATTGATGACCTTTGACTCAGTGACCTTAGAATTTGGTGAACAAAATCTTTTCAAACAAAATGGCATTTTGCACCATCCCAAGAGGCTATACCCTCTAAGGCCACAAATTTTGCTGGTATTTTACATTTCAATCATATTGAGCACTTATTTCAGTTATTTGTCAAAGCAGAGAAAATGATTTTTTCAAAATCTGAAATTTTGATTTCCCTTAAGGTAGTGATGCTAGTGATCACATTTGATTGGAATTGACCCAGAAGTTCTTGAGAGAAAGCTAAAAATGTTACAAGTTGATGAACAACACATCACAATGACAAAAATGATGACAATAAGTCACCATGAGTCAGCATGAACACTATCAATATACGCATATGAGTAACATTGTTTGCTGAACTTGCAATAGTTATCAAATGTTATCTTTGACTTTTTGACCTTGAGTGATGACCACCTTCATATGATAAAAGGACTTAGTGTTATGACACAACAGGGTAAATATGAACCAAAGCTGTTGAGGGGTCCTCAAAAATTGTGAATGCAAAATGATGGGAAAGACATGGTCAATACCATGTGCCCCCTATAAAACACTTACAACAAACAAGGAGAATTTGTATCAACATTTACCTGTCTGTCTGACTGGAGAAGAGCAGACAAGGGAGAGTCAGACCAACAAACCTGTCCATTTCACTGACCATACACCCATGGAGGCCATTAGCAAAGGACTTAACTTCCACTTGATGAGAGAGAAGGGATCTTTGAATGTACTGCTGAATCTGTCAGAGAAAGTTTATACACTATTGAAAACAGATATTTCAGAGCCAACTTACACATAATGATCTAAACCAACACCAGACAGACATATTCTGATGATATCTATGAAATCAGTATAATTGTTTTTCTCAATATTTTACATTCGCAAAGAAAAATCAACATTTAATTTATCAATGTAATTACTGTTTATATGGTTTTTTCTTAAGAGGTTTGATTAAAATCTTAATATTGTATTTTCATTAGGCAAACTTTACATATTCAGTGTTAGAGTTGTTTCCTCCTACTTCTCCATGATTACTAACATGTTTTTCACTGAAATATGAACAAATACTATCAAGATTTGTTTTACTAATATTTTCAGGGTTTTATATCACATCATGTAATTACTGTGTTTTTTAAAGAGTATCTTACAATTCCCTAAGCCTTCCTAAGGTTCAATAACCAGTTCTATATATAAGTCACTGTTTCTAATCTACTTGTCCTGTATTTTGTTTCCAATAAATCCACAGCACAAATTATGTTTTCTTCCGGTAGACTTACCTCCCTTTGTTGTTCATCAAGTCTTGATATTGCATTAGCGTTTTGCTTAATGAGGACACGAATTAAGTTCTGTTTTTTGTCCTGTATAAAAAAAGATGGAATTCTTAAATAACATCTAATGAGGGTAACTGCAATTAAATTAAGATATCTCAATGTTCTTTCTAAAGATGAACTAAATTGTTTATTTTCTCTTTACATTTCAAATTGTCTTCAAGACTTGAAATCTGTGGTGAAATTTTTACTTTATTGTTATAAAATCAACCATTTCGTTTGACAAAATTGCTTTGTAAATATCAAGAAATAATGCTGTATTTCATAAACCACTAACCTCCAATAAAGTAAATACATCAAGATACTTACAGCAATCTGTCTAAAATCCTGTATTTTCTGATACTTAGCCAGCAGCATGTCCTTGTCTCGTAGTGATTTAACAATTCTCTCCTTCAGTAAGTCGGCCTCATCTATACAACAGGTCAGGGCAGCTCGCTTGCCTGCTAACTCTAACTCATAATCCACCAACTCCCTAAATCGGCAAACAATAGAATATATATATATATATACAAAAATACTATTTGTTTTGGAGCCACATGTTCAGTAATGATTGATTATAAAGAGTAATTACTGTTTCTCACTGACATTTATTACTAATGATAAGTTAGAACTTAATCCAGTAAAGTGTCTATTTTCACAATACAAGGATTTCAATGTTGATATGTGGATCAACAACTAAGAAGGTTACATATGTGACTTATTGTAGATGACACTGGTAACTATCATAAAACATATAATCACTATGGTAAGGGCAAAAGGAATCGCACATTTTTATAGAGATTAATTTGACAGACATCTGTTTGAATGTACAGCCTTTCATCTTTAACCTTCTAAAAACAAAGCATTTGGTCCAATAGGTTTACATGTCTAGAACCAAAGAAATGGCTTGAAACAGAGTACCTTCAATTTCCATTCCAAGTGTTTTCACTATGGAAAGAACTACAGGAATTTTATAATTCCCCATAACAACATGTTGACGTAAATGAGAGCACACTTGAAAATTAACATTTCATTAATCAATACAAACTTGGTCAAGTTCATCAATTTCACTACTGCCACATGACATTGAAAAAAACTCCCACACTATGTATATCTTCTGATGGTATAGCTACCTCGCCTTCTTCAGACTTTCAGCTTGTTTGAATGTTTTCTTCAGTTGATCATCAATCTTCTGTTTCACATTATGTAGCTGGTCATCTAACTCCCATGTCTCATTCTTGTGTTTCTCTGTCTCTATAAATCTTTGGATTTGTTTCAGCTGGCTTTCCTTTAAAAAGCATACAAAGAAACTATTACACAATTGTGCCTACATCCTTGAACCTTCAGAGCTTCAGAAGTTTAACTCAAATGAAAAAAAAAAAAAAAACAGAAAACTTGAAAAATGTCGTAAGACATGGAGGCTTCTTTTCAAATGCATGGAAGTATTGCTGCTGGATGACTTTACAGAAGATGTCATGTGACCTTTGACCCTTTACTTTTGACTCCCTTAATATGAATAGGTATTCAAAAGTAGATTTTGATTGGATAAATATGAAACAAAACTGTTGAGAGGTTCTGAAGATATGACATTGAATTTAATAGAAAAAAAACACAGTTTCACTGTAATTCCATTATACTAATTATACTTAAAGATTATAAAAATCAATCATGAATATCAAATTAAAGGTCCAAAGTCAACCATTCATTCAGTAAGATAACAGTAACTTCCACACCTTCACTATTACTGTACTACAAAAACTACTTACCTCTAATAACTGGTGAACACTTTGTAATAGAGATGGTGGTGAGGAAAGGTTGGTCATTTCACCTGGCTTCTCATACTTAAAACTGAAAATTGTTCCAATGGTAATATTTTGCAGTTTTTTTTTTACTTAAGAAAAATTGCTATAACATCACATGCTATGCTATCTTGAAGTTCTTAACTTAAAACCAAAACTGTAAACTCAAAACTCCAAGTTATCATTTCAGATACAGTTTGTTAGTTGGTTCAGCGATGAAAATATATTTAATGTACAAAATTACAAGACATAAACTAATAACTTTTAGTTAGCATTCCTATAAATATTGACAAAGAAGTTAGGAGAAAACAATAACATTCATGGACAACATGTACTATTTGTCATTTTAAAACTTTCGAAAACTCACCGTAGACGCTCTGCATCCCTGCGGAGGTCAATGGAACTTGTCTTGTCACGGAGAGAGAGACTTGATTCCTGTGTATTTACCAGTAAAGCGGAGTACGTTTGCTGCACTGAAAACTCACGTAGCACATTCTCCACTTCACTCCATAACAATTCTTTCTTGCGTTGACTGAAATTAAGCCAGTCTTTTAAACATATGCATAAAGTATAAAAACAGCAACACAAATAGCAAATATATTTCAGAAAGCTAATAGTTGCCATGGATATATCAATGAATACTGATACTGAAACTGGTTCACTAGTTGTCTGCCAGCTGAAAATCATTCTAATGCTTGATAGTAGCAAACATACATGTGAAATGATATCTTTCGAATATATCACTTTCCCACGTACACACAAGAAAGAGATCTGAAAATAAAGTATTGCAACACATTGATAAATCTATGTATCACAAAACTGATAATTTTTCCATTTGATGCAACACTGTATTTCACCAATCACAGTTTCAAGTCATGATATTTTTTTCTCTCAAATCTAACAGACAGCAAAATGTATGCAACATACATGAGCTTTTCTTATTCAGTATTCATGTCAAAAAGACTTTTTCAGAGAAGGACAGATTGACTTGACTTTGTGTATCTGTGGTATATTGGAAATGAACAGAATCAACCTAAAATTTAAATATCGGTCTACTTACATGGCAGTTATTTCTGTACCAAAAGAACCCTGCAGAAGTGTATACAGGAAGTGTCCTACAGAGTCACATGTTTCCCGCACCTTTTTCTTTAAAACAGTCACATTTCATCATTTTAACAGGAATGTTTCTAAATGAATACTTCTTAATCATATATTGTTTACTTTGAAAACTAATGTGTGTTGATGAATAATACAAAATATCTGGAATGAAATCGAAAAACTGTCTGCTCTTTATTACACATCTGGTGAAGCTAGATATCGGCTCTGCACATTATAACAGATATTGAGCACACCATTTGACATAAGAGACTATTACAAATTAATCAGGACATGCAAAATTAAACATGAATAAGAATGTCTGATATATATGGAAATCGTAATTTTAAACTACTATCCAAGACATCATACCATAAAAAATATAACATCAAAGCTCATCAAACTATTTTCTTCTTTTCTTCAAACATTTGTGTATATCTAGAGCACAATAACACCAATGAAAGTATTGGAACAATGAATGTAGTTTCAGTGGGTAGAATTCATTAAGCAGCATGGAATAGACTGTTTACAAAATTTCAATTCTGACATGTCTTTTCACTAGCATCTTTTGCCAAGTTAAAAGATCTTTCTATCAAGTTTTGGTTTTAAATGTTGGCAAATACTTTAATTTTAATTTGACATGTTTTTGCCATTTTTGTTCGATTTAATACTTGCGGTTTTAATAAAATATGCCCCTTTAACCCACACTGTTGGGTTGATTCAATTCCTGAAACACTTAATTAATACCAGTAATTAACAGGAACACATAGTATTGAGTTGTCGACTTTGCTTACACTGCATCTTGTCTCCAATCCTGATGAATTGCTGTAGTGGTCATCATCAGTAGAACTATGTTTGCGACTGTAGTATTCATCAGACTCTGTTGCTTTTCTGTCAAAGAAAAAAATTTTCAAATAATTAAGAAAAAAATTAAATAAAAATTTTTAAAAAAAATCTCAAATAATAATAAAATTTCTCTAGGATTAGCACAAATTCCTTAAAAAGTGTCTTTCAGTCAAGTCTGCTTTTAGGGACACACAACTTCAATGTTTTCAGCATGTTTAAATGTCCATTTTGTTTTGAGAATGTAATTAACACTGTATAACTGTACTACAGTTTTAATATTTTGTATTTATTCTTACCAGAGCTAGATTACATGGATTATACTTCACCCCACTGACTCCTCTTGAGTATCTTGCAGTTCACAGAATAACGTAGTTGTGTTTATACAGGCATAATATAATATAATTTCATTGATTATATTAAGATTGGAAACCTCATAAGAATGACCATGATCCTACTATACAGAATACTATTATGGGACACTTCCAGTAGGGACTCAATCAACTGGAACTGATTTATTAATATGGTTTCATTGTACAAGAAGTAATTTTTTTTTACTTTGCTCTGTTGGTGATATGGTTTATGCGACTGTTGATTCTGAGACAGTACTCCTCATACATATGAATTGTGGTTTGCCCTTGCTGGTTGAAAGCGTGGAGCAGGGCGGACTTTCTCCGAAGGTCTGTTAAAGCTGAACATGCCAGAGCATAGGTCCTCTCTTTAATAGAAAGATAATCATATCATACAAAGACAAACCTTAATTACTGACAGATTACGAACACAAACATACCACCATACATATATATATATATAAATATATACCTACAATGTAGACATTTTAAATGGACAGGTAAATATATTCTGTAAATAATCTTTAAAAAGGGTTTCTTTATTTGGGAGCTGTAACCTCCAATACTGATGAATGATTTAGTTGTACCATACTATTTGCAGTAATCACCAATGTTGGTTGTAAGTTGTTTTTCTGAGAACATGTACTAATAATTAAAAACAGATTTATACTTCAAGTACCCATTAGTGTAAATCTGACACTACAGTTCTAGTTCACAGATTAACTAATAGGCATATAGTGTATGATTGCACTTTGATTTAACCCTTTCGGCACCAAATATCTCTCACAATGTACAGCTCAGCGCCAAATATCTCTCACAATGTACAGCTCAGCGCCAAATATCTCTTGCAATGTACAGCTCAGTGCCAAATATTTTCCGGAAAATATCCGAAAACAATGGCAGCATTACTAAAACAAGCATATCTTGGCTAATAATAAAGATATAAAAATTGTCGACTTTAGTCGCCTATGGCGGCCTGTCTGCATGTTGACTTTAGTCGCCTACGGCGCCAAAAGGATTAAGATAAGATATCCACAAAGTAATATGTTACAAATGCATGGACAGGTATATGGTATAAAAATACTATTTACTGTCAATGTAGTACTGACAACTTTAAAGTTTCTGGTTGTAATTGGAAAGAAATTAATTAAATAATAAAAGAAAAAGGATGAATATGTGCCAAAACACTTACGTGTATCTACAAGTTCTTGTTGTTGTCGTTTAAAGTCATTTTCCAAGTGACTAAGATCTGTGATGATGTTAGTTACTTTCCCTGCTAGCCGAACTCTTCTATCTAACAAGTTCTGTCTCTCACTGTCATATTTCTCATCTGATTTGAAATTAACCTTGTAGGTCCTTTTTTTCCTCCCTTTTCTTTGTTTCAGTAAAGGAATTCAATTCAACTATAAATCTATTTCATCTTTACTTTTCACAGGATAACTTTCCTAAACACAATATGAACAACTTTAAAGTTATTATGATACATGTTCCTCTTACTTCATACTGTTACATGGAATTCAAGGAATTTAAAACATGTAGAATAATCATCCTGATACTCCAGGGGTTACAATCACTTTAGCTCTCTGTACCCCTGGAACATGTCATGCCAAATTGAAGGTTCCATGTGCAACACCTTGTGGACAAGAGGAAAAGACTAGTTTGATCCTTTGATGCACATCAAACGAACCTCAAAGTCACATAACAGTATACTGTAATGGCTAGGAAAATGAGTGTTGCTCCTTTGTAATCTTCAAAAGGAGCATATCAGACTGTAAATCTGGAAACAATGAAATTACTTCACTTGTGCCTTCAATTTTTCTATGACATGTTCCTGGGTTACAGAGAGTGAAAGTGATCGTAACCCCTAGAGTATGAATGATATTACATCTAGAGATCAAGGATACAAAGTTAAATTGCCTTGCACTTCTTTAACAGTTCTGAAACAAAGCAATGGAAATGATGAAAGTCATACTGATTACTGGTTTATGATTACAATTACATATTATCCAAAATAATATTAGAGAGAACCAACACTCTTTAGGTCGTTGAAAGAGATAATGTTCCTGGATGGATACCCAATGGTATTCACTAGAGATCCTGTGATGTGGGTAACATAATGTGAAAATAAAGGATTCTCAACATCCAAGAACGGCTGTTTATCTTTATTATTGGCACATTGTCGACATGTTTCGACCGCTAGCCAATAATAAAGATAAACATATTATTATACATATTATGTACAAACACAAATAGTCACTACAAACAGTGTATGTCTGTATTTATAAGTATAGTGTAGAAAAAACATAGACCTGATCTACAAAATATATCAAAACATTTTCCTTACTGAGATTCACTGTAGGTAGGACCTACAAGCGATCCTGCCAACCATTGTACGATCTTCATTGGTTATATAGAAGTTATATAGAAGTTGGATATTTGTCTTTCTTTCCTCTTCTTCCCTTTTGTCAGCCTTTAGTAAGCGCTATTATGTACTTCGAGAAATAACAATGACATACTATAAATTGTAAAATTCATGAAGGCTACTCATCAACCCTTTTGTTTTGTGTATCAGTCTCAAAATAACCAATACACAACTAGAAACCACCGGGAATCTACAGACAAAATCTAAAAACGATTCATCCAGCAGTTCTAAGTAAACACTTATACCGTGAATCGGTTACAAACGGACAAACAAGGAGCCGTTTAAATAGCCAACCATCAGATGGTGTGGGCTGATGAATATTGCATAAATCCTGTTTCAGGCATACTTTGTACCTTGATTATGAAGTTACTCTAGGAATTATGTTAAGGATCACATTTTCATCCAATCAGCCATGCTATAAAGGTCACTTTATATTTTGATAATAACTTTATGTAAATAATCTACTGATTACAATTATTAAAAAATTAAAGTTCAATTAGAATGCATACCTCTGTATCAATATCTGTTGTTATCGAAAGATTGCAGAATTTAGTGATAAAAGTCTATGCAATAAATTTCAAGGTTACTTGAGAAAATAATTCCAATAAATTTCTGGAGAATGACGTCCAACTTTCATACTTACTGTGCACTATAAACATGAGATGTAACAAACTTCCATATGTCTTTCATTTGTCCACGGCAAATGCTGAAATGAAATAAATTTGTATCCATATAAATCAAACAGATATAATTTACTTATTTTTATCACAAAATTTCTATTTGATTATTTCTAAAATGAAACCTGCTTAAAAGTATTGTTACTTTCAGTTGAAAAAAGAAATATTTACTCCATGCAAAGACCAATAAGGCAAAGTTATTCTAAGTCATGCAATCTGCAATAACAGCATAAAATTATTGAACTGTCACCTGTCATTTTAAACGTTTATAAATGGCTGTACAATTTCTTTTTCATCCTTCGCCCTGAACACACATACTGTATTCATAATTAATAAGATTCATTAGCTAAGTAAGGCAGCGTTTTGCTGAACGTGTAACAAAATCTTACCTTACATGATAACTTTAATTAGATCTTACCCTTTGAAATCATCTGCAGAAGGCTGTCGGACACCTACACCCTGTGGCCGGAAACGCATCTCTTTCGTGGCCCACTTATGTAACACCACAGCCAAATCACCGTCATCTCTTCGACTTGAGGTCATACTGCTAAGTTCCTTCCTTTTTAATATAAGACAATTCTTTTTAATTATATTATGTATATCTTCCTTCATGGGGTCTTTTTCTCAAACAGCAAAAGATACCTAAATTATATACAAAATGGACTGAAATAAATAAATAAATAATGAAATGAATGAAAAATTATCAACATCTTTTAGTTTAGATCTGTCCTAAACTACCTCAACAAGGTACCATTGATGAAGCTATATATAGGACCCTGCTGGCTGTGAGGCCACAATTTCAATCATTGTATAAGCAAGATTGAGAACTGCCATGGTATGCAATGTCAGATTGCAAATGAATACCAGTATTTTCTAGTTTTGAGGAATTAGATAATGCTGAAAATTACATTGTGTAGACTGTATATCCAATCATTTGCCATAATTTTTAGACAGTGAATTTAATTGAAACTAAACAGGTGACTAATCGGAAACAAAGGCTGGTAACATTAAACACAGTTTCTAAGCACTGATGATTTTTGAATTACCAAGTACTGTGAAAAATTAAACAGAGTAACTCTCTATGTTGCTGATCTAAAAAAATGTTTTCTTTATTTTATATGAAAAACAGTAAGCAATCATTTTATTCATTTTTCAATATACACCTTATAATGTAACACCTTGATTCATTAAAGAAATCATCTAAATCTTCTTCCTTGGTCTACTTAGGGGTGAAAATTATGTCCAGATATATAACACCAAACACACTTTGTAAAACTTGAAAAGCTCACCCTCTACAACAAATTTAAATTGATTTGTGTTTACCTCCTAAATAATCTGGATTGTATAAGAGTACAAAAAATAACAAAATGATCTCTTTCCCATACATCTAATAGTAATTAATGAAACTTTTCCAGAGGACTTGGGTCTTAAATACTACATACTTATTGTGGAGATAAAACTACAGGGGTTTCTGCTCGTTATGAGTAGAGGTTATTGTACTGGTGTATTACTATAAATCCCTATTTGTTAAGAAAGGGGTGGGGTGGGCTTTCGTTAACTTGGATGTTTTTAAGCAATTCCTTGGTGTTGTATAAGCTAAAGGTTAATTTGATTTGCTAAAGACCTAGGGAAAATATAAGTATCTATTTACAAACACTAGCTATAGAACAACATATATTTCAACAGAATTTTATATTTCACATAAGTAGCTAAAAAGCTTGCATATCGAACATGCGGTGGAAGCTTCCTGTATATTTCTACAGAGCTGTCTTGATAGTGTTGAACTTGTGATGTCACAGATTTGAGCCACATAGAGGCGATCACCACCAAGTCTAAGATTTGCATAACAGATTAATCCCAATATCTGGGAAACTGAATTAACAAAGATATACGCACTTTCTTGACCTTTTATTGTGATATGATGTATTTTATATCTAGATATAGCAAAGCCTTAAGGGTATACTTTAAAGTAAAAAAATTAAAATATCTTTAACTTATTTATTGTTCTTAAACTCAAGATCTGATGTCTCGGACTGTCAGACTCGTCATGCAATATATACCTTTGCAGGTTCTTGTTATGATTGTTAACGTGTAATATTGGATATTTCATATTCATGTTATTGTAGAACCTAGAAAATCGGATAATTAACGTTTAACAAATCACGATATACATTCAACCACACATGTATATAAATCATAGGTCTTACAGATAGACATTTTCTGTTTGAATAACAACTTATTGTCTGTGGCATATTATCAAATAACGAGTAATTAAAGTAGAGACTGACGCGACGGCTGACCCATGTACTACTAAACTGTTGAATGTTGTTGGCAAGCCGTGACACATTCGGCAGCAGTGATTTTATTTTACTTGATGAGCAGTCACATTTATTCAACTGCAATAGCTGAATACAAATCATGACAAATTAGGATGTTTGTTTTTTGAACGACAAAAGATATTAAACAACAGCAGATATATACTTAGATTGTACAAACTTTACCCAGTGACAGTTCAGCCTTTAAGTTAAAATTTCCGCCATCTGCATACCGGAAGTTGACCAATAATTTCTAATAGCTAAAATGATACTGCTGTGTCGGGCGTGCTAAATACGGAAAATTCTATTGTTTTAATGCATTATTTCTATTTCTTTAAAAGCATCACCTATGCATATAGTTAAATCGAAAAGTCGTATGGTGAAATCACAGCTAATATGCTTGTTAGAACTTGTTCCAGAAGAAGATGAGCCAGTTCGGGTACTTTGAAATCTTACCTTATATTAGGCCGATCATATGCAGATTTTGACGACATATCGCGTCGCGCATTCGCGGATTTCTCGCTCCAGTTGAACGATTTTTATATAGATTATATAGAGGCATTTCAGAAAAATATTGATGTATCGTTTTGTAGATAAAAATTCCGAAATGTATGCCTCTGATTAGTAAATTATTCATGTATGAGTTAATGTTTCAGTTACAGGAATTGGGTGTAGTGACTTTTCAATGGATTAGTTATGTAAAACAAATACTGGTTAAATGATATTTGGCCCTATCAGAATGTAACAGTGATGAATAAAAATTGCTTGAAGCATTTAGTACAATAGAGGCTATTTTATACAAAAATGGTATGGTGATATTGAAAATGAGTATCCGTTGTCAAGTGTACTCTATTTTCAAAGTTAACTTTGAAATTGAAAAGTATCTTTTGAAACTTAACCATAAAAACAAAAATATTATGTGTAGATTTCGCTCGTCCAATATTCACTTATCAGTAGAAACAGGTAGATGGACAGGATTTCCGCGAGAGGATAGCTTTACAATTTATGTACTGAGGAAGTAGGTGACTATTTCCATTATCTATTTAAATGTAATAATCCAATTATTTGTCAATTACGACGTAAATTCATTCCGTAATACTATACTTTAAATACCCAAATTTACACATAATGAATGGTATGTTTGCCTTATGTAATGTTAAATTACTCAACAAAATATCTAAGTGTAACCCTTTGTAATGCAGGGCCATTTAACAGAAGGCGAAGACTTCGGAGATTCTTGTTCCGCACATTATTTCTGGTAACACAGGAGCCTACAATGCACATTACATGCATTACAGTTAAATATAACATAAACAGATAATTATAATTAACCTACAACGCAATATTACATATTGGACCAATACTCACCAGGGGAGAATGTGCAAGTAACCCGGTGCTGGCCAGGATAGAGAATTACGTACACCTGGTTACAATAGTAAACAGAAAATATTCGTCACAAATTTAATTCTATTGGCAGGCTAGTATTGCATTTAATACATTGTACATAATTACTATTGGACTTGAAAAAAAACCACGGACTTCTTGCTTGAAAATTAAGAGCATGGATTCATGTTGCAACTACCAAGCTGATGGATTACATAATTAATTGACTTATTGACTGCTATTTATAAATGTAAGCCAAAAATCTTAATGAGAAATAAAATGTACTAGTTCAATGAATTCGAGATTTGCTCTGTACTATGTATTTGTATTGGATTGAAGCATTGCCACAGTAGAGAAAAATGTCTTTTTAAAAGTACCGGTTAGGGCCAATTAGAGAACTTCATAATTTCGCTCCCCAACGCTATGTCGACAGAGCGAGGAAGCGAGAACGCATTGGTTTCCGTGTTACCATATCGTCGTGAACTCACTCGCGAGATTGCTGGAAGTTTTTTTTTATTTTGCTCTAACCGTCCAAACATATGGATGGACGTTTAAGACTTTTTGATTAATAGTTTGACTGATAGATGCAAGATGGACATTCACAAAGTAGTCTACATCTACGATCGGTCAAGAATACCGGGTTTCTTTCTTGGTGATAGGCACCATTACCATACTGTAAATCATCTACGATTCGCGGATATTTATTTTCGCGTGTTGAAATTTAATTATTCTCTATGGCATCGACAACAAATATTGATGTCACATAAAGATATTCATAAATAATGAAACGGATAAACATTGAGGGAACCGGAGACTTAGTTCCAAAATCACAAATAAAAAGAGGGCCTGTGAAATTTGGTGCAGTAAATTTAGTAATTAATGAGCGACATTTGAAACGGATTTTGCCGAATGGACTAAATTTCATGCATACACCGATATATTCTTTGAAAGGAAACCAACTTCCAAACACTATCGCCGAAGATCGTGTTACACAGTATAGAATACGGACAATGTAGATTTGATGTAGATTTGCACTGTTCGAAAAAATGTCACGATGATGATGATGATGATGATGGTTTTGAGTTGACGTGGGCTTATTGCTATGATGCTCACGTGTTGCTTTGAAAACAATAAATTCCACTATAACTCCAGTTTTATATAGAAAAAGAAAACGCTCTTAATCTGTAGGGCCATGGTATCATCAAGAGATATCTGCCGTTTCGTGAACATTTATTGAACAAATAATCGCATGACGTCACGATAGATCATGTAAAAGCCAATTGTGACGTCACATTTTAGTTGCTAAGCTGCTTAGCAATCAGTGAAGGCGGAGATGATGAGTCTCTTCCCAGGATTTCGCTTTATGTTGTAAAATCTCGGCTTACCATAATGGATATCGGGTCATTCCTGCTATTTGTGGTAATGTTGAGCGTAATGCAACAAGGTCCGGCTGTATACAGCGACCTTGTTTGGTAAGTTGTCTTTATAAAGTCGCTACCATGACTGTTTTGACGGAATGCACGATGTCGTAATTGAAAACTCATACTTTTGTGAACTTACTTGAAATAATGCTACATCTGTTTAAAGAAATATTACATCTTTAGATTTCATTCTCTTTCCTTCAGCGTGGAGCCCGAACCAGGATATGTCCAAAGATTTTACCACTATTTCTCCGCATCGGAATTCGAGAAAGCTTGTCCAACAACTGCCGATATTACACTGGTAATATTCTTATTTTTTGACACATTCATTCAATCTAATCGTATCCAATTTTCGAACATCAACTGTTTTTCTCAAGTTCAAAATCGTTTTCATGGTCAAAATGTAATGCATTTTTCATTATTTCAGCAAATTGGAAACGAGATCATGTGTACTCTCTTCTGTACTCTTGTAAGCCTACTGTTAAGGAACGCTCCAGCTATCGGGAAGTGTATCAGAAAGGGATACTCAACCGTAATGTCGATGATCCATGAATGGAGGACGCGTAAGTAATACTGTCTGATGATTTACGTCCTTCTTTTTGTTGTTTTAACTCAACATTTCGTTTTCTCCATCATAAAATATAATTATAAAGTACATTGTTTGTAATTAACAGTAAAGAAATCATTTGTACTTATATAGGTCCGTCACGTTGTCCTCACTGCGGAACTGTCCCATGTCAGGCTAAAAGAAGGTCCTTGTGGAAGCCCTCTGGATCTCGGAAGAGGGATAAAGCCAATTTCGCCGAGCGGGCAAAAGCAATGGAATTGTTCAACTATGGACTTGAATTATCCGTGGTGTTGACTAAGGAGCTTCCCAGAGATGACCTTTACTGGCAGAGGAAATTCTGTCACCAGTTTGAAGAGAAGCACATGGTGCTGTTTCCACTTTGTATCCAGCGCCAGATCAACTATTGGTACCCAGTTCCCCGCTAGGTAGGTACTCTGTTTCCGCTCATTCCCTCTTCCGACATCCTCATTATTTGATTTGGTTGTTCAAGATTGTCTATCGTCAGTACCGACGTCATTCATGGAACATCATAATGTCATCCGAATGTATTTAAGGCGAGACACGAACAGTCAATATTGACAGTAGTTGAATGACGTTCATATCTCCATAACTACAATTAAACCTGATAGTGTTTGTATACCGGTAAGATCTTGCAGCGAAAACGTACCTACAAATATAATCTATGATTGTGAACAAAGAAATACAACACGTGAAGTTCTAAAAACGTATATTTATTATGAAGAAGTCACAGTAAAGTCAACCGCCTTTCTTCGCGGAATTACATTTTTGAAATTGAAAATGACAAGATCATTTGGCTAGAATTGATTTCATTGTGTCGTCCGATCAATCTAAAATTAAGCTAGCACTCATGACAATGCAGAAAATGCCTTCAGTAAGATTGTATTCCACAAGGATTTGTTTCTGTTACAGATTCATTTCCTGTTCTCTGAGAAGAATGTTGAGGATAGTCGAATGATGGAAGAGGAACATATTGGATTGACGTCATCATTTTATGTTATAATCCGTGTTGTGTGCCTTGGATTTTATTTATTTCTTATTTTGTTATGGCCAGATACAATCGAAATATATTGATCATTGAGATCTCTTTTGTGTCAGAATATATATCAGTGTTTTTGTTTGTATTGTTTTATGTACTTAGTTTATGTACATTGGATGACCGTTCTATCCACGGTATGATGATATTTCAGAGATTTCGCCCCAATAAAAAAGATAATTCTTTCTATAATCAAAGTTGTTTTTTTATCGACTGTATTTACATTGAACAATGTTCGGTTCCGATTTCTATAACTTGTGCCTGTTGTATCGATACTTTTGAGCAATTTTATACTCGCAGTCTTCCAGGTTTTGTTAAAATTATTTTATTGTTCGACGTTATAGAATAATGCAAAGAGAAATTCCTGTTTGAACAAATTATTTAGTAAGTTATTTAAGTCAATAATCAGCCACATATGTAAAAACAATAACATCCCTCAGATATTACAGATGAATTCGAATGGTATTTGGTAACTAAATCAAGTAAGCTATACACATGATACTTCCAGAGAAGAGTCAGAAATTGAAATTGCAACAAAGCAATGTTGATTTCTTGGTAAAAGGCTCCATCGCTACTTCTCACTCCGTATACATTTAAATACATATGTATGATGGACATTGGAACACAATTGACGAATGAAGACAATTCCTGACTCATTCCATGTCCGGGACTCAAAGTCAAGATCTACGGCACCGCGTAGTAATCGAGGAATACCTGTCCTTTTTTTGCGTCAAATAATAGAGATGACTCTAGGGTTCATCATAAGAAGGAAGACGGTTATCAGAGGTGAAATAGTGACCACAGTAATGCGAGATATAGTCGTAGTTCAGTTTTTGGCAGAGTATACGGCCCCAAGTTCATTTGGTTCGATCAGGGTACCTAAGTTCCTGACATAGAACATAGTACTGCGCATCAAATCAAGGACCCGAATTACTGTTGTTTTTTGACACAAAAAATCAGTGATTGGTCAAGAGGTCTCCTATAGTTTCCGACAAAATGGAATGTTTAATCTGAAGCTGGCGAATCCCTGTGTGACATTTTCATGTGTGACCGTTTTCATTTGTGACTTTGGAAGTATAGAGCATACGCAAGCACCAAATAATGGCAGAATTTGATACATGGACTGAACATGATTGACTTTGATAGAACAAAGTAATTTGAGAAAGAGTATTTGTGAAAACATACACAAATCCTCACATCGAACAGGAAAAACGTATATAAAAAGGGAACATTTCGATTTGTTCAAAACATTGAAAACCAGTCTTAACTGCAATGGATCTAAGTTTGATCGATTGCATGGAACTATCAATGGAGTTGGCAAAAGAAAGATTTACACGAAGACTCCTGAGAATAAGGCTAGATGTTCCAGCATAGCAAGCGTCTTCTTTTTCACCGACGACATCCGCTATGTAGATCAATCCAAGTAAGTAATTTCATGTTCTCAAATGAGAACAATTTGTCAATAAAAATGTTCCTCCGAGCATTTTTATGCCAACTTAAACCATAGCGGTCCCTCAACTGAACTGACTAAATTTGTTTGAACTGAACTTGGTATCATAATTCACTTAGGAACAGACACAATACGGAAATATTGTTTATAGACGGACGGACGGACTGACTGACGAAAGGACGACAGGACGCTGTTCTGGTCCTTATATCAGTTAATTGACAAAATTCCCTTTCTCTAAAAGTGGAACAGATTTGTGCTGACGTAGTGTTGGGCCAAAGGTTGTATCGACATATTGCATTCAGTCTTAAAAAAGGTTAGAAATGTTACCTCAGTATTAACAGGAATAATGGTTATTGCTGAACCGTATGTATATTAATTCGGAGATCACAATAATATTCAGAGGTTCAAAGGATACATGTAACATTCGTAGCGTCAACTGTAATGTTTTTATTTGTTTTATCCAAGAGACAATAGCATGACATCACAGTTGGGCATGGAGAAGCCAGTTGTGACGTCATATTTTAGTTGCTAAGCTCTTTAGCAATCAGTGAAGGCGGAGATGATGAGTCTCTCCCCAGGATTTCGCTTTATGTTGTAAAATCTCGGCTTACCACAATGGATATCAGGTCATTCCTGCTATTTGTGGTAATGTTGAGCGTAATGCAACAGGGTCCGGCGATATACAGCGACCTTGTTTGGTAAGTTGTCTTTATAAAGTCGCTTCCATGAATGTTTTGATGGAATACACGTAAATGAAAACTCATACTTTTAAGAGCTTTCATGAAATAATGCTACATCTATTTAAAGAAATATTACATTTTTAGATTCCATTCTCTTTCCTTCAGCGTGGAGCCCGAACCAGGATATGTCCAAAGATTTTACCACTATTTCTCCGCATCGGAATTCGAGAAAGCTTGTCCAACAACTGCCGATATTACACTGGTAATATTCTTATTCTCTGACACACTCATTCAATCTATTCGCATCCAATTTTCGAACATCAACTGTTTTTCTCAAGTTCAAAATAGTTTTCACGGTCAAAATGTAATGCATTTTTCATTATTTCAGCAAATTGGAAACGAGATCATGTGTAGTCTCTTCTGTACTCTTGTAAGCCTACTGTTAAGGAACGCTCCAGCTATCGGGAAGTGTATCAAAAAGGGATACTCAACCGTGATGTCGATGATCCATGAATGGAGGACGTGTAAGTAATATTGTCTGATGATTTACGTCCCTCTTTCTGTTGTTTTAACTTAACATATCGTTTTCTCCATCATAAAATATAATTCTAAATTACATTGTTTGTAGTTAACAATAAAGAAATCCTTTGTACTTATATAGGTCCGTCACGTTGTCCTCACTGCGGAACTGTCCCATGTCAGGCTAAAAGAAGGTCCTTGTGGAAGCCCTCTGGATGTCGGAAGAGGGATAAAGCCAATTTCGCCGAGCGGGCAAAAGCAATGGAATTGTTCAACTATGGACTTGAATTATCCGTGGTGTTGACTAAGGAGCTTCCCAGAAATGACCTTTACTGGCAGAGGAAATTCTGTCACCAGTTTGAAGAGAAGCACATGGTGCTGTTTCCACTTTGTATCCAGCGCCAGATCAACTATTGGTACCCAGTTCCCCGATAGGTAGGCAGAGTACACTTTAGATGGAGGTAGTATAGATAGAAGTGAACATATGTCCTTCTTGTTTTCTCTTGCTGACCTCGACCTTCTTCACCTATAAAAATGTGCTTTGGTATTTGCTATGTATTGATAATATCGTAAGAGAAGGTGCCAATTGTCAGTACCGAAATAATATCTTAAGCATCATAACGTTATCTAAATGTTTGCATCATGTGGTTTCTCTCACTTTATTTGAGGCAGGACGAAAAGAGTGAAAACGACACTGATTCAAATACATTTATCCTGAGTGTTGCTATATATGGTGGCGATAGATAGAGATTACAAGGTCAGTGTCGTAAAATATCAGCTGTATTTTGGCGAGGGTGAAGAAGAATAAGAAGAAAAAAAAATAAAATTGGCGAGCCTCTTGTGAACCACTTTTGTCTTTCTGTTCCGAGCCAAAATACAACGTTTATTTCAAGACACCGACAATGCATTCTATTTATTCTGTAACTTTTATTGAATATCAGACAATCAAAACTTAAACAGTTTTGTTGTTCAGTCTTTGTTTACTTGTCCTTGACGTTACGCTGAATTTTGCCTGATGATGTACGGCAAAATAATTGCTCCAAGCAGAGTTGTACTTCCAAACTTCAACGGAAATGACAGCGATTTTAAGAATTTTCGTAAATAAACGTATTTATTACAACATATAAAATCACATTTACTTAGTTAATTCAGAGCGTAATTATGTCGAATTACCGTACGTGTTAACATACAGGTTTTATCGCCACTGCCGAATACAGTAAAATATAAATATATGTGGCAGGGGTATTTCTATAACGATTGCAGGATAAATATAGGTACATTGGTTTTGGAAATCTGAACATTTGTCAGTACTCATGGATAAAATGATTGAATACATCCAACTCACATTTTTTGTGAAGAAGAGACACTATAGAGTAAGTCTATTGTTGTTTAGCTTTGCTTGTACTGAAAATGACATTAGTCATTGACGTATTCACTGTTTAAAGTAGGCTAATACGTATTATAGGTAGTGTTGCTAATATTTCAGATTCCGTTCCTGTGCAACGAGAAAATTGTCGAAAATAGCCCAATGATCGAAAAGGATGGTTGGATCGACGTCATCAGTTGATGTGATGTTCCGTTCGGCGTGCCTTGGATGTTTTTATTTGTGTTTTTTATGCGGTCAGATGTAACCGGGACAATTTTAATCATTGATGTTCTAATCGTTTTTTCACCTTCATTTTGATCTACATTTGTCTGCTCTTTGTTGCTGAAAGTTTAAAAAAATCCTCCTACAATATTAAAAGTTTATTGTAGTCAGTGGTCAGTTTAAATCTTTCAGTGAACTCCCCTCTCTGTGGTCCTATGTAGTTTGTACACAATGGTCAGTTTAAATATTTCAGTGAACAACTCTCTGTGGTCCTATGTAGAATGTACACAGTGGTCAGTTAAAATCTTTCAGTGAACACCACACTAATAAATAAATATGGAACTGTCACACCAAGTTCTATACAGAGGAACGTTTTATCTTTAGTTGTCATTTTTAAAAGATTTTCTTTCCGATATTTAAAAGCATCAATAACGGTTACATGACAATGTTTATTGGTCAAAGTTGTAATTAGTTGTTACCAGATATCACTTTTTTACGGAGTTCGAATTAACTGTTTTCGATCTAGTGTTAATGAAGTATTGATGACCAATTACTGTTTTGGTAATTTAGAAGAATCATCACCTCATTGATGAATTGACGTCCCTTGTAAAAGCCATTCGTTTTTATTTGATAGTAAAAGAAACTCCTGTATCTTTTATGATCTTTTTTGACAACAGTCAGAAATATCCCAATCACCTTCTCTCTGAACTGTGAATGATATAGTATCATCAAGCTGTGTTTACAGTAGTACAGTTCAGAATATACACATTTATTTGATGTTGTTCTAAAATTACCTGTTAGTAAGAAAACTACGAAATATACTAAATTATGGGGCCTGTGCATCTCTTCGTCTAGATTTTGACTTTTCTTTCGATCACTTTTGATTTTTTATCAGTCGCCTCCCCGGCTTCCTAGCATCACTGACTTGTCACAGAAGGGAGAAACGGCTATATAATGCAGTTTAATTCATTGCTTGAATTTGCTGTATATAGCACTGAATTTCGCTTAATAAATGCTATTCACATGTGCGTTGTTTGTACAATTTTACGATCTAGCGGCTTTATACTTAGCTTTCTGGTCATACCTTGTATCTATCACTTCACTTCACTTCATCTTATATTCTACTGACGCAATGGTGTTATGTACACCAACGTTTTCTTTTTTAGTCTTATAAGAGATGAGTTTGTGTTTAGATCTGGAACAAAGTCTGCTTTTCGGTATCAAACATGCCTTTCTTATGTTTGTAGTAAATATAGATTCAAATTGCTGATAGTTTATCAATTATAAAATTAGAACTTTTAAACTTAGATATTTCTCAATGACGCATTAAAATTTTTAAATCGGAATCATAGGATTTTGAAGTTGCATACATCGTTTAAGTAAACTCTGAACACGTGACATGATCAGCTGTTCTCAGACTCCCTAATATCTATGGTAGCCTATTTAATTGCTAAATGGGACAAACTTCTTTATTGTCCTCGTGGATACTCATGTACAGCTATTGCCATGGTCCATTATAAAATAAATATTTTCCATGCAAATATGGAACATTCTTGTTGACAACTTAGCGTTCTGTATCGTCAAATATTTGTTGGAAAGTTTGCATGAATTGATAGAAAGAGCTTTTCCGTGAAATCAATGATGTTTTGTTAGCCACAGACACTATATCTATGTGCTATTGAAACATATATGAAATGTTTACATTGACGAGCACGCAATCAGTTGATGGAGTGACCTCGGAGAAAAAAAACAAATATAGTGAATCAATATTGTGGATTTGTAATGTCCCATTTTCATCACAGAAAGAAATGAGACAAAGAAACAGAATTTATCGTTTAATATAGACTATGAGCTAGTGATTACCTTACCAGCTCGCAATCTGTTTTCATCGACTTTTGCCAGGTAAATATTTATTCTACTCGAGTGTGCTTTAATGGCTCTCAACATCCAGTAAGGCGGTAACTGTTTCAACTATTTAAATTAGATTTGTTGCAAGTTCAGACTAGATAATTTGTCACATTTTGGAGGTGAATCGCCTCTTCGTTGAAATATAAACGAATACAGCCACCAGGTAAATAACAAGATCAACCAGGCACATTTAGTCGTAAAACGACAGTCTTTCAGAAGTTGCCAACTTAGGATTTCATTATCTTATATATTATCTTAGTTGTGCATTGACAAAATATTCGCTGTGAAGTTTACGACCGAAAAAAAAAAATAAATAAAAAAAAAAAAATAAATAAAAAAATCCCCATGTATCGAAAAAAGAAGAAATATTCTTTCAATTTCGAATCAGGTATTGAATTATTCAAAAGGGAACCTCAGGTATGTTAAACAAAACGATTGTTAAAATATGCGTTTGAGAATGGGGATGTCTTTCTTTGGTAATCTTCGGTTTCTCTTGTTAAAATGCATGCAAAAGAGCTAGAGCGACGGGCGTTTCAATCATCTACACAGCTACATTACAAGCATATCGATTCATCACACAGATATCAAGACAAACATCGAAATAGTAAGCTTCTTCTGCTTTACCAACGACACACCACCATGTAAGTATTGATCAATCAAAGTAAGTAATGTGATCTTCCCTAATGAGAACAAGTTGTAACACAATATTCCACGAGAGTCAATGATTTCAAAATCATAGAAAATATCACCATGGCAATGGAAGCCTAATTCAAACATAAATTTGATGAAACTTCTGTAAAATGTCAACAAAATAAAGTACAGTACAGAGATAATAAGACCAATGTTACGGATGGGTAAGCGTATTATGCTTCATCGACGGCGCCCGCCATGTGAATCTTTTTTACAATCTAAACTGGCAATGCCACTGGTCAAATTTAAGTTAAATCGCACGAGATAAAAGAACACATGAAAATAAAATCACTATGACGACTGTGAAAATCACACTCCTATATTCTTTATCAATCTGTATATCTCGAGCTCTTGAATATCGAATCAACAATGATATGTAGACATAATAGGTTGTGGCAACGGGTGGTTTACTCTACAGATAAGAAAATTCACAATAGAGAAAGCAAAAGCACCATGCTTACCTTACAGTTTGATGGAAAAATGTCCATTAGTTTCGCTGATAATAATAAAAGATCGAGATAAGTGGCTGACTTGAAGCATGATAATGCACCAACAAATTGGCTAAATTTCTAAATACCCTACTTTACAGGTGGTACCAGGAATCTGTTTCATGGGAAGTTGATGGTCAGTGTCACTGCGAATGGACCTCTTAGTTGTTTTACGTTATTAAACCGCAATTTTATGGAATTAAATACGAAGTAATTTCTAGACATTCAGCTTTTATCATTCATGAAGGTCTTCCAGAAACTAACAAAAATGGTATTATTTATGCGACTGAATTTTAAAGCAATGCTGTACAATATTTTCTGCAATGTTATATAATGTTTGTAGTGCTGGAAATAGATCCGGTAACACAATTCCACCAAACACAACACTCAGCATTGCGATCCCTCCGTAGCCTACATGTGCTGCTGAGGGGCGAGGATCGTTGGCACATGTCCTCTTCCTTATCGTCGACGATAAAGTTTCTTCATCGACTTTTGTTTGCTCCCTTAAAATGTCTAGTTTGACTTGCAGTTCATCGGATATATTTCCGAATATAGTGTAATGACATGGACACCAACACATTCCTATATTTGTTGTTTGGTGTTCTGTTGTTTTTTGTTCGAGAGAAGAAGTTGTTGAAGTAGTTATTGGTTCTTGAGTAGTCAATGTTGATTCCTGACTCATTGTTGTAGTGGTGATTACTGTTTCTTGAATCGTTGTTGTAGTCATGGATATTTCCGGAGTCGTTGTGGTTGAAATTGTTTTCAGAGTCGTTGTTGATATTATCATTGTTGGTTCCTGAGTCGTGGTTGTTGTGGTTGTCGGTTCCTGAGTCGTTGTTGTTGTGGTTGTCGGTTCCTGAGTCGTTGTTGTTGTGGTTGTTATTGGTTCCTGAGTCGTTGTTGTTGTGGTTGTCGGTTCCTGAGTCGTTGTTGTTGTGGTTGTCGGTTCCTGTGTCGTTGTTGTTGTGGTTGTCGGTTCCTGAGTCGTTGTTGTTGTGGTTGTCGGTTCCTGAGTCGTTGTTGTTGTGGTTGTCGGTTCCTGAGTCGTTGTTGTTGTGGTGGTTGGTTCCTGAGTCGTTGTTGTTGTGGTTTTCGGTTCCTGAGTCGTTGTTGTTGTGGTTGTTATTGGTTCCTGAGTCGTTGTTGTTGTGGTTGTTATTGGTTCCTGAGTCGTTGTTGTTGTGGTTGTCGGTTCCTGAGTCGTTGTTGTTGTGGTTGTTATTGGTTCCTGAGTCGTTGTTGTTGTGGTTGTCGGTTCTTGAGTCGTTGTTGTTGTGGTAGTTATTGGTTCCTGAGTCGTTGTTGTCGTGGTTGTCGGTTCCTGAGTCGTTGTTGTCGTGGTTGTCGGTTCCTGAGTCGTTGTTGTAGTGTTTGTTGGTTCCTGATTAGCCGTTGTAGTGTTTGCTGGTTCCTGATTAGCCATTGTATTGTTTGCTGGTTCTTGATTAGCCATTGTAGTGTTTGTTGGTTCCTGACTAGCCGTTGTAGTATTTGCTGGTTCCTGATTAGCCATTGTATTGTTTGCTGGTTCTTGATTAGCCATTGTAGTGTTTGTTGGTTCCTGACTAGCCGTTGTAGTATTTGCTGGTTCCTGATTAGCCATTGTATTGTTTGCTGGTTCTTGATTAGCCATTGTAGTGTTTGTTGGTTCCTGACTAGCCGTTGTAGTATTTGCTGGTTCCTGATTAGCCATTGTAGTGTTTGCGGGTTCCTGATTAGCCATTGTAGTGTTTGCGGGTTCCTGATTAGCCATTGTAGTGTTTGCGGGTTCCTGATTAGCCATTGTAGTGTTTGCTGGTTCCTGAGTCGTTGTATCTATAACAAGGAAAATGTCAACATGTGAAAATGTTTATGTTCACAGGCTACAGTAGGGAACAACAACATACTTCAAGTTAAGTACGAAATACATCAAGACGATTTGGCGTTAACATATAAAGTCGCTGTTCGTAGTTATGTCTGGTTCATTTATCATCATGATAAACGGAACCTGACCGATTTGTTTAAATACACGACACAATATTAACTGCAAAAACAGAGTTAGAATACAATTCACTAATTTTACGATATAAATGACAAGATTTTACATATTAATTTTGTATCTGCGAACGAAGTTAATATTCAAATATTTGAAATATTTAGAGGGCAAATAATTTTCAAAGAGGAATTCTCATGTCTTGTGCAAAAAGTCCTTCTGCAAACCGTACCTCAAGGAGAAAGCGACATTATATCAATGATCAGACTTTTAGAAACGTGAGACAAACCTGATAAAAATATTTGGGAACACAACGCCCATAAACTCCAGGTACACGGAACATCATGCCATCTCCCGCTGTTCACCTTATGTGCTACACAATTTTCGGGCGAATCTATGTTGTCCGGTTGCTTCTTATCCCAGTAAGTCCAGGTTTGATGTTCACCAGTGTGTCTCACAGTAACGTCTCCGTCATTATCATTGTATCCCAAAAACAAATAACTGGTCCTAATAAAGATAATAAGTTTATATTTTTTAGTAAGCTTTTCTCGCATGTCTATCAAAATAATAATTAACATCTAAATCCTTCACCAAATTTGTCAGATTATGTTAATTAAGACAAACTAAAGAATGGAAAGCATATCTTTTCCTTGTTAAGATCTGATTTTATGACCTATCATAAAAAGGAACTAAATATTTCTGAAACTTCCAGTACCGTTTTTTAATGGAATCCCCCGTTGTATGTTTGGAAGTCTACAGATGCATATTTAATTGTTTGTACAATACTTCATTGTTCTATTTTTTTATATTATTTCATTAACTTATTTGCATGAGTTTTTTGTTGTTGATTTCATCATTGATTATAGCTACCGATGTCCGCCTCATATACTTTCAGACGTTCAAGTATTCACGATGTAGTATTCTAACTCGGAATATTTCTCTTTTTAGAAATTCGAAAAAGTTTAATGTAGAAAATTTATCTTCAGTTAATAGTAACGTCCGAAATATTTCCCTGATTGACAATTTACAAATCGCTTTCTAGATTATAGGGTTTAACTAAAATGTAGTACTGCTATATGCGCAAATACTTACATTCATTAATTTGCAGATGATTAAACTATACATTAAGGACTTTTGGTGACTTTAAGCATCCATTTCTGCCATCATTTTTTGTTGGACTAAATAACTCAATGTTCAAACATAAAAAAATGGCATGCCAGGATACATACCTAATGTCAGCAGTCTTTAGAAACCTATAAAGCAAATCCGCTGCATCCCAATTGGGAACAACTGCCAGGTGACCTCCATCATCATCACATGCTTGTTCCCCAATTTGGACTATGTATGAGTTTTGCACGAACCAGTAGCATATATGGTAAACATTACTTGCGTATATGGTTCCATTCCTAGGGCACACTAAAAATAACGGACCACCAAAAAGTCAGTAGAATGAGATGTTGCAGCAGACATGATGTAAAGCAGTATTTTAGCTGTTCAGACTTTCTCGATTTTGCATATTTCTTCCTGAAACTGACTCATGGTTTTCTTTTAATTTTGTTTTCAAGGTATCGATATTTCGCTCTTTCAAACAATCATCAGATATCTCAAACAACAGAAGTTTTGAAATGTGTAGCCTTCAGAGCATATATTGAACATTATGAAGCTAAAGATCGGAAACAATTTAGTTGTTAAAACTGCAAATACGAAAAAGGCATTGTATGTCTAGAGAAAAGTAGAATATAATACTCGTTGTTACAACACCATTAAAACAACATGGACATTCAAACTCAATTCAACATAACAAGGGCAAAAATAAGTACCAAAGAAAGATTTACATGCAGACTCCTGGAAAAGTACAAGGCGAACAAGACTAGGCGTTCAAAAAGAGTAAGCGTTGTCCTCTTCATTGACGACACCAGCCATGTAAATCTTGGTCAATTCAAGTAAGTATAGTAAATGACAAAGGTATAAAAACAACGGATCAAATAGCCTTACTGAAGAGCATCAAACACGTCCAGAATAGAATATTCCTCAATGAGATAATTATCCTTATAACTTTATAAGCCTTAAAACTTCCTCGAAAGCATACACAACACTGTTACAACAGACACATTTAATAACATCAATTCAACAATGGATAATTCTAAAGTAGGGAACATTACATTATTTTAACTATAACATATAAAAACTGATAGACTTACGCCGTGAACATCACAATAAAATAAATACGTTTACAAGCACATCAATACAACAACAATTCCATATTCAAGTAAATATCTGTCAACATATCTCGGGACTAAACATTAATAATATAATTAACTGGTTGAACACTAATTTAATATATTGGTTTACGCATAGTTATATGGTGACGTCAAATTATCATATCAGAGAATATGAAATGTAAAAATAAGCATTTAAAAGTTTGATGTGTTTTGTTCAAAAACTATATTTACCAATTTCACCTATAGCGACTCTCTGTAGTAGACATGTTGCAAGTACACTAATGAAGAATAAAACGCTGCCCATCACAAGGATACTCGACATTAGTCTGATATCTATGAAACACATCGATGGCCATACCCATGAACACCTCGTTAGTAAAGTAAACAAAATGGATAAGTGTGTACAATACCTATGGCATGTAATGGCTCACTGACACTGTCATCATATCTTAAATGTATATATATAATATCATGTTTGCTATTACATTTACTATTATTGACATTTTCCAATTACCTGCAGTACTTAAATTTGCGAGTAGAAAACTTGTTTACTTTATCTTTGGATTCGTTTGAAATGTTAGTGAAACACGACATTTCATAGTTAAAAAGTTAAAAAGAACGTTGAGCACATTATGTAATACATAGATACCGTATATAGAAAATAACAATGAACCTCGTGATTGTAATCATGTGGACGAGATGTAAGTGTACTTGTGAAGTCTGTCTATGAAATATCAAACTCATTCAAAGTAAAAGAACAATTTTTATCTTTTCGTTATATCGTATCTTTAATTCAAATCAGGGCAATAAAACCAAAAATATTAAGCTACACGAATTGTTATAAAAGGATTTGGTAGTCTATATAAATGCTATATAAAATTCAATATCGCACATTAAAAGGAATACTTTCATTTCAAAATTGCCTCATAAACTGCTCATGTGGTGAGATGAAATGCGCTGTATATATTGTCATTTTTTTATGTTTAATATAGATCCAGTTAACTGTCGAATCCTTCAACGATTAGATTAACAATCGACCAATCACTGAGTAAACAATTTCTATTTTGATGAAAATAATACACAAATGCTTTCCCGGAAAAAAATCAATGTATAATGATATTGATTAAAATTGAAATATGAAAAACCTGTTATCAAGCAATAAATTGAAAGATGTCAAAATAGGTATTATCGAAGGAAAGAATAAAGAGAATGTAAACAAATAACATCCACTTACTATTGTCAATTGTATAAACAATATTAAACCTTCTGAATTGTTACCAAATGCTTTTATATATCATTACTAAATCATCTGTGTCAGTTATACTCATCAGATGTAATATCGACTTAATATAAGTAATAATTAAATTTTATGTGATATTTGAAATGAAATCAAGTTACTACCAGTATGCAAGGTTCATTCATTCTTGTTAAAGCATGCATGCAAAATAATGATTTTTTTCGGGAGAATCTTGTTTTCTTTTATTGATATAAAAAAACGAGACCAAAATAATATTATGCAATGTAAGTTGGTTTATTTTAATCCTAATGAAATCTACAACAAATGGTAGTAAATTATTTGATAAAGTAATGAAATGTTCCGTATCTAACTTTTTAACATTATAAGCACTCCCAACAGGTCTGCAAAGAGAAGTCCGCCAAATATGAGGGAAAGAAGCGCTATACCCAGGTACCCAACATAGGTAGAGGAGGGA
Organism: Ylistrum balloti; assembly: GCF_031769215.1. Classification (NCBI taxonomy): domain Eukaryota; kingdom Metazoa; phylum Mollusca; class Bivalvia; order Pectinida; family Pectinidae; genus Ylistrum; species Ylistrum balloti. The sequence goes on along the minus strand of NW_026782290.1, from coordinate 13,587 downwards.
CGGGGGTCGCTAGCACTGGTCTTCTTCCTTATCGTCGACGATAGTGTCTCTTCATCCACCTTTGTTTCCTCCTTTAGATTATCTAGCATCGTCTGGAGTTCCTCTGTCATATTAACGACTGAGTGATATTGTATTGGAGAACTTTCATCACAAGGACAAAAGCATTCCATTAGGACAGATGAGGTTAAGCTTTCAATCGTTGTCTTAGATGATGTTGGTTCCTCAGTAATTTCATGGACGGTTGTTGTTGTGGTTGTCGGTTCCTGAGTCGTTGTTGTTGTGGTGGTCGGTTCCTGCGTAGTTGTTGTTGTGGTTGTCGGTTCCTGAGTAGTTGTTGTTGTGGTTGTTGGTTCCTGAGTCGTTGTCGTGGTCGTTGGTTCCCGAGTTGTTGTTGTTGTGGTTGTTGTTGGTGCTGGAGTTGTCGTGGTTGTTGTTGGTGCTGGAGTTGTCGTGGTTGTTGTTGGTGCTGGAGTTGTCGTGGTTGTTGATATCTGTGTTGTACCTAGGACAGCAACATTTTAGTTATTTTTTGAAAACCCATATTAAGTATTTTATTATATAAATCTAGCATTAAATAAAATCAGACAATAGATAAAGTCTCTAAGGTTGTAATACATTTTAAGATAATAAGAATGAAAACCTGATAACTATAGGTTCGATTACCAAAGCAAGTTGGTTTGATAATATCTGTTTCGTCTTCCATTATAACGCATGTTGGCCTGATCCAATATTTGTACTGGTAGTACATTGTTTTATATGTGCAAATATATGACAATTTCAATTCGTTTAGAAAACAGATTTGAAGGTTTTACATCTTGTTTGCAGGTTTCATCAGCAGCAAAGTGTATGTTCATACTAACAACTATTTAAATTACATTTGATCAAATTTTAAAAATTATATAATACATATATACCCGTCGAAAGAGGTGTAGAACAAATTGCCTTGATGTTATTTGAACAATGCATGTCATGCCACAATCCCGTCGCGCCATTAATTGCTATGCATTGTAAACTGCTTTGCAAAGGCTGGCCCATCAAGGTGTCCCATGGTATCCACGTTTGTAATAAAGAGGTTCCATCGATGGCAAGGAACGTTGTTGAAGCGTTGACGCGCCTATACCCCAAGTACGCATACCAACCGCTGAAAGATAGACAAACATGTTCAGTTTTACTATGTTATATCAAAGTTCGTTCAATCAGTGTAATTTGCCCCGCAAAGAGAATAGAATATGCACAGTGGACATGGGAGGTGTGAGGCACTCTTTGTCGATATATATCAATATTATTATTATTTATCACCTAGATAATTGTTCACCTTCCAGTATTCATAATATTTAATTTCACGGTTTGTGATATGATATAATGATGAAAGTGATATAAAACTTTAGTTAAGATATTCTAAGCAAGTGCTCACACAGGAATAGTACAATAAAGCAAACCTAAAATTTGGATCGATATCACAAATGTTACCATAGGCACGCACAGGATAGTAAATCTTTTCGGCACACTTTTAATTTCCAACTGACATAAATTTCGAAAAGTATATCCAACGAAACATAATCAATTTTGCAGTAACCCTCTTGCCCCCGCAAGCTTCTGGAACTACGTCTTGAAATCAGTTACGTACCTTACATTTGCATCATTAGCAAATAGTAACGTCATAACGATGTCGAGTGCAAACTGATCAGGGATAAAGGCCAGATCCCCGTTCTGGTCCATACATGCTGTTTTACTGTCCTCCGCGTTTCGTGATGCATATAAACTCAAGATCCAGTAACAGATGTCGCCGTACAACTCGTTATAGTACAGCAAGGCACCCACATTACATAGGGAATATCCTCCTAAAAGAAAACACAAAAGTGATTGAAAGTGAAGCAGTTACATAAAACATGAAAATACCAACATGGCAACATAATCATAATCCAAACTCAAATTCCATCAAAAAAACTATGGCAAAATATGAACAAAAGAAAGATTTACACAGACACTCCTGAAAATGTAAGTAGAATAAGACCAAATGTGACATATTTTTGCAATGTACAAGGTACAACATTATCTTATGATGAATATTTGTATAAACAGCTCTTAATTTGTAACGTTATCAAAATATATTAAAACTGGTATATTTTAGATATTAGCAGTCAGTTTTCTTACATACCTAACACACGTCGGATCTATAAGATTAAATATGTACTAAAACACTTACCGTTGGAATTTGTCATTAATAATATTAGAAGCAGAAAGTTCCGTGACATGACGAGTCTATGTTAAAATCAAACTAGATAATAAGAGCGAAATGTGATGCTAGCTGTTGAAGAGAAGTAGGGCTTTAAATCTATTACCAAGTATGATTACTTAGTTATTATGATGCTTTTACGTACTTGCATACTTAATAAAGTAAACATGTTACTATGAAATTCTATAAGCTTTGTTTTTATGTATGTATAAAGTTTGATGGATGTGATATTGATTCCATAGATGAGCTTAGGACGCTTCACGAGGTAGACCATTGTAAATTGAGAATTGTGCATTACGTCGAGACATTTATACTAACGAATTCTTTATAAAATTTAAGATATGATGATGATAAGGTAATATCATGATTTTGAATTTGTAATTATTAAATTAGTTTGGGTTAATAAATCGGGATGTGCGTATTAGTAATGTGGCTGTTAAAATGCGACATGAAGCTGTGTGTACTTGAAACCTCTAACAGAATCCATTAGACACAAAATCAATGTCCAGCTCGCAAATATCAGCTTCCGGTAATTACGTCACATGGGCGCTTTCATTTGATGTAAAGTGATATTAATTGATCGACTCGTCTCTGTAACTTATACAAGATAAATATATATATAGAATTACTTCTTCTTCGGAGAGATTCGTACAGTAACCAATTTATATAGAACAAAACAAGGTATTATGCGTTACTTCTCACGAGCAAAACGTAATAGTGATGCTGATCCGGATAATAGCAGCTATAATAAAGCTGTTGAAGATTTAGACAGTCAGTGTAAAGTATGATCTCTTCGTAAGCACATATCCCTGTCATCTAGATTATTCGTACCCCAGGACCATTAAACCATTTAAGTATAAAACGTTTTGACTCAACCAATCTCGTAAGTTTACAGCATCTGTACAAGAGACACATACACGTTGTCACGTGACATAAGATAAATATTTACTCGAAACCATTCAGGTGTGGGATCGCACAAAGTTAAGAGATGTAAAGATGTTTACAGGAAGTCGACTCGAGTTTTCGTTTAATTTTCAATCCGTAATATTAGCCGACCATTTTTACAAAAACCGCTGTTTACTTAAAACAATTTATTTGCTGTATCATGATATAACATAACTATTTACTAAATACCATATATTTGAGCCACAGGACATAAGATACATAATTGCTTAAGATTACATATTTGCAGACACATGACGAAAAATACCTTGTTTCTCAATAGCATGTATTTGGAGTCACATGACATAAGATACTTATTTACTCAAGACCATATATTTGCAGCCAAGTGACATGAGATAATTATTTATGCAATCACATGACATGAAACAGCAGCGTACATGTAAGAAAGAAGTATTGTTAAGATAGTAATACAGGTATCAAGCATCGACATTTTTTGTCCTGAGCTCTACAATTCTTGATAATTGCATAACAAATATATGCAAAGTCTTCTGGTAGACATATCTTCATCATTTGATTAAAGTTGTTAGCTTCTCATTAAATAGTCGCAAAAGGGGAATAAATGTGGATCCTTATCCACCAGTTCCTTCTAAACACATTGCTTCGTCGGAATGTCTGTCTTTAAAGAGAATGTTGGTCTATACAAGAATGATAAACATTATATATGCCGTGTTATCAACGGAGAGATACAACGCTATTTCGCTTGAAGTGAGGTGTAAATATGAAGTTGTCCTTTTGTCAATCAATTTTAATTAGTTACCTAACCGAATCGACCCAATGTGTTGTATAACTTTCAATTCCAGTATAACTAACAACCTGGCCCATGTTACTCATAGCTTAGTTATACTTAACCGGTGGTTCCCAAAAATCGAAGCTGTTACCACTGAAAAAAAATTTAAAAGAGAAATTAACACTTGAAAAATAACAATATAACCTGCCTAAACAAACTTACAAAGCTGAAATGTTAAAAATATGTTTCCAATTTTGTTTAGCTCATATTTTAAAATTTTCACTAATCGCTGTTAAACTCTAACTAAGCTTTAAGGAACATGGGGCAGGTTTAAATCATCGACATATGGATAGTTTACATAGTCTGGGACAGGTAAATATATTTCATCTACTTGAAATGTTTATTCATGTTTGTGTAGAACATTAATGCTACCACTTAATAAAATTCAGACTGACAACCATTTGGTACGAATATAATGTTTTAACAGCAAGGTGTTAAGTGATCATAACATCTGATGGTTTTTGGATTTAAATCTCTATAGGATATAAACATATATTTGATAAAACAAAGGGCGATCATGGTATTACTAGATACTAACAATGCTATATAATAGGAGCTTCTTAAAATTTTACAGCATATAACATAAGCTGCTTTGTCTAACAGATCTGGAAAATCATTCATGTGATTCTTCAAAAGGGAAATAAGATTTGTTTCAACAGAATTTTTTTGTGACGTTATCAAGCTTTTATCCCAAGGAGAAGTTTCTTAATTTCAGATCCAGTATAAAGCCGTCATGGAATTAAAAACGGTACTTCAGTTGTTGTATGGTCTACAGATTCTGAAAGTATCCATTTGCCACCATGAAGGTAAAATATATCATAACATTTATCCAACAAAATATGGAGTGCTAGTGTATGGTATCTAACCATTTTGAAAGTACATAAAGTTATATACTGTAATTACGTCTACTAAGTCTATCTAATGTAAACATTAATTCAAACTGACATACGATATAACATTCCTTCTATTGCCTAGATTCCTTTACAATGTCATTACGTGCATTCTATCTATTGTCTTGCTTCAGCAATTATACGTTAATATGTTTGTAATTGTATTTTAGACTGATTAGAAAAATAAAATACCAGCTTCTAAACAAATTGCAGACAATTATTCTGTGGAGGGATAAGAATCTCTAGAAATAGTTGACAGTCAATTTATTCTGGGACAAAGTAATGAAACAATCTGAGCGCAGATATTGCATACTGTGGCTTATGCCAGATCTGCAGGCCTATTAAGGGCCTTAGTGACTGGTAAGGAAGTAAAGGCGATTGCAGTTGAAATATGATTATGATACAAGCACATGATATTTACATATACACTATATACATATTTTAAATAACAGGGTCGTCAGGACAGATTAACGAGGAACGTACAACAGGGATAACACCAAGCGCATCTACCCAGAGTTACAGAGTTACCCATTGTCATTGTGATTGTGATGCCGGTATTATCCTCTACCCTGTGGTAAATATCACGAAAGAACTGCAAGAAAAACTTGACTTTCTGAAAAAAGAAACGAAAGTAAATGAAGAGAGCTTGTCATCGACGATAAGATCGAGAACCAGTGCTGGAGATCCACGCCCCTCCTCGACTTACATGGGATTAGCCGGTATATCGCTCCTGGCCATAATCTTTGGTGGTATTCTTCTGTGGGACATGCCAAAAATTCTCATAACATTTAAAATGTTTTTCCAGTGAGTGCAGTATATCACTTAGATGGAAAGTTTTAATGAGTTATGGTAGTGATTGAAATTCTACGTTTAAATAATAATTTCAGGAAGTGTTCAGGTCAAAATAATGTTTCATCTGTATAAGTTTACGCACTCTTCGCCTTTTACAGTTGTGTCATGCACAACGCACCAAAATACATCAAGCGCACAATGGGCATACAAAGTCCGTGCACTTGCACTGTATTGTATCTAGCGTACAATTGCTGGATAGGATCGCAGATTTTGTGCGGTTTGGTAAATATGGTTGGCCAGTATTATATGTTAAAAATCAAACGGAAAACTCGTGAAGTAATGACTAAATTCGGGATTATAAAATCGGTAGGTGATTATAAAAGTCATTTTGATTCGATATATATTTTTTAAAAACCACGGTATCCTGTGTTCAGTAGTTTTTTTTCTAGCTATAGTCTCACACTTCGGAGAATGGCGATATATGTGAGTCAGGCATTAAGATACACCTGTATACGGGTATCTACGTGGCAAGTGAGTACTGGCTTGGTCGCCCATGTAAAAACCAAACAACACTTAAAACTAACTTGAGTATATATTGTTTGTTTACATAAAGATAGAAGAATGAAAGTAACCCAGAATAAATGAAGTGAAATTTCCTTTCTGACATATGAGATTTCAGATGAGTCATTGCCGAGTCAAAGGGAAAAAAACAAAAACAAAATACCAAAACAAAGAGAAAAAACAACAACCTGCATTTAATTATTATATCATTTTGATTGTCTGATTAAGGCTGGTTATATATGGCACCGTGTCAAAAAGATATTTTTGCAAGCGTACCTATCCAGATATTTGACTTAATTATAAAATATATATATATAAAATATTATCATTCAAGAAATAAAAATAAAAAGTATAAATAAACAAAATTTGCGATGAACAGGTCGTGTAGAGTCCTTGCACTATTTTGTCTCTTAACAAACTGAAGTAACCAATACCATTAATAAGTAAAAGGGTACTTTTCAGCAAACTTATAACCTTTTGCATCTTTTTATGACCATGAATAATGATTTTTCACCCTATGCCCGATCTTCCGCAGAATCGAAAATATAGATTGATGGTAGATAGTATTCTTATTTCAGAATTTATCAAGACCAATGAGATTTTTCATATTATTAGTTTGTCTTGATTTCAACATCTATTGCCGCGAACAACACAATAATACCCAGATGGGTGGATACACTCAATTGGTATTTAGATGAGCTAATTAAAATTATGTGTATTTTATAAATTAAAATTAGAAGTCGTTTTCATTTTTGTTGATTTTTCGCTTTTTTGATTTAAGATCGCGACAATGAGTTCGGTCGATAAAGTGAATTGTTCGGTATTGTATGTATATCAAGGTTACAAGAACCAATAGCTGTAAAAAACAGTTAGTATCAGACCAAGTTTAATTATTTTACATGCGATAGCATTATAAAAGTCTGTGTGATTTCTAAGTGAAGCCCTAAATAGCTAGTCTTTATCGAAAACTGAATTTCGTACATCTGAAGCTTGCCATCATATAAACATGGATTGTGTACATCTGTTGTTGATTATTGTATAAACATGGATTGTGTACATCTGTTGTGGGTTATTTTATAAACATGGATTATGTACATCTGTTGTTAGTTATTGCATAAACATGGATTGTGTACATCTGTTGTTGATTATTGTATAAACTTGGATTGTGTACATCTGTTGTTGGTTATTTTATAAACATGGATTATGTACATCTGTTGTTGGTTATTTTATAAACATGGATTGTGTACATCTATTGTTGGTTATTGTATCAACATCGATTGTGTACATCTGTTGTTGGTTATTGTATCAACATAGATTGTGTACATCTGTTGTTGGTTATTGTATCAACATGGACTGTGTATATATGTTGTTGGTTATTGTATCAACATGGATTATGTAGATCTGTTGTTGGTTATTTCATAAACATGGATTGTGTACATCTGTTGTTGGTTATTGTATCAACATGGATTGTGTACATCTGTTGTTGGTTATTGTATCAACATGGACTGTGTACATCTGTTGTTGGTTATTGTATAAACATGGATTGTGTACATCTGTTGTTTGTTATTCATCAACATGGACTGTGTACATCTGTTGTTGGTTATTGTATAAACATGGATTGTATACATCTGTTGTTTGTTATTGTATCACGTGAATTGTGTACATCTGTTGCTTTTTATTCTATAAACATGGATTGTGTACATCTGTTGTTGGTTATCGTATCAACATGGACATGCCATATGTATAGTGGCATTAATTTGTATTAAATTATTTTGTAGATTGTAGATATGTTTAGATGATTCACAGATAGTTATTATCTAATGTCCAAAATTTGACAAAACTGGCTGGATCGTGTTTTTAGTACGCACATTCTTCTAGGTAAATTTAAGGTTTGTTCAGATATAAAATGCGTTTTGAATTATCTTAAATCAAGCTTCTTGGTTAACAATTTTTCATTTCCTAGTTCTTCTGTGGAATTGAAGAATTGAGAATCTATGCAATAATGTTTAGTAGTGAGTTGGCACTGAAAGCGACTATCAGTCCGTGTGTCCTTTTTACAATAACTTGACAAAAATATGACATAGTGTGTGTATAATGAAATAATAAATTTTCAAGGACGGCATGAAGTCACGATTGCTCTTACTAGATGCAATTAATACCATTTCAAATTCGACTGAAGAAAACAACACTCAATAATCATGAGGGTTACGGGAAATGGTATTCGGGAAAGAAAGGAATAGTACAATTCTCATTCAGAATCAAAATGGGAATAAAACAAATATGTTTTTCTATGTGAATAACATTCATGCTGTTTTAAATACTATGCAACATGCTGTATATATCAAATATCCCTATAGAGACATATAAGGACATTTTGATTGAAGTTCGTCTTGTGCATTTCGATGATAGTATACACAATTGACTCATCTTCCAAGGTTTTCTGTTAAAAAGGACATGGTACGGCTTTATTCAAAGCCAGAACAACAACAAATAAAAGTTTTAAAAAGAAAATCAATAACATTCAACCAAAAGCACCGTCTTCAAAATTCACTGCTTCTGATAGCAAAATAAAAGCTAAGAAAACATTATCAAGGACATGAACCATTTCATAAACGTTTATTGACAAGACTTCCTCTGTCACAATCAGAAAGGCTGACATTTCATAGGAATCAACATGCACTGGGCGATACTTTTGCGATCATGGTGTGGTATACAGTTTCTCGGAATGTCCCTTTTCTATCCAGGTAAATAATTTACTCATTAAATAACCCAAACAATATATTAACAAAGAATCATATCTGTGGTATTCATACCTAGATATCTAAAGTCTTTTTATTTGTTAATCGTTTGTCACTTAATGATAAACTATTCGTCTCGCTTATTGTTACATCGCTCCCCTGAACCCCAAATTTCAATATATATATATATGTATCTTTGCCATAAAATAATTATAGTTATCCCAAAAACATTTTATGATACAAAAAAATATATCATTGTTATGTGCTTGGAAGGTGTGTTACCTCAACAATGTAGTAGCAGTCATTTTGCGAAAAGAGACAGGTGTATTTCCCCAGACGTTTAGATATTGCTGCACAGTGTGACTTGAAGAAAATATGCTTCGGCGCATTTTTATAATACTTATGGTATATGGATGTTGAAATGGAAATTTTAAAACTTATGGATCTTGTACAGTTCAAATGAAATCCATACATCCTAAATAAATGGTTTGAGGCAGTGAAAAAATATCGAATAAGTTAACATATACCATGATTATCATTCATTCTATCTTTGAAATTTATGACGTAGGAGTGTCTTCGAATCCTCTGTGTGGATTGTCTGTTGACATCGGTAATACAAGCATATGCTATTGGTTAATATCGACTCAACAAAACCTCACATCTAGCGAAGCCATTTGCAAGAAGGACAAGGGGATATTGGCGTATATTCCCAACGAGGAGGCTTTTCAGCAGGTTTCCACATACATATATCAACAATATGAAGAACTGTATGTATTGTATTAGCATATGATTTTTTTTTTCAAGTGGTAATCTGTGAAATCTAACTTTCTCTCTTTGCTTATTATGCTAGAATGAATTTACCTTTGTATGAACATAACAAACAATCATGGTCAAATTAAATTGCGCCACAGAGCTAAGATATTTTTACACTATTGATCTTCAAGTTTCAAAAGTTTGGCCCTCACCATCACAAATGTCATTCTTTTGTAAAATCTTCATGAAGGTACATGAAGTCAGTCAGTGCAGCTTACATTTAAGCTGAAACATAACTATAATAAGAACTGAAGATATGACATTGTGAAGCTCCAGTATTGCAAGGGTTTTCTATACATGTGATAATATTACATTATCAAAAAAGAAACATAAATGTAAATCCTCATTTCTTTCTAGATGGAGTTTTGTGTATTTTGGATACAGGAAGTCGCCCAAGGGAGAAATTGTAGCAGAAAGTACCAACGAAGTACAGGCATGGCTACCCTGGGATTCTTATTACATGCAGCCGCAATCGGGTGGTGGGGACTGCATTACGATATTAGTTTTAACAAAAAAATTTCATGATATCTATTGCTCAGAAATTGTGTATGCGCTGTGCTCAACGAATAATTATACAGGTACGTAGCTAGGGCGATACATCATAGTTATTAAAGAAATATATTTAGTTAAGATATGAATCTGCGGTAAACACTAGTTTTTTTAAAGGTTCAAGTATTATTTAAGCTTGATTGAGTGTAAAAATAAAACAAGCACATTACACAGTATTAGTTGTGCTTTCGAAATTATTGGCAAATGAAATATATTTATGTTATTTATGAGGGAGTTGTACTGACGTCAAAATGGTATCATCTAAAAATGTTACATTTCTCTGTGTGATAAGAAGGTAGACGGGCTGGAGGCTCGCAAGTATGTCTGTTGGACCCGTTGTTGTACACCGTTTTCCCATTTGGAAGCGTAGCATTAATCACTTGGGTTGATCGAAATTAACATTCGATGAAACAGAAAATGCTTACCCTTCCGGAATACCTGGCCCTATTCTCTTCGCACTTTGTCTGGAATCTCCTTGTAAATCTTTCTGTTGTTTATTGCCATTGTTTCATCGAATTTGAATTGAGATTCTAGTAACATGTCAGCATTTGTTCTGTTCTCATATCTTAGATTTGATTTTCGTAACTGGAAAGAGATTAAAAATATATTAAAGATTTGGTTACTTTGACCTGATTTGCATTAACGAATTTAATATACTAAAAATGCCCCAGCTGACTTATAGTTGTTTTATAGGTATTGAAAAAAACATATATCTAAGCATTTAAATCAATAGGTCTACAAAAATTATTGCAATACAAACGTCTGCAAGCCAGCTTCTTGTTACCTGGAGAATTATAAATTGTTGTTCACCTAATATATAACAAGAATAAAGTTATAATGGTTTACTGATAATTTTCTTTGTATTGAAAAATGTTTACTTAAATGATATTAGAACGATACTATTCAGATGCAGTGTTTAAACTTAAGGTTACGGCCTATCTAGTCTACAACAGTCATAATATATTCATATATATTATCATTAACCTACATGGATGCTGGAAAATGTTTTGTCAAGTGATAGTGTTGGGTTGGATGATACATTCGGCAAATGGTGTGTTAATACGAAAAGAAGTCTGCTTATCTTGTGTAACTACACTTGTTTTGCAATATATTTACATACCTTTTCAGCACCATTATCCGAATAAAAGAGGAACGTTTTACACGTCATCTTGTAAAATGCGTCTGACGTTGAATTATTTTGTATACAATAGAAATCACTACGGAAAAATGGACTATTGACGTCACCACTGATGCACCCAATGCAATGGTATGTTGCCGCTGTGATGGCCAACCTAGTTTTGTTGTATACCCTGTTGTCAACATCACAAAGGAACTACAGGTCAAACTTGATACTCTGAAGGAAGCGACCAAGGTTGACAAGGAGAGCCTATCCTCGACAATACGGACGAAGATCAGTGCCAGTGATCCCCGACCATCATCTGCCTATGTAGGTTACCTGGGGATAGGCCTTTTGGCGTTGATATTTGGCGGAGTATGTCTGATGGATCTACCAAGATTGTACATGGTGTTGAAAACATTTTAACAACACTACCCGCTGTGTACATTAGTTTACTTATCAAACAAATGATGGCAAACCGTTTTAGAAAAAAAATATGAAAGACAAATTATCAAAATAAATATTGCTGGATGTTCATTAGGACGATAATTGTATCACAAATAATAGGCAAATATAAATGAATGTAAAACCAGCACTAAGACTCTCACTTTGTGAAAAAAAAAAAAAAAAAAAAATCCAGTGTTTGGTAATGTTCATTTATTTGTGATCCATTTTCAGTCACGAGTGACACAAACGATTTTCTGGTATCATTGTTTATCATTATTTATATAGGTCTGCATGAGGGAATGCATGCTTTCATGAGGACACGAGTGTGAATGTTGTGATGGGGTTCGTTTATGTGTGCGAGGAGGAGAGGATGTTAGTGAGGCGTGTGTGTTTGCTAGTTGCTTTTGTATATTTATCTGATTTATCGATGTTTATACTTGGTAGTATGAATAATATTGTCTAGACAATTTAAAGGACGGAGACACGTGCAGAGTTTCAGAATACAACAGTGTTGATTCATGGTTATCTTGTACCTACATATACCTGTTACGTTATAAATCAGACCGATCTGATTTTTTATTTACCTTAAGGTAAGATCTTCTCTATTCAATGACTTTTCTTTTCAATAAATTCTGATAAGTAAACAATTTTGGTATTTTTTCAAACAACTGATTGATTTAGTACATATAGTACATATGTCAATAGTTCTTTTACGCCTTCTTTGGCACTGTATATACAGTTTTAAAAGTTTAAGATATACATCCATTGATCGGTGTCCAGTATCTTTTTCAATCGAAAGCCTATGAAGTTCTTTTGAGTGCAAGTAAACAATGACCAATATCAATGTATTCTTTTTTTATAGATCCATCGACATTCATATGTAGAATAGGTTTATTGACTGACAAATGCTTTCAATTTATTTGTTTCAGTTTATTTAGAAGTAACTATGGTGTCCTGTTTGCAGTGATCTTGGTGCACCAAGGAGTTCCTTCTTGACACCGCATCTATTCTTCTTATACAAAACAACAAAATAAAAGATTAATGAACGTATCCTTACCACTCCCGCCATTCATTGTTTAGCAGATGATTGAAATCAATCACTAATTCAGAAAATGTGAAGCTTCGATTGTGAATCAATAATAAAATAGAAATGAAACATGACAGAAGAATTGAATTGTATTATAAGGAGATAATTACAAAAAAGTACGTTGGTGCGCTTACGGAAAACACAAACCTTCATATCTGTGCATAATGTATGATAAATGTAGCTGACAACGACTGTATTGTTCAATATCAGCACTGGAAATCGATATGCGTTTACATGAGGATGAGTGCTGTTACAATAGGTAACACGATTCTTACACATTCTCACGCTAGTGTGGTTGAATAAAGATGTACAACTTGAGCTCTTATAGCTTATTGGTCCCTTTAGCAAGAAGTCAATTATGTTGCTGATAAGATAGTATTTAAAAAAGCTTGGAATGTTAACAAGAATTGTGTTAATGTTAAATAGATTTTAACCATATACTCTATCAAGTAGGCTGATACAACGTGTGTTTGACAAGTAGACAATTTACTAGGATATCCATATTTCCATTACGTATCCAAACAACCCTATTAAGAGTAGGTAATTTGTTCCGTTATATCCTTATGAACTTCCGAGAGGAACAAATACAATTTAAAAAGGTCAATAA